>NC_133538.1:116458894-117058894 GCF_048544455.1 Silene latifolia | reverse complement strand
ACAAACTACTCAAAAACCCCCAAATCCCTAGATTAGGGTTTAACCAACTTAAAGGAAAGACAACAAAAAGGGTACATAGATCTTACCCTTGACGCAAGGATCTCAACGGTATAACTAACGATGAAAACCGACCTTCCAAACTCCGGGATTTGCTAACAATGCGATTAAGATGATGAACGTACTTGGTTTCTCTCTTTGGCAGTAAATTAGGTTTTGCAAAAGTGTTTAGTATAATGACGAAGAAGGTTATATATCTTAATCGCATAATTAACAAAACCCGAGAAAAACTCCCCGTAAACCGGCTACTCGATCGAGTAGCTGAGGTACTCGATCGAGTGCCCCCTTACTCGATCGAGTATCCTAGTTACTCGATCGAGTACCCAACAGGTCAGAAACTATTTTAAAACGCAACTTACCCTTACTCGACAGAGTAAGGCCTACTCGATAGAGTACCCAAATACTCATAAATCCGGAGTATTATAAAGTTGCCTTTCTAGGCCATGTGATTTCTAAAGATGGTGTATCTGTGGATCCAACAAAGATAGAGGCAATGTCTAAGTAGGAAACACCGAAGAATGTGGCGAAGATGAGGAGTTTCTTGGGTTTGGCATGGTACTATCGTCGGTTCGTGAAAGACTTTTCAAAGATCGTCAAACCTATGACAGCATTGATGAGGAAAAAGATCAAGTTTCGTTGGGATGAAAGTTGTGAGACGGCGTTACAGATATTAAAGGAGCGTTTGACCATAGCTCCAGTCTTAGCTTTACCTGAAGGGTGTGAGCACTTTGAGGTATATACAGATGCTTCGAAGAACGGGTTGGGTTGTGTGTTGATGCAGAATGGGAAAGTCATTGCATATGCTTCTAGGCAATTGAAGCCTTATAAGAAGAACTATCCGACACATGATCTTGAGTTGGGTGCAGTTGTGTTCGCTCTCAAGATTTGGAGGCACTATCTTTATGGGGCGACCTTTAAGGTGTTTTCAGATCACAAGAGTTTAAAGTACATCTTTACTCAAAAGGAGTGAACATGAGACAGAGTAGGTGGATGGAGCTTATAGGGGACTATGACAAGGATATGATATACCATGAAGGGAAAGCAAACGTTGTGGCTGATGCGTTGAGCAGGAAGAGTGTGCATTCCCTATGCACAATTATGTCTTTAATGAGGTTGAGAGATGAGGTGGGTAAGATGGGGATACATGTGATACAAAAAGGGGATACTAGAGAGGACTTGACAGTGGAGCCAGATCTTTATGATGATATTCGCAAGAAGTAGGCTCTTGATCCTAGGATTCAGGAGTGGAGAGCTGAAGTGGAGAAATGGACATTGTCTCGGTTCTTTATTCATACAAATGGGAGTGTTCGGTTTGATGGGAGATGGTGTGTGCCAAGCGATGAAGAGTTGAAAAAGGTGATCATGACAGAGGCTCATTGCACACCGTATTCAGTACATCCAGGTGGTGACAAGCTATTTAGAGATTTGAAGAAGACTTTGTGGTGGACTGAAATGAAAAGAGAAAAAGCTGAGTTAGTGGCTCGATGTTTGACATGTCGGAGGGTTAAGGGAGAGCAGCGACGACCACAAGGTAAGATTCAATCTCTTGAGGTACTTGAGTGGAAGTGGGAGTCTATCTCCATGGACTTTATAGTGGGTTTATCGAGGAGCCAACAGGGTAATAACATGATATAGGTGATAGTGGATCGTCTGACTAAGTCAGCTCACTTTATTCCAATGAAAGATACATGGAGTAAGGTTCACTTGGCTAATGGGTACAGGAAACATGTGGTGAGGTTACATGGAGTTCCTAGGGACGTTGTGTCAGATCGAGATGCGAGGTTTATTTCTCGGTTTTGGGAAGAGTTTCAGGAGATGATGGGAACTACCTTGAAGATGAGTACGACTTTTCATCCTGTAATAGATGGACAGACAGAGAGAGTTATCAACACTTTGGAGGTTATGTTGCGATCTTGTGTGATGGAGTTTGGTGGTAGTTGGGAAGATAAGTTGGATTTGATCGAGTTTTCTTACAACAAAAGCTACCATGCGAGTACGTATTGGGATGACACCGTTTGAGGCATTATAGGGGAGGAGGTGTAGGAGTCCAATTTGCTGTGATGATAGAGCTGAGGCAGTGGTTTTAGGACCACAGATGGTACAAGAGATGATAAAACAGGTTAAGGTGATTAGACAACAAATGAAAGCGGCCTAGGATCGACAAAAGAGTTATGCAGACTTACATCGCCGTGACATAGAGTTTCAGGTTGGGGATAAGGTTCTTCTGAAAGTATCTCCTATGCGTGGGGTTATGAGGTTTGGTAAGAAGGGGAAACTGAGGGAGCTACTTGGGAGGCGGAAGAGGCTATGAAGGAGCGATATCCATCTCTTTTTGATCCGGTATATGTGGTTATGGGGACGTAACCATGTTTCTATTAGGGGGATAGGAGATGAGCGAAAAAGGTTTTGGTATGGTTTTATGCTAGTTTTTGTACAGTTAGTGGTCGTTTTGAGTCGGTATGAGTTGTGGTTGGGGTTTTGTTGGGTTTTGGTTTTGAGTTTTTGTTGCGTTGTTGTGTCGTGGTTGAGATAGTATGTTTGTTTTTGAGTATGGATTTGAACTTCGGGGACGAAGTTCATTTTTAAGGAGGGAAGACTGTAATACTACGGTTTTCTGTACTGTTGGGTACTCTATCGAGTAAGGCTTACTCTGTCGAGTAAGTGAGTTTTGGTTTCAAAACAGTGTACTGTCTGATGGGTACTTAATCGAGTAGGCATCACTTGATCGAGTAGGGGGCACTCGATCGAGTAAGTGACTTATTCAATCGAGTAAGTCATTTTTACGGGTTATTTCGCCAGGTTTTAATAGCAACGTGAGGAGGTTATATAAATTTCTTTTATTAATTTATTTTTACTTTTCACTATTTTCTAAACTATTTACACAAGAGAAAAACTACGTAACTTCCCTTCCTCTCATTCCTATCAAATCCTAAGGGCTAGAGTCGTCAGATCGTTGTGTTCTTTACGCCGTTGAGACCGTCGCATCGTGGGTAAGATTCTATTATGATTTTTATGTCGTTTTATTGTTTTTGGTTGAAACCCTAATTGGGGGTTTTGTGTGATTTTTGGAGTATGGTGATTGTTAGATAGTAATTATATGATTGTGTGATTATAGGAGGTGGTTTCGTAGAGGAGCAGTTTTGAATAGCTGATTGTGACGATCTTGGTGATTTACCTTTCCAGGTAAGGTTTCCCTACTCGATTATTGATTACATTGTATTTGATAGTTGATTGGTGATGGTTGTGATGTTGTTGATCTTTATCGTATTGGTATTGTAATTGGTAATTGTTGTTGTATAGTTGGTTGGATGTGTTTGTATGTGGTTCACGAGGCGCGTCCTCGGCTGAGTGAAGTCACTTGCGGGAGTGGCTTCACGTCCTTAATTCATCCCTTGTGGTCCCCGTCACAAGGGGGATGTGCACATTAAGGAACTTGGGTTTTCGCTGGGAGTTTATTAGCGGGGATTTGGTGGGAACGGCTGCGGTCCCCCACTGGCGGTGTGGAATATCTGTTACGATGGATATTCTGACAGGGCTACACACTTTAGTGTGTAGTCAGGTGTGTGGAGATGTGACGGAGTTGGATGATCGTATGTATTGTTATCTTGCTTATCTTGAATTGTGTAATTAGTAACTGACCCCGTTAATTGTTTTAAAAATTGTGGTGATCCATTCGGGGATGGTAAGCAGTTATTGAGCAGGAATGAGATGGATTGCACGAGGGATAGATGGGATGGAGTCACCACGTGTCATTAGAGTCTTCCGTTGTTACTTGAACTTATATTTCTTTTCAGTTGGTTTGATATTTTGGAACAGATGTATTTTACTTTACAGTTTTGAGATTTTGGTTATGTAATCACTTAAGCTCATTTATTTAAGTATGTTCTTTTATGGTCAATTTGATATACATAGCCTCGGGTAACCGAGATGGTAGCATTTCCATGCATTAGGTGGTCTTGGTAAGACACCTTGGTGTATGGGGGTGTTACAAGTCCTACCTTACAGGATCAATCTAGTTTTATTACCTTATCAAAAAAAATTGTATGGTTAAGCAACATTGAATTTCATCGTATCACATCTTCTCTTCTGACTGTTTGACCCCTCCACTATGATAAAATATACTCCTTTTTACAGGGCTGGCCCAAGGGATGTTCAACCCGTGCAGCCGCACAGGGCCCCCAAATTTTAAGGGCCCAGTAAAAGGCTCTATTAGTACTTTTACTATATTATTAAGGGTTTTTTGATAACTGCTACCACAAGTAAACCAATTTTTGAGAACTGCTACCAAGGTAAAAAAAAGTTTAAAAAATGCTACCATAATTCTTGCTTCGTTAAAAATCCAGTACCAATTCATATCGAAGCTCAATTTTTGAGATGAATAGACAAAAATACCCCTCTTTTTTACCTTCCTCCTTCTTAACTATAAGAAACAAACTTCCTTCATAAGCTTACTCTTTCATCTTCCACATTTGACTTCATCAGTTTACTCTTTCATTTTACTCAAATTAATCTACTCATCTCCCAAAATTTAACCTAATATTAACCTTCATCACTTTATACTATTAACCTGGAGAAGCCCCTTGTCGACATTTTCTACTCTTCATTCTTAGGTTCGCATTCCTTCTTTACTCTTTACCTTTAATTAGTAGTAAAAATTTCTGATTTTTTATTAATTTTCCTTAGTTATTTGTTTATTAGATTTGCCTAATTGAATTGTTTATTAGATTCCTGAATTGAATTGTTTGTTAGATTCCATGAAACCCTAAAACCCTAATTTTCGAATTTTCAATTGATTGAAATTTGTTCCATTGATTTGTTTAATTCAACTTTTGTCTTTGTTATCACTTTAAACCTAATTGATTAAATAGATTTGTCTAATTTAATGGGTTTCCTTCTAGAAAGTTAATAGCTTTATTTAGTATCCTACTGTTTAATTTTAGGATGGATACTCCTTTCTATATTGATGTCCGACTTCATGTTGGTGGGCGTGATCAATTTTAGAAGATATGTCATGAAAAGGCATTATAATAAAAGGACAGGAGCTGTTGGGTTTGAGGATAGGGTAATGACCTTTGTAACAAAGTATTTGAAGTGGGTTGATAGTGAAACCAGGCTTTGCACTTTAATCCCTGCATTTGGTGAAGAGTTTGAGGTGCTTCATAGAGGGAAGCAAAAGGATGTTAATCTCACAAATAGGACATGTACTTGTAAGACTTGGGAGCTAACAGGAATTCCATGTCCACATGCAATGATGTGCATAACAGACCAAAGACATGAGGTCCTAGACTATGTTGATGAGGCTTACACCAAAGCCACCTATTTAAGAGCATTTCAACATCCAATAGCAGCCATGCCTGGATATGAAGACTGGGAGAAAGTTGGGCTCACATCTCCTACACTACCACCATTCAAGAAGCTGCCTGGCAGACCTAAGCTAAAAAAGAGGAGAAGAGAGGTAGGAGAGGGTACTAGTGGACAACCCAAAAAAATACGGCAGATTAAAATTTTGTGGCAAGTGTGGCTTGAATGGCCATAATATGAAGACTTGTAAGAACCCTCCAATGAGTCAAGAAAAGGAGAAGGTGACAGCAACAAGATGGATGAGTAAATCAGCCTGGAGTGCTAAGGTAAGGGATGGTGTTGCAAGAAGAAAGGCAAAGAAGCTACAAGATGCTGCAGTGGTGGATGCACTATTTGGCCGTTCATTTAGCCAGCAACCAAGTGTCCAAGAAAGTCAAGCTAGTGCCAATCATGGAGCACCTACTGCAAATTCAAAGAGGAAGCTAGCTTTTGAGGACTGATGATGGACTTGTAATGCTTTTAGTTATGTTTTGGTTTTTGTTAAACAATTATGTCAAACAATTAAGTGTTTATTTCATCATGGATTTGTAAGACAATTTAACAATCTATTTCAATGTTACTTGGTTTAATTGTCTCTTTTCCAAAAGCTTGCTTTTCCAGTTGATTGTTACTTGAACAAGGAAATCAAAAGAAGAAAAAAATTGAATCAACATGTCTATTTTTAAAAATATTTGAACAGAAAATGCAACCCTCCTTTATTGATAGGTTTTTCATTTTACATTAGAAAATTGCTCAAATGAATTCATTTGAGCTGCTAAACCTATCAACTAACATATGCCTTAGAAGCCATCTGCCTTATAAGCTATCAAACTGACAAGCTTACAATTTCAATAGAAGGCTAAATAAAACTACTAAAAGGCAAACAACAACAACAATCCATTTCAACAATGTTCTACTGCTCTTCATATTGTTGTTTCGATTAACCACAACCTCATCATCATATGCCTTAATTTGCCTAAGAATGGCAGTGGCTTCCTTGAGCTTCTTATTCTGCTCCAACAAGTGTGCATTCTCGCACTTGATCATCATCAAATCACATTCTAGTACCTTCTTCTCCAATATCAACTGATTAATTGTGTTTCTTTGCCGCTCTATTTGTTCTTCATCATACCATCTAAAATACCCACATCCATGAGTTGAATTAGGGTTTGAAAACTTGCACTTAATGAATCTTCTTCTAGAGTTCTCTTGTGTCCATGACTTCAATAAGGCTACTGTAACCCCACATTTACACTTAACAACCCTGTAATTGGACTCAGAATAGGAAGCCCTAGACATTGTTGCTGCTGCAAGATTCAAATAACATAAACCCAGATTTTGGAAAACCCTAATTTCAGAACCAGATTTAAAAGTAATAATTAATGGAGTAGAAGGAGAAAGAATGAATGAATTGAAATGAGTTGTTACCTAATAATAGATTCAAAGAGAAAGATTCAATGAATAGCTTCAAGTGTGGAAATAAGAATTAGGGAAGAACAAATGAGAAATTGAACAAGAATTAATGGAGTTGAACTGTTCGGGTTGACGGGGAAGTGGCAAATAAGCCCCATACGTTTGACACTATGTGCATTTCACCCCCATGACTTTCAATATGTGCATTTTAACCCCACAACTTTACCTTATGGTGCAAATCAATAATCCTACTATAAATTTTCTTTATTTTTCAAATATGAAAATTAAATTAACCTAATTTATTAATATATTATACAACCACATATATTATTACTAATTTGTTAAAACTCAATTTTACCCTCCTCTTATCACCATCACACGCCTCCCTCAAACCACCATATTACTATCTACAACACCTACATCCGACCACCGCAAACCCGAGGTAAGTTCAAAATCACCATCACCACCCAAGAAGATTGTCATACTCTACCTGTGACCACCCTTACCATCATCTCGTCCCAATCGAAATCGATCCGGCAACATAACCCGAGGTAAGTTCAAAAGAAATGCATCATGGGACAGACCCAAGTCATGATAGTCCATCTTGTCTGATAACATGGGTCTAGCATAACTGAACTTTAAGATGAATAAATAAAGTTTTCAATTTGGTAAAAATGTGGATTTTCTAACTTTGGATTAAAATTTCTTAAGCTTTTTCGAAGATCTTACTGTTAGAATATAAAATCGGGACTCCAACCATCAGATGACGTTTCTTTGTTCAAGGCTCAATCCTTGGTAAAACGTATAGCTAAAGCATCAACAATAACATTAGAATTACGCGAATAATTGGTGATGTTACAAAATTATGGAGTGCATTGATGGCAGCTAGACAGATTGACAGAGCCGATGAATGATTTCCAGTAATGGTTGAAGCAATTTGTAAAGCATCTCTAATGGCCAATACTTCGCTCATGAAAGGTTAGGAAGTTTAGGAAGCCTGCTCGATTGGGTCTTAAGGGGAGTGGGAAGGGTAGATTAGTCCATACAAATTTCTAAAAAATGGCAAAATTAAATTGGAGACAAAAAAAGGAGTAATATATTAAATATCAGCCAAACAAATTAAATAGGAGTAAATTGCACCAATAGTTAAAGTAATGGGGTTGATTTGCACTTGTTAAAAGTTATGGGGGTGAAATGCACATAGTGTCAAACGTATGGGGCTTATTTGCCACTTTCCCGGTTGACGGTAATTAAAGTGTAAGGAAGTGAAGAAGAGGGTATGTTATAAAGATGGGAGAAGGGTATAATAGGTATGGAAAATATAACTTAAACTAAACATTTGAAATGAATGGCATAGATTGATTCAAGTAGGCTCGTTTAATGAATTGGTACTGGATTTTTAATGAAGCAAGAATTCTGGTAGCATTTTTTAAACGTTTTTTACCTTGGTAGCAGTTCTCAAAAATTGGTTTACTTATGGTAGCAGTTATCAAAAAAACCTTATTATTAATATGTCGCCTAATTTTAATAGCAAATAGTCCTTGTCTTAGCCGTAGAAGTCTTTCCTTACCCTCTGAATATCCTGTGTTCGACTCCTCTTTGGATCATTTTCACATTTTATTTTTCATTTTAAAAAGGAATAATTGATAGGAATAATCCGACCTTTAACTCATCTTCTAGTAATAATCCCACCTTTAAATAATTCGAAAATAATCCCACCTTTTAGCTCCCTCTTCTTTAAACAATCTCTTATACTTGCGACTTGACTAAACGGTTTTAAGTTAACTTATTATTTTTTCTAAATATTCTAATCTCTTCATATCCCACTATATTTTAACCCACTTTGTGAAAGGGCATAAAAAAATATTCTAAACAAAATGGCCTCTCCATGTGGGTTGATGTCACTGTGGTGGAGCCTGGTGTTGCTGGTCAGCTGGTGCGTCGAACTCCTGGCTGTTGCAACTAAGCTCGTCGGAGGATAAGTGTGATGGTCGATTGGAGGTCGAACTGGGTAGAGGAGCTCGGTGGTCGTGGGCTTGAATGGCGGTCGCACTCAATTAATGCTCTGTTGGGTCGCCGTGTATTAGAGGAGGAGCAGGCCTGGTCGATCTAGGTGGTGAAATGAGGTGAATTTAATGGGCACGATAGTGGAGACGGAGCAGCGGAGGTGGTGTGTTACTTTGGTGATTACGGTGGTGTGAATTAATGAAAATGGTGGTTGGTCGATGAGTTCAAATTTGGTAAAGTGATGGGTATTGAGTGGCGAATTGGTGAAAATGGTGACTAGTATGTGGTATTATGGTGTGTGTGTTCGGTTGTTGATTGGTGATGGTGAGGTAGTGAGCCATGAATTGTCGAATGTAAGGGAAAACAAGCAACACAAATGAATTATTCATTTTGGGACAAATTACAATCAAACAAGTACTCCGTATTCAACATTTACAATAATATTATGGTGGGTGGTGATGACTGTTTTACTCCATTATGGAGTTGTATTAGGTAAAACTAGTAGCCTGGGAACTTAGTTTAGTTAGGATACTATATATCTTGAAGTATATGTTTATAAATGTTTTGTTTTAAAAGATTAAAAGTGAAATAAAAAGGGTTAGAATGAAGTAAGAAAGTTAAAACATAAATTTGAAGGCGCCACATTAATTACCTACTATAATAAGTCATTTTTGTGGAGGGGTTGTTTAAAAAAGATGGGGCTAAAAATTAAGATTGTTTTTATTCCGTCAATTATTCCTTTTAAAAATCAAATTGAACTTCTTGTTAGCAAGAATGGAATTCGCCCCGCCCCAAATTTATGTCAAAGTGTACACCTAACCAATAGAGCAATGTAGCTATCAATTTTATTTAAGGAAAGGAAATTTTATTTATCATATATTTGTTGGACTTTTAGCTTTTTTTATAAAATTTATTTTAATATTTGTCAAGATTATGATACGATATAATTGAACGACTTGCCTTTCTCATTAATCATACGAAGGTATTTATAGGAATACATACGACGCCCTAGGTTACATAACCTAGGCCCAATACGGTACGACAATAATATTAGCCCGACATACAATGGACTCGTTACCCCCCCCCTCAAGTTGGAGCATACGGATTGTAAATGCCCAACTTGGACACCAACGACGTGAATTGGGCAACTCCTAAAGCCTTCGTTAGAACATCCGCAAGCTGAAGCGTGGTCGATACATAGGATGGCGCGATAAGGCCGTCATTAATGGCGTCACGAACAAAGTGACACGCAATATCAATATGCTTCGTCCGTTCGTGGAACACAGGATTACGAGCAATATGCAAGGCAGACTGACTATCACAAGATATAGGTACCGCAGCGGAATGTGAAATACCCAGGTCCAGGAGCAAACTGGTTAGCCACTTTATTTCACATGTAATAGCAGCTAACGCACGATACTCGGCTTCAGCTGAGGAAAGCGAGACAGTTGCTTGTTTCTTGGTTTTCCAGGAGACAATGGATGAGCCAAGAAAAACAGCCCACCCAGACAACGAACGACGAGTCGAGGGGCACGTGCCCCAGTCAGAGTCACACCAACCAGAGAGAGTGAGGGGGGCATCACTGCGTAACAAAATACCTTGCCCAGGGGTACCCTTTAAATAGCGGACCGTACGAAGCACAGCATCCCCATGGGCGGTCTGAGGTGCATGCATAAATTGAGAAAGGATGTGAACAGCATACGTGAGGTCAGGACGGGTCACAGAGAGATAGACTAGCCTGCCCACTAAGCGACGATATTGCTCGGGGTCGCGTAGAGGAGGACTGGCCGAATTCCCCAAGGTGTGATTTTGCTCAATTGGGGTAGGGGCAGGCCTGCTACCAAGATACCCGACCTCGGAGATGACGTCCAAGGCATACTTACGCTGACATAAAAATATCCCGTCTGAATTTCGAGCAACTTCAATGCCAAGGAAATACTTTAGAGCACCCAAATCCTTCATGTGGAAACACTCATGAAGGTAGTTTTTGAATTTTTTAACAGCAGTCAAATCATTTCCGGAGACAATTAAATCATCTACATAAATAAGGACCTGAAGTTGTACCTCATTTTTGACCAAAGTGAAAAGCGAGTAATCCGCATAACTCTGTTGGAAACCATAACTCTTCAAAGCAGTACCCAATTTCGCAAACCAACAACGAGGGGCCTGTTTGAGTCCATACAACGATTTACGCAACCGACATACCAAACCTGGTGTAGGAGAATGGAACCCAGGTGGTAACCGCATATATACTTCCTCATCTAAATCACCGTGAAAGAAAGCATTATGTACATCCATCTGATGTAGGACCCACTGTCACGCAGCTGCGACAGCTAGGAATGTGCCTACGGTACTCATCTTAGCTACAGGAGCGAAAGTCTCTGCATAATCAATTCCTTCAGTCTGATGGTTACCAAAGACAACCAACCGAGCCTTCAACCGTTCAATAGTTGCATCGGACTTATATTTAATTTTATAGAGCCACTTGCTACCAAGAGCCTTTTTACCTGGGGGCAACGGTTGTAGTGTCCATGTCCCATTATCTACTAAAGCACGCATTTCCGTTTCCATTGCCTTTCTCCATCCGTCATCTTTTACAGCTTCTTTGAATGATCGGGGCTCCGTGTGACTTGCCACGGCTGCCATGTAAGTACGATAGGCAGGAGAGAATTTAACACTATTGACATAATTAATAAGGGGATACGGCATACCTGAGAGGGGCGGTGACACGGTGACCCGATTGGAGGAGGACGGACTACTACCACGCAAAGTGTGTTCAACAACAAAGTCACGGAGATTAGAGTTCGGTATCTTCACTCGATGTCCACGGCCAAGGACCTGCTTTGCCACGGCCTGATCAGGCCCCGTATTAACGGCCTGGTCAGTACCCATATCCACGGCCTGATCAGGGCTCACACCTACGGCCTGATCAGTGTCGCCAGTAGTCTCCTCCGTGGCTGGACCCGTATTAACCAGGGGCTGGTCTTCACCATTGGGCACACGCTCAAGAGAGCTATTGTCCTCCCAGTCAACAATGAACTCGTTATTGCTAACGGGGATGGGCTGATTATCCACAGCCGAGGTGACCTCATCACGATATGGAAAACAATCCTCATAAAACGTGACATCCCGGGACACGAAAAATTCACGAGTGTCCAAATCATATAAGTACCATCCCTTTTTTCCAGACGGATAGCCTAAGAATACACATTTACGACTGCGGCTTGAAAATTTATCGGACTTTGCCTTCTGATTGTGAGCAAAACACAACGAACCAAACACCTTAAGGCGGTCAAAAGGAGGAGGTGAGTTAAACAAGACCTCATAGGGAGTGATACCTCCAAGTAAAACAGACGGAGTACGATTAATAAGATGAGCAGCAGCGAGGGCACACTCACCCCAGAAGTCGATGGGTAGCCCGGCATGGAAGCGTAAGGCCCGTGCGACATTGAATATATGCTGATGTTTTCGCTCTACGCGCCCATTCTGTTGGGGCGTACCCACACATGATGAGTGGAACAATATACCTTGCTCCTTGAAGTACGGCTGTAAACAATTAAATTCGGTCCCATTGTCACTGCGAACAATTTTAAGTACTCCGGAAAACTGACGGGTAATCATAGCCACAAATTGTATGAATTTCTCATGTACTTCGGTTTTAGTACGCAATAAATAAATCCAGACAGCACGCGAAAAATCGTCAACTATGGTAAGAAAATAGCGCGCCCCACACGAGGCTGGAGGATCATATGGTCCCCATAGGTCACAGTGCACAAGTTCAAACAAACAACTGCTTTTATTATTGCTTATGGGAAAACTGTTACGAACATGTTTTGCACGATGACATATTTCACACGGTTTAGTCAAAGTGTCTTTACTAGTACGAACAAACGGAAGTAAATGTACTACTTTAGAGGACGGATGTCCCAATCTATGATGCCATAAATCCACAATTGACCCAACAGAGACTCTACTTGTGTCGATGTCCGGTTGCTGACGAAGGTAGTATAGTCTGTCCAATCGGTCACCCTTGCCAATCGCCGCTCTCGTATGTCGGTCCTGTATGGTACAATATTGAGCATTAGTTACAAGTTCACAGTTAAGACTGTCACTTAATTGTGACACGGAAATTAAATTACACCGTAAATTAGGAACATAGAGAACAGAGTCAAGAATGATAGTAGGAGTAAGGACAACACGTCCCACTTGAGAT
The DNA here is from genome assembly GCF_048544455.1 of Silene latifolia. NCBI lineage: Eukaryota > Viridiplantae > Streptophyta > Magnoliopsida > Caryophyllales > Caryophyllaceae > Silene > Silene latifolia. The sequence goes on along the minus strand of NC_133538.1, from coordinate 117,045,864 downwards.
GCGTCGATTTGCGTGCCATCAGGAAGACCCACGGCCCGACTGTCAACTCGTCGTGGGTTAAGGAGGCAAGAATAATTTCCCGTTACGTGATGCGAGGATCCCGTATCAATAATCCACTTACCAGCAAACGTATGGCTCGGCGTGCCATACACAATTACGTCCTCCTTTGTTCCTCCATCGACAGCCGCAGCACTAACATTGTTCACTGCTTGTTTTTGTTCAGCCTGAGCACCATCGTTCCGACCAGTCCCGCGGCCAGCAGTAGCTGTGCCTGTACGACCTCCACCGCGGCCTGAGCCCCCACGGTGACCACTGCCGCCTCTCCCAGATCCGCCTTTGTACGGTTTTTTAATTCCTTTCAAATCATACCACCAGTCGGGTAGCTCCTCCATTAAATCAAAGCACATACTACGATCATGACCCTTTCTATTACAATTATCGCAAAGCAGCTGTTGACGTTCAGTCCGAGATAATTCAGAGGAGGGGTGAGGTAGAGGAGGACGAGAGTCCATAGTACGAACAGCAAAGTTGGAAACGGCAGTAGTATTTTCAACCGATCGATCATTAACCCGCACCCGCTCTTCTTGAGAAATAAGATGAAAAGCTCGCTGATGAGTGGGAAGGGGAGTTTGGGACAAAAGAACAGAGCGCAAGTATCCATACCGTGAGGTGAGAAGACCGAGTAAGAACTGATGGAGACGGTCAGAATCACGGCGTTCAGCATATTGCTTACCGATGTTACACTCGCACTTGCGGCATTGGCAGGTGATGATTGGTTCGAAAGTGTCCAATTCATCCCATAATTGGCAAAGTTTTCCATAATACATATCGACAGTCATGGACTCAGTTTGTCGACATTCATGAAGACCCGATTTTATTTGTTGAATACGAGGACCATCAACGATGCTAAAACGATCATTAATATCATCCCACAGTAATTTGAGATTTTCATAATTAGGTAGAAGAGCCTTTACCTCCGGTTCAATCGTGTTCATGAGCCACGAAACGAGCAGGGCTTGAACGGTATCCCAATCCTCCGGAGTGCAAGGTGGTTTGGGTTCGTTGATGGTGCCGTTGAGAAAGCCAAATTTGCGACGTGCTTTAAGTGCGGTACGGACGGAATACGACCAATCATCAAAGTTATTGAGATTCAAACGAACATCAGTAATACGGTCTCCAGGTTTGTCATTCTGACCAACAAAGTAAGGAGACGAGGGTTCTATTTTGGGTTGTACAGACGTTGCAGAGGCATCGCCAGACATGGCGGCTCCGTTTTTAGGGTTTATGATTTTTATTTTGTTTTGTAACCTGATACCATGTCAAGATTATGATACGATATAATTGAACGACTTGCCTTTCTCATTAATCATACGAAGGTATTTATAGGAATACATACGACGCCCTAGGTTACATAACCTAGGCCCAATACGGTACGACAATAATATTAGCCCGACATACAATGGACTCCGTTAATATTTGTAAATAATTATTAATTTCTATTTATTATTTTGAGGCCCATTTTTTCAATTCGTACAGAGCCCCCAAAATGGCGGGAACGACCCTGCATTTTTAGTTACACAAAAGTAATAAAGTCGAATTATGTTTTGTGCACCACTGTCAGCAGTCAGCACAACGAGATCTATCTCAATTCTCAAGCTCAGTTGTTTAAAGGCGTCTTTGGAAATCTTTTCCACTATTTACCTTTCTGCCCATGACTAGGGTAAAACTAGGTAGTCAAGATTCTCTCAATTTCTTAAAAAGAAATGGAGAGGTCATTTCTTATTAATGGTCCGGACCGTATTCTGGCAATATCTAATGGTTCTCAATTTACGGATAAAAATAAAGGAAAAATAGGGTAAAAGGAAAAATAATTACTAAGGGCTTGTTTGGGATGGTAATAATCATTAAGGGAGTAATAAGAGTTAAAATAAGAAAAAAATGGAAGGAGATTGGTGCTTTGTGGTGGTTATAGATGGTGGAGAGAGGAGGTGAGGGAGGAATTATTACCTTTATGGTAATTATTACTTGGAGGGGGTGGGTAACAATTACTCCCTCAATAGAGAGAATATTACACTATATTTCCCCATTTCTATCCATTTCTATGTCAAACCCCTATTCTTTCCCTACATTTTTTAGTTCATTTTATCTTTATTACTCCTTTAATTATTACTTTCATTCCAAACAATCCCTAAAAGAGATTGAATGAGGAAATGACTCCCCATTTAGCCCTTTCATTTTCCTTTCCTAAAAGATATTGAGAGGATCCTAATCCAAAACTAGGGGAACACTTATTTAAAGCAGTAATATAGTCCAACATTACGTGGCTTAGTACATCACACCATCACAATATGCTCTGCCTAAAACTAGGGAGACCAACGTGAACTGACATCAATAGATTTCGTAAAACTAGTCCAATTAAAGCGATTTAACCCTAAAACGACTCAAATCAATATCTATCTATATTAATAAAGGAAGCTTTTTTCGAGCAATTACAGGGAGTCCAACTTTTTAGAAATTGCTAAATTAATTTTTACTGAAAATATATTTAGAGATAACAACTAAAATTTATTTTATATTATTTTATATTGAGAAAGATAATATTTTATCTCATTATGGTCATATGCCAATACAATTGTGGAGCTAATCAAACCTAATCAAAATACTATCTTTTTATAATTTCAAAAAAAAAAAAAATACTATCTTTTTATACGTAGCCTTAATTAACTAGAACTATGAGTCTATGAAATAGCATATATAAACGGTGAATCTGTTATGAATGTCTTTCATTAAGCTTTTGGTTGATGTCTCCCGTCCCCATAAATTAATTGAGCATGCGACTGCCTTTTTTTTTGTCATGTTGTTGTAACGGAGGCGTCCCGTTACCCAAATAGTTAATTGATAAGGCGATAAGAACAATAAATAACGAATGTAAATAAAGTTGACACAAAGATTTACGTGGTTCACCAAAGAAATAACCGGCTACGTCTACCGCGAGGAGATCAAATTTCACTATAGTGGAGAAAATAGATAAGATGAGACCGACACACACGCGCTCAATATGAGCCAAAAGTATACCCTATTCTACCAACAAATATAGTAGTCTCAAAGGAACAAAAGAGACTACCCCAATAAGACGGAGGACAAATAATCTTGAGGCCTACCAAGATCTGAACAAACTCCTCCGATCTTCAAAGACAGACGGACAACAATAATAGAGCCCGGAACAAACTGAGTTTTCTTCTTCAGAAGGAACCTCACAAATCGACCCTCTTTATTGTGCTCTCAAATCTCTCTCTTAATTAACCTAGAATAAAACTTGGGTCTTTATATATTTATTCCACCCAAGATAAAATATCTAGACTAATAAGAAATAAGACTCAATTAGGAAATATATAAACAATAATTTCCTAATAACCAGCAAAACCTACGTAGAACTAGGAAACCAAAATCTTAGTCAAATAGTCAAACACTAAGAAACTAGAGCACTAAGAAAAACGTCCAATTATCAAGGCTAAGTAGTAATACGTAGCAATGACACATGAAATTGACGCAACTTAGTAGCAAAACGTGCGACTCGCAGATGCTACTGCCCTTTTGCTCTTACCTTGATTCTACGAGACTTCTTTTATTATTCTTTGTCTTAGATTAGTCCGTCTTCGACACACATTCAAGGCACAAATCCTAACAAATCTCCACCTTGACTTGAATTATCCGAACACGTACCCATCACAAAAGAACCAAACCCAAAGCAGCTTCAACAGAATCGATCCCCAAGTCACTACCTGTCCCGGTAGTCTCCACTTTGACTTGAACACAACTCCCAAAACAGACAAACGAAACCAAATGTGCAACAAATGTGACCAATATACGAAGTACCAATGTAGTAAGCTGAAAACTACCAATTGTACTAAGTACCCAACATATCTTCATATACCAATAGGAAGGCCAAACGTAGCAAACTCCGAAGAGGGCAAAAGCTACCAAACGCCAACACAAATATATGTGATACCAAATGTCACTTGTGATGGAACGGTGTACCAAAATAACACACACAAGACTCCAAACAAAATCTCCTCCAAACTACATGGGTAAATGTACCGTCGTACCAAGCTGTCCCAAAAAGAACACAAATGCCACGAACAAAACAAATGTCTCACTTGAGTGAACTAGGTGTCATGACCACCACAAAAATGCCTACACCAAGGCAACAAAACTCAAGCCGAAACCAAAACAAAAACAACATTCTAAGCGAGCACAAATTACCTCCATCAAAGGTACAAATTGTTAGACAAGATAGTCTAACCCAAAAGCTCCAAAGAATAAACTCCCGTCGAAGTTCCAAATAACCCTTTATGAGGTCCCAAACGGCTCTCTTTCAAGAGCCACAAACGGCTCCACCTGGAGCCCCAAACCGCCCCACCTCTTGGGGCGCAGACCGCCTCATTGAGGCGCAGAGACAAAAGTAGATAGCTTCTCTTGAGAACCTTGTAGCTTGACCTGTACCGGAATAGACTCCACCTTACTGTCAACACTACCATTCTCACTAAAGCTATCCAAACCCGAAATATCCAGAATATCACCAAGTGACCCAAGTGACCCAAACTGGATGTGCTTCAAAGTATCATTCACATATCCAAGTTGCATATGCCCCAACTTAGACTCGAGAGAGACAGAACAATGATTACCTGATGCTCCAACAGTCAGCACAGTGCCTTGAAGGACATAAATAGTTCCTTCCTTAACACCCCTCCAAATAACAGAAGAACCCTTACCAACGCACAACGATCCACCATCACCTTGAAAACTGTAGCCCTGATCAACTAACATCCCAAGTGATATAAGATTTCTCTTCAAACGTGGAACATGCCTAACACCTTCTAGGAAGACAACAACACCATCACATGTCCTAACCCGAATAGTCCCAACTCCAAGCACCTCACAAATAGACCCATCACCCATGGTAACATTGACCCCATGTGAAGCTTCATAAGAAGTAAACCATTCCCTAAAAGAACACATATGATAAACGCATCCCGTATCCAAAATCCAACTATCCAAAGAACGTGGAACAACATCAACAACGAGAGCATAATCTTCCTCAGAATCGTATTTGGCAACCTTTTGTGCAATGCAGAAACACCGACTTCCTTCAACTTAGGACACCGATTTTTCCAATGACCTGGTTCTTTGCGATAATTGCGGACATTCTTACGAGGACCCTTAGACTTGGCTTTACCCTTACTAGAACCCTCCGAATTCACAACAAGCCCTACGGGACTCGTCTACAACACCACCCGACGCTACTCGGCGCAAATCCCTAGTGTGAAGCGCTGACCTCACTTCCTCTAGGGTCAAAGAATCTTTACCAACAACAAAAGACTCCACAAAAGTCTCAAACGAATTTGGCAAAGAAACTAACAAAATCAAGGCAGCATCTTCATCATCTACCTTAACATCTAAATTACGTAAATCAAGTAAAATAGAGTTAAGACGGTCTAGATGGTCCTTGAGAGACGTACCTTCCTGCATACGAAGACCAAACAAACGCTGCTTAAGAAGCAACTTGTTGGTTAAAGTCTTTGTCATATACAAAGATTCCAACTTCAACCACAAACCTATAGCAGTTTCCTCATCGGCAACTTCAACCATAACGCACTACTACGGAAAAGGGATATAGCGGCGCTTTTATATGGCTATAGAAGCGCTAAAAAGCGCCGCTAAGGTCTATACCGACGCTATAAAAAGCGCCGGCTTTGCCTGTGCCGCTAACCCCTTTTACGGCGCTTATTATTTGCGTCGGTATAAATAAAAAATAGCGCCGCTATTCTTGAGGCGCTTTTAGAGTGATTTGGCGACACTTTAAAAGCACCGCTATAGACTTACAACGCTTTTTAAAGCACCTCCGTTATTGTGCTTGGCTATTATGGCTTTTAGCTATTCATAGTCTAATTTTACAGTTTTTGTATCGCCAATTGTTAATAACTACCATTTTATACATACGAGAATTGTAAGCAAGTAACATTCTCTTTTGTAAACAGTAAACAATTCCAGTAATAATAAAATTACACCATTCATACAAAATTCAATTCCACTATAGACTAAAAAAAACATAAACCAGCCCCAAAACTAATATACAAACCAAGGAAAACCAAAACAATCATTTAATAGGAAAAACATCACCCCTAGAACTAACCTCGTTGGTATCTAATCAACTTAGGAACATATTCATAATCTAATTGGATACATGCCATAACTTGCAATTGCACAGCAACCTTCCTTAATCTACAAATTGCATAGTAGCATTTAATAATCTTCTTATTGCATTGCACCTCATCTTGTATTCTCCTTCACCAATCAGAGCCGCAAAACTCAAAGGCGCCTAACAGCCACGCTCATAGGAATCGCTTTTGTTTAGGAATGTTCCTTTGAACTTCGAATACACTAGAGCTTCAGTTCATGCCTACCGCTCCAGTCCCTCAACAATGATAAAAATAAGCTTATCAGCAAAACAAGCTCCTTTAAAGACTAAATTAGGCCAGCCACCTACTAACCAAGATATAAGACCAACAATTATAGTTCCATTATAAACCCATGAGTACATGTTGACATTCTAAAGGTAGACAATATATATTGTAGCTGCTTAAACAATGTCTCCATACCACTACTCAGTACTCACCTGTGAAAACATGATACTTTCATTCCTTCCGTAGCAGGTACTGCACATATGTGCTAGTTTCGTGACCACCGTTGTCATCCTACATAGAAAGAGCAAGAAAAAGGTAGATAAATAAGGTACCAAATTGTACACTACATTACTTATCTATAATCTGTAGCATCTATGATGTATTGGCCTATTCAAAAATTCTTGCAATGCATCTTGCAAGTTATGGAACTAAGCAGAAGAAGACTTGATATCTAGTGACAATCAAAATAAAGAAAAACTTACTCTAAGTTACTCGAGGAAACCAAGAGCATAGTGTTTCCTTGTTCATATAATCTGTAGCATCTATGATGCATCTTGCAAGTTATGAATCCACTGAAATTTAATTACTCAAGGGAACTGATTAGAGACAACAAATATAAAGGGGAACCGAGCATGAAAAATATAATCGTATTTAATGAAAGGCTTACCTTCTACGAATACCTCACCTTGTTAATAAGACACATTGCAAGACTAAAAATGTTAGCTCCAAGATAACTCAAAAGTCTTACTTCTTCTATCCTGCCATATCATAAAGACACATTATACATCCCAAATAAAAAATCTATGCTCTTCATATGACAAGAATGTCTTAAAGCTAAATAAAGTGCTAAATGTCTGAATGGAACTGTTTGGAAACTATTTGAATGACAAGCTCTCTTAAAAGGAGACGACCACAAAATCTTTATTGCTCCTTTTTAAGTCCTTAAGAACCTGCAACATGAACCAACAAAAGCTCACATACTGACAGTCACTTATCATCTAATCCACAATTTGAAGCTAAAATTGTACTCGTATGAATTACACAAAAGAAAGCTTCACAATTCACAACTAACTACCAGATTCACATTGTTGTAGTTCATTCTGGGTGCTAGATTTTTCCGTTAGTTGAATTTCGACCTCTTTGAAAACTGTGTCATCCAAGTGTCCTTGGTCCCCCTTAATCCTTAAGCGCCTCAGGTTGACTTACGGAAGACAATATTCATCACAACAGAACATAAAACGCAAGTCGGATAACAACAAAATCTCAAAATCCAACTCAACACATGACATTATTGAAAAAAGGCCATCAATATTGGTGATGAAGTCGGATAATAGATAAGACAACATAACAACAATGAACATACAACATTAAAAAATCGTTCAAACTAATAAAAATCGCTAATTGGAAAGAATTCTACGAAGAAAAGACCTAGCATACCCAAATCAGACATGTAATAGTCAAAGCCTTGCCTTCAAAAATTAAGAAAGCAAAACCCCCAATTTTCTGAAAATAAAACTAGACAATTGTGAAATTGATTAGAAATAGAACAAAAAACAATAACAATTGTTGGTCTGATAAGTATTATGCATAAAGTTTTGATCTTTGTCTAGCCTAGTTATAATAAAACAACAAATTCGAATAAAACCCTAATTATAAAAAAGAAAAACACGAGTATTCTTTTGCTTATTCAAATTTCACAAGAAATACGAAGATGAATACATACAAGAGTATATCATACCTAAAATTGTGATGAGAGATCTACTTTTGCTTAGACTTCGTAAATGTGGAAGGAGGAAGAGGTTGCTCCTTTCTTTTTGCAATTCAAGAGTTTACAAATGAAAGGCGTTATAGTTTGGCGGTGAATATTTTGGAGTACCGCCTTTTCTATTTGAGATTTGTACAGCGCTTATCTGGAGTGCTTTCTAAAAGCGCCTTTTTATGGGTTTTAATTCACTGGAGTTGGCAATTTTTGTATAAGCGCCGTAAGGGAAGCGCCTGTAGATATCATTTTTGTAGTAGTGACGTGATCAGCTAAACATAACAGAATTAAAGAATGAGCCTTCTCCTCCAAGACTACATCTGCATCTGTCTTTGCTGTCTTTGCTGCATCAGACGAACTACCTGCTGAATTTGCCTTTGAGATAACAGACCAGACGCCTTGCTGTCTAAGCAAAGCTCTCATCTTTAACTGCCACAGCCCAAAACTATTTCTCCCAGTGAACTTTTCAACATTCAAAACATTCGTAGACGACATCTTTTCACCTGAAAATCAAGAAACCCAAATAACGACTAAAAGACAACTACAACGGAAGCAGATCCCAAATCAGAACTCTAGCTCTGGTGCCAATTGTTGTAACGGAGGCGTCCCGTTACCCAAATAGTTAATTGATAAGGCGATAAGAACAATAAATAACGAATGTAAATAAAGTTGACACAAAGATTTACGTGGTTCACCAGTAAAATAATCGCGCTACGTCCACCCCGCGAGGAGATCAAATTTCACTATAGTGGAGAAAATAGACAAATGAGATGACCCAGACACACGCGCTCAATATGAGCCAAAAGTATACCCTATTCTACCAACAAATATAGTAGTCTCAAAGGAACAAAAGAGACTACCCCAATAAGACGGAGGACAAATAATCTTGAGGCCTACCAAGATCTGAACAAACTCCTCCGATCTTCAAAGACAGACGGACAACAATAATAGAGCCCGGAACAAACTGAGTTTTCTTCTTCAGAAGGAACCTCACAAATCGACCCTCTTTATTGTGCTCTCAAATCTCTCTCTTAATTAACCTAGAATAAAACTTGGGTCTTTATATATTTATTCCACCCAAGATAAAATATCTAGACTAATAAGAAATAAGACTCAATTAGGAAATATATAAACAATAATTTCCTAATAACCAGCAAAACCTACGTAGAACTAGGAAACCAAAATCTTAGTCAAATAGTCAAACACTAAGAAACTAGAGCACTAAGAAAAACGTCCAATTATCAAGGCTAAGTAGTAATACGTAGCAATGACACATGAAATTGACGCAACTTAGTAGCAAAACGTGCGACTCGCAGATGCTACTGCCCTTTTGCTCTTACCTTGATTCTACGAGACTTCTTTTATTATTCTTTGTCTTAGATTAGTCCGTCTTCGACACACATTCAAGGCACAAATCCTAACACATGTTAATCTATCATCACTAATATACTTTTATGTTTATATATTATGAAGTCTAATTTTGCATTTTTTATATTTTTTCAGGAACAATGAAAAGTATGTAGATAGAGATCAAGAATTGAAGTTGCAAATTTGCAATAAGATTACTACAAGTATCATTTTACTAACAATCTAACGTAATGATGATATTTACCACCTTATTATTCTATGGTGTCATTGTTTATTATTCCGTATCTTTTAAGTATGTATAAATTAAATAAATACTCTAGCGTATTCATAATATTATACGGAGTAGTGAACCTATATCTTTTCCGTCTAATTAGTAGAAATTTTATTTGATTATCAATGAGAGACAAACTTACAATATTTGTAAACCTATAAAAATCACGGCAATTCAGTAAGTTACGTCATATTTGAGAATTATTGAGATGTACCTTTCCTAAAGCTTTTCGAATACTTTTCTGCTATTTTTATTTTATTGATTCATAAACATGATTCTAGAACATGATTTTATGAGTTTTGCTAATCATATTTGTATCGTTTCCACAGAAAGCCAACATCGATAACGCGTGCATGGCTCGGAATCGAACACATGATGCATGGAGTAGATCAAGAATTGAAGTTGCAAATTTGCAATAAGATTACTACAAGTATCATTTTACTAACAATCTAACGTAATGATGATATTTACCACCTTATTATTCTATGGTGTCATTGTTTATTATTCCGTATCTTTTAAGTATGTATAAATTAAATAAATACTCTAGCGTATTCATAATATTATACGGAGTAGTGAACCTATATCTTTTCCGTCTAATTAGTAGAAATTTTATTTGATTATCAATGAGAGACAAACTTACAATATTTGTAAACCTATAAAAATCACGGCAATTCAGTAAGTTACGTCATATTTGAGAATTATTGAGATGTACCTTTCCTAAAGCTTTTCGAATACTTTTCTGCTATTTTTATTTTATTGATTCATAAACATGATTCTAGAACATGATTTTATGAGTTTTGCTAATCATATTTGTATCGTTTCCACAGAAAGCCAACATCGATAACGCGTGCATGGCTCGGAATCGAACACATGATGCATGGAGTACAATATGTAGTGGAGACGGATAGATACCCATATCATCAAACTAATTTAAAGGTTTAATTTGTTTGGTATTTGTTGTTAATAATTTTGGATTAGATTAAATATCTTTGTTCCTTGATGGATGGATTGTTTTACACGATTGTTTTATCTTGGCAAGGAGTATATGCTGCAGGCATTATTTATTCATGAGTATTATATGTTGCCAACTGCCAAAGGGTATATTTATATTTATTTTACTAAAACGCAAAACCAAATACATATGTAGAGTCGTAGAGGCATTCCTTAACATATCTTCGCTTTCATTATTCTCGACTTCGCGCAGTATAAAACAAAATAAATGCTCATCTTGTGTAGGAAATACGGAGTGTACATTAAGGCTATGGGGCATGGGCCTATGATATGATCCTCAATCATTCATTATAGGTTTACACTTTTACTCCTTCCAAAATTTGATATATTGACAAAAATCCGAGCATGAACCTAACGAGAATATAAATTTTGAATATAAGTTTTGCAGAAGAAATTTATGTTAGTTCTATAACAATTACGGAGTATGTTACATGAAATATGATGCTTATTTAACAAACAGATGCATGAAAAAAAGATAAACTCACGATAATCGAAACCACGCCCTATGAATGAAATAAACATAAAGAATGAATTTAGTGATTGTTTTTATTTTTAGTAAAGAATAAATTCAGAGATTAAATTAGTGATTTTTTATTGGTTTTCGGGGTTCTAATTTTTTATAGTGTACTAACATGGAAAAGTCTTTTTTTTTTTTTTTTTTTTTTTAATCTTGGAGTCTTATGCCTAACGTATTTTCGATTTTTCGAGTTAAGCCTTTAATTTCACAAAGTATATTTGTTCAAAGATTATAAAAATGCTAACATTAAATTTCTAACGAAAAACTTTTTCAAACATGTCATACTTCCTCCGTCCCAGTCAATAATTTACATTTCATTTATTTCTCTAAGTCAATAATTTCATCCGTCTCAATCAATAGTTTACATTTTATGTGAGAAAACTATATACAAAATAACATAGCGAGCATTGTTTATACATATACACAGCCCCAACAATTCAAGAGACTTTATATGAAAGTCAAACACATTAATATATGATTAATAATTCCAAATAACCTTATCAAAGTTTAGTCATTACTCTCTTATTTAAAAGGCTCTTTATCTTTAATAATAAATATATCTTATAAGAGAATAAAAATGTAAAAAAGTTAATAAAGGAGAGGGATTATTTCGTACTCCGTATAATGTATGTAGCGTATGCTAATTTAACTTTTTTAGATCATTTAGAAAATAAAACGATTTTTGTTTTAAATTACTGAGTTTATAATTGATATTATGATCATGTCATTTGGTATAGTTACGTATGCCATATTTTTTTTTGACTTAAAGTCACTCTCTTTAAGTTCAGTTCAACTATTATAAGTTTAATTCGTAAAAGTTAAGTGTCAGTAAGTTCAGTTCAGTTCAGTTTAGCTCCTGTAAGTCCGGTTCAGAAAAGTTAAGCTCAATACATAAGCATTTTCCGATAAATTAAGCTCATATAAGTTCAATTTAGCTTCTAGAAGTTCAATTCAGTGTACTATATATTTCAGCTCAGCTCCTATAAGTTTAGATGAACTTCAAACCCTGTTACTTTCGGCTTAATCTCAGCTCTCATTCAACTTACTTTAGTCTACTTCAATTCAATCCAGCTCACTTTGGTTCACCTCAGCTTATTTCAGCATTACTTAGCTGAGCAATTTTCGATTCAGTTTAGCTTCTTTCAGCTCAATTCAGTTTAGCTAAGCACCATTCAACCCAAATGAACAGAGCCTTAAGTGAGAGGGAGAGGGATGATAGAGGGAGAGAGGATATATATTAGAGGGGTATATTGACTCTAACGAGTAAACAATGTATTGGGAAAATAAACACCTCATTATATTTAGGAGTAAACTTTGCGAAAATAAACAACCATTAGGTACAAACTTTAACATTTTACAATTACTAACTGAATATAGTATAGAACACTACAAATAGGCTCGTGCATCGCACGGGCATTAAATCTAGTATATATATAAAAGAGGCTTTTTTCAGGCAATTCTAAAGTCTCCAACTATTCTAAAACACCTAAATAATTTTAAATTAAATGAATAAAATCAAACTGAAAGATAAATTTTGTAACACAATCGTCACAGCAATAGGACTCAAGATTATTTAAAGATAAAGTTTGTAGGTTGGTAACACAATCTTCACAACATTAGGACTACAATGAATCACGAAACAAAAAGGAGTCTAATATAGTATGAATCAAATATATATACATGTACACTTTGCAAATTCCTACACTAATACAAATACCATATTTCATGGTATAAATATAAATATACGGTTGTGATTCTTTGAAATTCCCCCTCCCCTTTCCCTTATTATCTATTTTTCTTGAGAATGCAATTTCTATGACTTTTAATTTATACTTTAATCATCTTACTTACTAACTTATGACTGCGATTTATTTCCTTTCATGCAGCACAATACGATCCACACTTTATGAGATTTGCATACATGAGGTATTCACATTTTTCGTATTTATAAATTCACTAGACTTTATCTGTAAGCCTATTTTTTCCCTTATCTCATAAAGAATTTTTCTGTCTTAAAAAATAAATAAGTTTATGAACGTTTTATCGTATTCGGTTTTCGTTATGGTCGTATGTATTTTTTAGTTCACGGAGAAAATTGCAGAAGGTTGAACGCCAATTGATGAATATGACTATTAGAGATATTAGACATTATTTCTAATATATTTTATAAGATATTATTATGATAACCATAATAACCATAATAATATCTTTCTTAATATCATATAATATCTAGTATCTCTAATAATGACGTTAATTTTTTGAGTGGTAAGGGACTTCTTATGCATCTTTTATTTTATCAAATTTAGTACGGAGTACTATTAATTTACACGCTTTGCCAGTTAGTTTGAGTTTTCTAATCAGTATTTTTTATGGGTAAAATAAAGTCTAAACACGTCCATTCTTTTGTTTTATTTCATTATACTCCGTACTATATGAAGATGGCAAAGGTGATCATCACATGTATAAATACAAGGATATGATTGAGCAACCCGTATAAGAGTCCTTACTGCTAACTTTCCTCATAAGTCATAACTGGTATGAATGTAACATGAATGTTCACCAAATTTCTATCTCAAGGTTTAGATTTGTTCAAAAGTCTAATGGTTACACTTATTTAAGATTCATTGTTATTCCTTTTCTTAGTCGGGTTGGAGTATAGGGGTTTTAACAAAAATAACACCCACAGTTATATGGATATCATCATTATAATAAAGCAAAACTCAATAACTTTCATCTTAAGAAAATACCTTTTTTTTTTCGTTTATAATTGTGGAGTATCGGATTATAGAAGGTAATCCTTTTATAATTTGTCTACCCAATTTTGATATTTCATCAACCAATATTAAATAATTTTGCAGTTTTGATATTTTAATTGTTTGTATTTCACTCTATCACATCTATATTTCCGATAGTATGATGTGTAAACGAATAAATGTTCAGTACTTTGTCGATATGTAGTTTTATTTAGATCATCAAACCCTATGAGGATATGAGATAAATTTTGTAACACAATCGTCATAGCAATAGGACTCAAGATTATTTAAAGATAAAGTTTGTAGGTTGATAACACAATCTTCACAACATTAGGACTCCGATGAATTACAAAACAAAAAGGAGTCTAATATAGTACGAATCAAATATATAACACCTGCCTCCAGTTATATATATCTCTATACTCAATGCTTTTGCTTCACCGTAGACCTCTTGATTTCTTTCTATTGTTAGGGCTGGCATTATCTTCTTTAGGTACTTGGGACGAGGCAATGCCCACAGCCTTCCAAGTTTTGTATTTGCGTTCGTAGGAATTAGAAATTGAGCCCTGACCACTTAAGAGATGGAAACTTAAGTGATTTGTCACAATTAACTCTGTTATATATAGTAGATGGAGCCTATTATATATATAAGGTGTATGTATAATAAAATAATGTTATAGTGTTTGGGTTGGTTTTAATTATACATTATTTATATTTATTTTGAGTTTTTTACTCATACGAAGTATTTGCATTTTTAATAATATAAAATTGTGCTAGGTAGTATCCCGCACGACCTGTTTTAAAATTTTATTATTATAATTGAAGAAAAATAAAATAATTTATATATGACCTTAATATTTTTACTTATAAATAAAAATAAATTAATTTTTTTAGGTTAACTTTGTTTTAAAATAAAATATATACAATTGCCACTAAAATAAAAATAAAACATATTTATTTTGAGTTTTTTACCCACTAAAACTCATACGAAGTATTTGCATTTTTTTTAAAAAGTAAAATCATTAATATTAACCAACAAGACAATCAGCTATCTCGGGCAACAACTACTATCGGTAAAATATTATATGGATGTTAATTAATATGGGTTTTTCTAAAATATTTAACTATAAACTCATTGTTGCCATAATTAGTGAGAATATATTGTTAATCTTACCATATTAAGGTTATTAACATGTGCCCTTAGGGCACATTTTAGAAAAACCGAATTAATATTTATAATTGTGAACACCACTTAAAATGGTAAAAAAAAATTCCACAACAATTAAAGGAGAATCAAATTTGAAACCCGTGCAACGCACGGGCACAAAATCTAGTAACCCCATATGACAATGACACCTTAAAACTCGACTCAGAATCTAATCCATATTCATTGTTAAACAAAGGCACATTTGAAGATCTCAATGAAAACATTATGAGTCATCCAAAATCAAAATCACTATTTCATACATCGATAGGATACCGAATATTTAGACCATCCTCAAGTAAGAGTCGCGCTAACTAGGTCACGACCAATTTTTACTCTTAATCACACATATTTATCTTGATCCACTTTCAACCTCCCAAGCAAGAAGGTCGCGACCTAGGTCACTAACTCAATCATTTCTCACATTCTACCCCACCAAAACTTCTTTCTTACTTTTTTTTTTTTTTTTAAATTACCAAATCTTATTAATACCCTCATTAAAATAATAATTATATTATAAATGTTTTTAATTTTAATCCATATTAAATAAACAAAATAATTTGAGTACATTAAAATATATTTTAAAAAAAAAAGCAAAATCGTGGTTAAACACTTAAACTTAAACCACATCCTCATTCTGACATTCACCATCAATTCATCCCCATAAACCTTCTTCCAAACCCCAGATCAACTCATTTTTGACATTCCAATAAACAAAATTAAGGTAAAGATCTAATATTAAGCCCCTTAATTTATCTCCAATTCATCCCCTTCCGTATTTAGTATTTACCATCACGACCACCTCTTTCTAATTTTACCTTCCAATTTACCTAAAATCAATTATCACCACCTCAAATCATTCATCATTCCAATTTCATTTTTGACGAGCCTTTACTCAAATAAATTATCCTCTTCATCAGGTAATATTTCATTTATAATTTTGATGTATTAATTTTTTTTTCCGATTTTCTTTGATTTGCGGTATGAAGAAATTCATGTTTATGTTTTTTTTTTTTTTTTGAAATTGCTTATAAATTTAGGGTTATTTTTAAATACTCCCTCCAATTCACAATAAACCTCTCATTTCATTTTGGCACAAAAATTAAGGAAACACACTACCCCACATATAATTAAATTTGGACCACACAAATACACTACCCCACCATACAATTAAATTTGGACCACACAAACAGTTACCATAAAAGAAACGGAAAATTCACGTGGTACTCTCGAACTTTGTCATTCTGCACGTGGTGCCCAACTTTTTAAGTTTGTGTACATAATACCCTCCATGTTTGATTTTCATGTACAACATGCTCTTTTTGTCGCTATAAAAAAACTCAATTGCGCATAACTCCTAGACCGGAATTCAGAATTGGACAATTTTTTTTTCCTAAAATGATTATCTCTTCATAATCTACGATTTGAGAAAAAAAAATGTCGCCTGACTTTTTATAGGGTTTTTTTCTAAACGAAAATCTCAAATCAACCATATTTTCGATCTTAAATTTCCGAATGACGATTTTCGTTTTATCAATCTATAGATCGCGAAGAGATAATCAATTTGAAAAAAAAAATTAGTCAATTCCGATTTCTAGATTACGATTTATGCTCAATTGAAAATTTTAATAACGATAAAAAGGGTACGTTGTGCTTCAAAATCAAATCTGAAGGATAGCATGTGCACAAACTTAAAAAGTTGGGTACTACGTGCAAAATGGTAAAGTTTGAGAGTACCATGTGAATTTTCCGTAAAAGAAAATAGGGAGGTTATTGTGAATAATCGAAAAAAGAAATAGGGAGGTTTATTATGAATTGGAGGGAGTATGTTATAATGGAGTATTTATTAGAATATAAAAAAAAAGTGGGTCAAAATTATCAAAATTGAGTTTATTTGATAGATAATTTAAAGATCTAGTCGTTTTTTTTATGCTCATAATTTATTTTATTTTGAGTTAGTCTACAATTCTCATTTACTTTATTTACAAATTAATATCTCACTTTTGCATGTATGGAGGAAATCAAACAGAAACACAGCAGGCTACACTGATGTATTTTCTTGCCTTGTACTGTAGTTTTTTTTAGGAACCAATGAGAGCATAACACCTAAGAGGTCATGGAATAGGTCAAGAGTAGAAGCAGAGGTCACCAAGTGACCTGTTTTGGCGAGAGGTCGCGCTAATTTTTTTTCTTAATGGAAGATTAAGGAGACCCACCCCCCTCATGACCTAGGTCATGACCTTGCTTAGGGTGGTCTTAGATCCAACCAGTCAATACCTTGCTTAGGGGTGGTCGGGTTAGGATTTACATATCATGCCTCGTTCTTACATTGAGACAAATTTTTATTAGGCTGGTTGATGGTGATATTAGGTTTGGAACTCGACGTTTACTCAACATGCTAACAAATTATCAATTGTCTTCACCTTAACTCTGTTCAACTAGTTCAACGTTACTTGCATTTCAACAAAGAATGCCAGCTACAAACATTCATCAAGTTTAATAGGGGGCCAAGCTCGAACTCTAAAGCTAAATATTACCTTCATCCCACTTATATTGTACTCATTTGACTTTAGTGGTCAAAAGATGTCAAATTTGACCAATATCTACATATTTGTAAAGTTTCAATGTAAAATTCATCATGTTCGACTTATAAAAACTACTATTTTCATAAGATCATTTTCATAGTTGTAGGTAGTGAGAAAATGTTGGTCAAAGTTGACACCGGGTGACAATTATTATTTAATGAGGACAATATAATTGGGAAGTTGTTACAGAGCCTATTTCACATTTAAATGCTAACCTGTGTAGGTCCTTGATGCTTATCAGGATGCCATTTTAACGCTGACAGGTGAAAACTGCAAGAAAGGAAGATTGGCAAAACTGGTTAGAGTTGCGGGTAGGTTTAATCATTCATGACTCGAAATTCCTTGTATTGCCATACAAAGCAGAAAAGGTCATACGCATTTTTCACATCTTTCATCTGAACAGGGCCCTTAGGTGATAGACCAAGCAATGCTCTATCCTTGGGTAATCCGACATTGCATGTTTTCTCTTTATAATCAGGTTCATTAAATGTATCCCATCCTTTATCACTGGCATTAGTACCACGAAAGGCGTCTCTCCAGTCAAATCGAGGACTTGAACGTCGAGAAGATCCATTCCCGGATTCAAAAGACCATGTATAAAATCTACCTCCCAACAGTGGCGATTCTAGGATGTGAACACAGGGGATGCAAAAAATTAACAAATGATTCCCGCGACCGAAGTTAAAATTTATAAACCAAAATTTTTTGAGCTAAAATACAACACTAAATTAAAATAAAATTAGATACAAAAATTTTGAGTTGATATAAATTAAAATTGAAATTTGCAAGTTTATAGTTCTTATAATCTTATTGTGACAAGGAAAGTATATGCATTTAATGGCATTACAAAGACATTTATGACTAAAAAATGAGATAAATGTGAAAAAAGAACACATGTAGGAGTCGAACTCCAAACCATCAGATTAGAATGTAAGCAAAGAACCACTGCACCACTAAGGATTTATTGGTACTTAATGAAACTATTATGTAAATATTTCAGAAAAGAGGGGATGCAGGTGCATCCACTGCACCCCCCGTAGATACGCCATTGCCTCCCAAAGTTGCTTCAAAGATGGTCTCAGGATCATCTTCTTCACCATGATATTTTTTCGGGAACTTGCCTATGTAGCATCAAACTTATCAAAATAAACTTTCTTTCCATAAAGTAATTCACATATGCATCTTAACAAAACAAGGATTGGGCACGACGTGCAAAGTTGCAGAAAAGAACCATGAAGCACGGCATAAAATCTCAGTTTGATAATTGATCTTAGGATCAGTCGTCACCGCTTAATCTTGGTCGTTCTGCAATAAGTGCAGCCGATAGTGACTCAATATGAGTTCACGATACCCATAAATAAGTCGTTAAGCGCTATTGCAGCCGATATTTAACACCATTTTGACGTCAATATATGAAATATAACAAGGACATTGGCTAAGAAGGCTGGCAGTCGTTGACTGTTGGAATGTTAATTCGTAACAATGGAAATCCGACAGAAAAAATAGGGAAAGATGAAACAGAAAAAATACTTATCGTAAGAGATATGCAGTGCCGTGGTATAAAGCCACTGACTTGAAAACTATTACGGCACGACGGCCTTGGATATCGTCTCTCGGCGGTAGTTCCCCAAGGTTAACACTGCAGCCTTCGAACCGCACCACGGAAGTAAGAAGACTTTGGAACGGAACAGAAACTATACCCATAACATTTTCAGAGAGAAATAGAAGAAGAGAAAGGAATTGTGTGTATTTCTGTGTGTAAAATGAGGAGGTAAGCTGCTCTATTTATAGACGAAAATAGAGCAGTTAGGAGCCAAAAAACGCTCCAGTCAAACACAATTAAGGCGTAATAATCGCCCTTAATTGCAGCAATTAACAGACAGATTTGACTGACTGCTATTACTCCTATATACACTGAATGTGGACAAGCCCACATCACACAAGACCAAAAAGGTAAAAGAGGGCCTTTGGCCCGCATCGCAGGTGCTCTACCCAAACCCGAGCCGAGCCGAGGCGGGCCAGGCGCGCGCGCGCGTGTGTGTGTTTGGACCCAAACCCACAGGCCCAACACTCACCACAAAAGCCTCCTTGGACCAATCTCTTACTCCATCAAGTGAAGGAAGCCTTATAAACATCAAAACATTGATGTTCCCCACCAATGTGGGATAAAAGGCAAAGAGAGGAAAGTTGCTTTTCAAGACAACACTCCAACAATCCCCCACTAATGACGAAGAAAAGAACTAAGAAAAAATTCTGGGTAAGGAAGGATTGGATACTTAAACGTTCAATGTCTTTCGACTTGAATTGACGTTTTAGTGAAATGAGGCAACAACTTACTATTAACAAGTGAATATCTTTCGATTTGAATTCCTTGTTTGGACTTCGGTTGAGACCCCCACAACACATATCATACCTTCAAAGACTGTTCGTTCCGCACATTCAAAGTGCAACGCTTTTAAAGCCATGCGTTTACCCTGGTTTAGGTGAGTGCTCTAGCAAGAAATTTCATATTTCTCATATAGATGGTGGCTGAACCATCACACCCCATAGGTAGCTCAAGTGCTTCTCATTAGCACTTCTCATAAGAGCTATTAAGGACAAAGTCCAACCTCTATAGAAAACACAATCCATCAAGTGCGTCTCAAAAGCACCACCAGAATTGGCTATGGATATCAAATGCCATAAGAATGAGCTATAGAGTCCATCAAGTATCACACTCAAACTTGATTCAAGGACTTAAGCCCCATTCCCCTCGACTTATCAAGGACTACTCTCCTTGTTAACCCCTTAGTAAGGGGATCAACAAGATTACGTTCGGACTTCACATAGTCCAAAGCAATCACCCCATTTTTCTGGAGTTGTTTTACCACACCGTGCCTGATCCGAATATGTCGTTTCTTACCATTGTAAAAATTATTCTTAGAACCACTGATAGCTGCTTTACAATCACAGAGAAGGGAGACTGGTGCAACCTGTCCCCCCCACAAAGGCACGTCTTCTAGTAAGTTCCTCAACCAATCTGCTTCTTGACCTGCCAACTCAAGAGCAATGAACTCGGATTCCATGGTGGAGCTAGCTATACAAGTCTGTTTTGCAGACTTCCACGATATAGCTCCTCCACCCAAGGTGAACACATAACCACTAATGGAATGAATTTCATCATTACCTGCAACCCAATTTGCATCACAGTATCCTTCTAACACAGCAGGATATTTACCATAATGCAAACACAAATCAACTGTTCCTTTTAGGTATTTAAGTAAACGACGAAGTGCATTCCAATGCTCGACACTGGGGTTATGTATATATCGACTCAGCCTACTAACAACATAAGCAATGTCTGGTCGAGTACAGTTCATGAGGAACATCACACTTCCTATAATTCTAGCATATTCTTCTTGTGAGACACTATCACCCTAGTTCTTACACAAAGATATACTAGCATCATAAGGAGTTCTAGCAGGTGTGACATCAAAACTATTAAATTTCTTCAACACTTTTTCAACATAATGTGATTGACTAAGGGATATACCACTTGGGGTTTTCATAACACTAACTCCAAGGATAACAACAGCTTCTCCTAAGTCTTTCATCTCAAAACGTGATGACAAAAATTGTTTGGTTTTATTTACAACAAATAAATTATTACCAAGAATTAACATGTCATCAACATATAAGCATATAATCACACAATCTGATCCAAACATTTTAGAATAAACGCACGAATCAGAATTGTTAGTTATATAGCCATCATCAAACAAAGTGTTGTGAAATTTCTCATACCACTGTTTAGGTGCTTGTTTAAGACCATATAGTGATTTTCTTAGTTTACTCACTTTACTCTCTTGACCCTTTACCACAAACCCCTCGGGTTGCAACATATAGATCTCTTCATTTAGGTCACCATTCAAAAAAAGCAGTTTTTACATCCATTTGATGTACCACAAGATCATGAATAGCAGCCAAAGCAATAAGAGTTCTAATGGTGGAAATTTTAGTCACAGGTGAGTAAGTATCAAAATAGTCAATATCTTTCTTTTGTGTAAACCCTCTCACCACAAGTCTGGCTTTGAACCTTTCTATTGTTCCATCAGGTCTCATTTTCTTTTTAAAGATCCATTTGCTACTAATGGGTTTACTACCTTTAGGCAAATCAGTTAACTCCCAAGTCTGATTAGAAACAATAGAATCTAGTTCATTTTTAATAGCTTCTTTCCAAAAAACAACATCTATAGATCTCATAGCCTCATCATATGTTTTGGGATCATCTTCTATTAAAAAAGCAGAAACAAGCTCATCAAAAGCACAAATATCACCTGCGATTTCAGATAAGTGAAGTCTGATAGCATCAGTTCTGATGAAATCACTCCCGTAGCTCTTTTCAATATTGGGCCTTTTGCTCCTTCTTGGTTCAACTGCATGATCCACATAAGTACTAGTACTCGTATGCATAGAACTGTCAGTAGGGTTAACAGGCACAGTAGAAGCAACAGGGGCATCGGGTAGTGATATTGTTTCCTTCTTCAAAGGAAATACCTGCTAAAAAAACTCAGCATCTCTAGCCTCGGATATAGACCTGTCACTTAAAGACATGAACCTATAAGCTGAACTGTTTTGAGCATAACCAATGAAAACACAGTCATAAGTCTTAGGTCCAATGGTTGGCCTCCTAAAGCTAGGTAAGCCTACTTTAGCCAAACACCCCCACACTTTAAGGTAACTTAAGTTAGGAGTATAACCTTTCCACATCTCATAGGGTGTCTTGTCTAGTTTCTTATGAGGTACCATGTTAAGAATATGACAAGCTGAAAGCACTGCTTCCCCCCACATATCATCCGAAAGGCCAGAACTTAAAAGCATAGCATTCATCGTTTCTTTCAAAGTTCTATTTTTACGTTCAGCTACTCCATTCGATTGAGGTAAGTATGGTGGGCTCTTTTCATGTATTAAACCATTTTTCTCACAAAAATCTACTAAATAACCAGAGCCATACTCTCCTCCTTGATCAGACCTGACTCTTTTAATCTTCCTATCAAGCTTATTTTCTACCTAGTTTTGAACTTTATAAACATGTCCTCAGCTTCACTTTTATTTCTAAGCAAATATACTTTGGTATATCTAGAAAAATCATCAATAAAAGGGACATAATAATGTTTACCACCTCTGCTCATGGTGTTTTTGAAGTCAGCTAGGTCGGTGTGAATTAACTCAAGAAGACTCGTTTGTCTAGTTGTAACAGGTCTACTAGGTTTCTTAGCAAATTTGGCCTCGACACAACTAGGACACTTCTCATGAGTTTATGAAGATAACGAAGGAATAAGCGACATAGATTTGAGCCTTTTAATCGAATCAACATTCACATGACCTAATCTACCATGCCAAACATCAATAGACTCAGCAATATAAGCAGAAGTAGAAGCATTATTATTAATGATAGGAGACTCAACATTCAAAACAAATAAACCCCCACAGAGATAACCCTTGCCCAAAAAATCCCTATTGCGCGACATTACAACCTTGTCAGCCTCAAAAACAAGTTTCACACCAGCTTTGTTTAGCAAGGCACCAGACACGAGGTTTCGACGTAAAGTAGGAACATACAAAACATTATTTAAAGCAAGAGTTTTCCCTGAGGTTAGTTTGAGAAAGATCTTGCCTTTGCCGGTGATAACAGCAGAAGAAGAGTTACCCATGTAGACACATTCATCATCAGCAATATCTTCAAATTCAGCAAAGAGATCCTTGTTAGCACAAAGATGCCTCGAAGCCCCTGTATCCAGAATCCAATCACTAGCATTTGCAACCAAATTAGCCTCAACCACTACAGCAGCAATAATATCATCCTTTTCAAAGAACATTAGCTTCAAGAAGAACTTTCTTTTGAGGACACCGATAAGCTTTGTGACCCGTTTTCCCTCAAATATAGCAAACCAGATTTGGTTTCTGGATCTTTGAGGCAGGTTTGGTGAATTTCCCTTGACCAGCTTTCTTGGCATTCTGACCCTTGGATTGTCCCTGACCAGCTTTAGCCTTTCCCTTACCCTTGAACCTATCTTCTTTTGAAGACCCACCAGTTTCAACAAGATTGGCTTTGACAGTAGTAAGAGACAATTGGGCTGACTTATCTTTCAGACAATTAGCTTCTTCAGTCCTCATGTGGCCTACTAGCTCTTAAAGGGACAAATCTTTCTTCTTATATTTCAAATGGTTCCTATACTCATTCCAGGAAGGGGGAAATTCTTCTAGCAAAACATTAGCCAAGAAAATTTCATCTAGTTTCATTCCCTCATTAGTGACATCAGCACACAAGTTCTCATAAACATGAACTTGCTCTATAATTGGTTTGTCATCTACCATTTGAAACCCAAGCCACTGCCCGACAACATCTTACCCGCATCGTCAGCCCCATATTTTTTCTCTAACAGCTCCCATATGGTCTTAGCAGATTTATGGACCGAAAATAAGTCAAAGAGGGTATTCGACATATGAGTAAGGAGATGGAACTTAACAGTTTTGTTATCCTTATCATGTTTCTTAATTGACTCCTCATTCGACTTAACAGCAACAGACGAAGGTGAGATAGTTTCTACACTAGCAGCGGTTACAGCAACAGGAGGGTCAGAAAACAAAACATAGTCGATTTCTAGTTGTTCAAAATACATAAGCAGTTTCTGAGACCATATTTTGTAGCTCATATCGTCTAAGGGTTCCAATTTCGACAATTCAGAAAGAATTTTGTTTGAGATGGCAGCCATTGTTACGACAAATATAATAGTTTTCAAATTGTTAGAATGTTAATTCGTAACAATGGAAATCCGACAGAAAAAATAGGGAAAGATGAAACAGAAAAAATACTTATCGTAAGAGATATGCAGTGTCGTGGTATAAAGCCACTTACTTGAAAACTATTACGGCACGACCGCGGTGGATATCGTCTCTCGTCGGTAGTTCCCCAAGGTTAACACTGCAGTCTTCGAACCACACCACTGAAGTAAGAAGACTTTGGAACGGAACAGAAACTATACCCATAACATTTTCAGAGAGAAATAGAAGAAGAGAAAGGAATTGTGTGTATTTCTGTGCGTAAAATGAGGAGGTAAGCTGCTCTATTTATAGTCGAAAATAGAGCAGTTAGGAGCCAAAAAACGCTCCAGTCAAACACAATTAAGGCGTAATAATCGCCCTTAATTGCAGCAATTAACAGACAGATTTGACTGACTGCTATTACTCCTATATACACTGAATGTGGACAAGCCCACATCACACAAGACCAAAAAGGTAAAAGAGGGCCTTTGGCCCGCACCGCGGGTGCTCTACCCAAACCCAAGCCCGAGCCGAGCCGAGCTGAACCAGGCGCGCGCGCGCGTGTGTGTGTTTGGACCCAAACCCACAGGCCCAACATGTTGGGGCTGGTGTCCTCCACAGTTAGTGCAATGACATATAAATCTCTAAAAGGATCAAAGGGTATACTTTTGTATTATTATCAGTCGGTCCACGTTTATCAATAACGGTTGGCTTGCTAGATAAGTTTGACGTTATTGTCATACAGATGGCGGTGATCAACAGGTCCTTAAAAGTCACACCTATAGGATACGTTTGAGAGATGTGACGGTATGAAAATACAGTCATGTTGATGCCTAATTTGACTAAACAGTTAGTCGGAGTTATTGACTAATAATTAGTCAAACGCGATGTTGAGATAATTATTTAATACGGATTAAATAATACGGGCTAAGGCGAATTAAGCGGTTAATTCTTAAATTAAATATAAACGGTTATATTTAATTAATGTATATTGAATTAATTAATTATACAATATTGTCATTGTCGGACATGTATTAATATATCGACTGAGTCATGTTACTAGTTGATATTTTAAAAACCGATAACCGATGACGATTTATAATAAAATCCCGTCATATACATTTTAGCATTTTGAGTCGGACCACGAGTTACAAATAAGGAGAAAGTGGAAATCCCACTTCCCCCTTGTGATCTCGGTTTGGACGAAGCAACAAAAGGAGAGAGCCTCTCTCCTTTTGACCTAATGCATTTTCATTTTACACACGAATTAGGGTTTCGGGGCAATTTTCTCTGAAATTCTAGATCTCACATCGAAAACCTCACAAAAACTCTCTCAATATTGCAAGGCAATTAGAGAGTATTTTCTAGCACAAGGGGGATAGTCTCAGACGGTCTTGGGTGCAACGATTAGGAGGAAATCTACTTTGATTTCTGTTCTTAGGCCGAATTCACAAAGGACCCGAGGTTGATTCTATTCTCTTATCGTTTTTCTCTTGTTTTTCGTTTATGACAATAATCACATGTTAAAGATACGTTATAGTCCTAAAATTTAAGGGAATTTTACGGATATTTCCCTACAAGTGGTATCAGAGTGAGGCCACGTAAATTTTTCTTTGTGATTTTCATAAAACGATTTTGAAACGATAATTTTTGTCTAGAAAACCGTGCGGCCAAATGAGCATCACGGCTGTTTCTTGTTTTTTTTTTCGTGCATTGAAAACCGTGACATGTATATACACGGCTGATATGTTTTGCTTTTCGATTTGTTCTTTGCATATTGTTATTTTAAACGATAATTATAGCAATATGTTAAAGTATTATCAATTGTAGATTTAATTGTATATGAATTAGATCATAATTGCAATTGGTCTTGTTTTGTTCAATCGAATTCACGAGGGTTTTGTTGTTTTGCAAGTTTTAAAACCCTAATCGTTCGATCGAGAAGTCCTCGTACTCGATCGAACAGTATTGCAAATAAAAGTCCTCGATCGACCACGAGATTAGTCGATCGAGCACTTTCTGTTTGTCAAACCTCTCGATCGACTTACAGCATCAGTCGATCGAGCCCTTTTGTTCTTCGATCGAGGACTTTAGTGTCTCGATCGAGGAAATGAGTTGTGACAGCGTTGAAAAAATCATTTTTCATGTTTTAATTTTTCTTTTGGCCATAATATGTACATAATACGGATTTTGTACACTCGCTTGATAGTGAAACGGTTCACTCACATACCATTTAGTTATTTTAAAGCAATTTAAAGTAACGGATTATCATGAATTAAAATTAAGTTGATAGAAGCGGTTTTGTCAAATAATTTTAATCGTCAAAAGGTGGTTTGGATAAATTTAACATAATTACGGAATTATGTCACGAATAAATTTTGTTTTAGTTGATGCATTTTTACTTATCGTTATTTTTGAATGCCTTGAATGTTTTATTACGTATTTAATTTTACAATCTATTGTAACTTAGTGTGGCCTTAGTAGAACGTGTTACCGTAATGATGGAACACGGTCTTGGTTGTATTTTGAGATCTTGTATCTCCGTTTTGGTTTTTCTTTGTAATTACAGTTTTTATTTAGAATGTAAATAGGTTTATATTTTGTAAATTTTAAATTGTAATTTTGAGAATACCAAAGATGGAGATCGGATGCTCACTCCCGCTGCATGGACAAAGATGGAACATCAAGACAAGCTTCTCGGGTCCAACGGTGGATTCCAAAGTTGTATTATGTTCTTTTTGTTAGGATAGGCCACACTAGGACTTTTATTTACGTATTGCATTTTTATTTATGTTTTCATCGTAACGATAGTTTGCATCATATTCCGCCTAAAACCAAACCACCTAATAATTGCATGAAAACTGACTCATATAGAGGTAACGCGTTAGTTTTCTTTGATATACAGATATCACACGTTTTTATTTAAGCCATCACCTAAATTAATTCATTCACGCAATGCTAGTTTTTCGTTCACTTAAAATGAATTAAAACTAAGTTGATGGGATCTTCCTCGTATAACCAAAAATTGAGAATAGTCTTTATAGGTCAAACTCCAATGAATCCCTTCTTCCTCGGTAGGCATAATATGACCCCTTCTACGTCGGGTAAGTTGGAACTGATTGGCCTATTTTATCTCAACACTATGGTCACTCGTACGATCCTGTGATTATGGTGGACTATAGATAGGATTTACGGAAATCTATCGACCAAGAGTTCTAACGATAGAACTAGCTAAACAGTTGGCTTATCAATTTACGGAAATTGAGTCTTGGGATCATTTGTATAATTCTTGAGGTAGATCGATTATACAAGTGCGATGAGTCTACACGTTAAAATGAATTTTAAATAGACTTAAATCACCTCGATGAGTTGCTTATTTCGTTTTGTTTTTCCTTTCTTTTTCAGTGTAGATCACGAATATTTAAACTGCTAATAACAAAATGGCTAGCCGTGCTGACGATCCAATGCCAAGTGCCACATTGGACCGTGAGTCCTGGCATCGGATCTTCATGAATCAGATGAATCAGTCTACTCGACTGAAGAATGATGGATCAAACTTCGCGGACCGGGAGGCGGCATTACGGAATCTTTGCCGCTGGCCGACGACGGAAGCTCAAATATCTAACAGAGCCCATCCCGTCAAACCCAGGCCCCACGGCTGGAGCTAACGAGATCGCCAAGTATAACGATTTCGTCATGGAAGCGTGTGCGATTAAAAACGTACTCATTTTTGCAATGGAATCCAATTTGCAGAAACGCTTCATAGCCCAAGGTGCAAACAATATTTTCACCACGCTCACTAAGGAATTCTCGAAAGCACCGAGAATCGTGACCTATGAGCATACCACTCGCTTCTTTGATGCGAAACTCCAGAAGGGCCAACCGGTTAGCCCACACATTCTCAGCATGATTGAGAATGTCGAGAAACTGGAGGCGCTTGATTGTAAAATCAGCGAGAACATCGTGATTGACCGCATGCTTCATTCACTCCATGATAGTTTTGCGCTCTTTAGAGCGAATTACTATATGAATGATTTGAAGAAAAGTCCTCATGAACTACACTCCCTACCGCATGCACCGAGAAGGATACGAAGTTTAGTGGGAGCTTGAAACAGGATGTTCTCGTTGTGTCAAACAAGGGCAAGGGTAAGGGCAAAGCTCAGGCAGACCTAGCGGTAGGCAAACCGAAGTTTAAGAAGTCGGGATCAGGTAAGAGTGGGCCTGGTGAGTCGAGCACCTCATCAGGCGCGACAAATAGCAAGACTGGTAACATGGAATGCCACCATTGCCACAAGACTGAGCATTGGAGGCGTACATGTCCTGTATACCATGAGGACATAAAAGCAGGTCGCGTTATTCCTGTTGGTATGTCTTCTTCTTCTTCTTCTTCTTTTATTCATATGATTGAGATTAACCACGCAAGTTACGGAACTTGGGTACTAGATACTGGTTGTGGTTCTCATTTGTGCAATCATGTGCAGGGCCTCCGAAACATCGAACCCCTCGTAAAGGGTGAGGTGGACCTGCGTGTCGGGAATGGAGCACGAGTGGCTGCCGTCTCGAGGGGAACATACGTGATCCGCTTCCTAGCGGATTTGAGTTATTTTTATATAATCGCTATTATGTACCAGTCTTTCTAAAAACATTATTTTCGGTTTCGCACTTGACAAACTTGGTTTTTCATTTGTAATAGAGAATAATAGCTGCATTTTCTCATTACACGATATGATTTATGGCAAGGCAGTCTCCATGAACGGAATTTATGTTTTAGATCAGACCACCCAAATATTGCACGTAATGAATAAGAAGTTAAAGGTTGGTGACAAAGATCAAACGTATCTATGGCATTGCCGTATGGGACACATTAATGAGAAACGCGTAAAACAGCTCATACATAATGGAGCTATCTCGGCCTTTGATTTTCAATCATTTGGCACGTGTGAATCATGTCTCATTGGCAAGATGACTCGAATTTCCTTCAAAGGTGTTGGAATGCGCGCTGCTGACCTATTAGGACTCATACATACGGATGTGTGTGGACCTATGTCAATCACCGCATGAGAAGGCTATAGGTATTTCATCACTTTCACGGACGATTTAAGTAGATATGGCTATGTCTACTTAATGAAGCACAAAAGTGAATCCTTTGAGAAATTCAAAGAATACCAGAATCGGGTACAGAACCAATCGGGTAGAAAGATTAAAACACTACGATCGACCGTGGTGGCGAGTATCTTTCTCACGAGTTTGATCAACACCTTAAGGACTGTGGGATTGCCTTACAGTTAACTCCACCTGGAACACCTCAGTTGAATGGTGTGTCCGAACGGAGAAATCGAACACTACTTGATATGGTTCGATCCATGATGAGTCACACCGTGTTGCCTGACTCATTGTGGGGTTATGCTCTTCGTCACTGCTCTAATACTTAACCAAGTCCGTCTAAAATCTGTTGACAAGACTCCATATGAACTATGGAAGGGAACGGTCCCTAACTTGTCCTTTATACGGGTTTGGGGCTGCGAGGCTTATGTCAAGTGGAGACACGGGGATAAGCTCGGCCCGCGATCGGTCAAGACATACTTTATAGGTTATCCTAAAGGAACACTTGGTCATTACTTCTATTCGCCAACCGAACAATGTGTATTTGTTGCGGCTAGTGCGACATTCTTAGAGAAGGAATTTCTCGAGAATGCGAAGAGTAATCAAACCTTCGAGCTGTCGGAGATTCCAGAACCAAATACCGAGCAACCATTGGAGGAACCAATTCCTTCAATCCCAGCTGCGGTGAATATTCCTGAGGAACCTAGGAGGCCGGGAAGAGTCTCTATTGCTCCGGACAGATATATTGGTATGGTCGAGGAACATGACATAGATGACATTCTACTCTTAACGAGTAGTGAACCTGCAACCTATAAAGGTGCCATGACTAGTTCCGACTCAAAGCTATGGCTTGAGGCCATGCAATCCGAGATGGACTCTATGTATGAGAACAACGTATGGGATCTTGTTGACTTACCTGCTAAGGTTCGTCCCCTTCAATGCAAATGGCTTTACAAGATAAAGCATTCTGTGGAAGGTCAACAAGATATCTATAAAGCACGACTAGTTGCTAAAGGTTTCACCCAAGTGCCAGTTTTGCACTACGATGAAATTTTTGCACCCGTAGTCATGCTGCGTTCCATTCGGATTATCTTAGCGATTGCCGCTTTTCATGACTATGAAATTTGGCAGATGGATGTGAAAACCGCCTTCTTAAACGGTTATTTGGAGGAAGAGTTGTACATGGTACAACCCGAAGGTTTCATCGATCCTGAACATCCTAAGAAAGTGTGCAAGCTTAAGCGTTCCATTTATGGACTTAAGTAAGCTTCTAGGAGTTGGAATCATCGTTTCGACCAAGTGATAAAAGAAAATGGAATTACTCGATCGGTCGAGGAACCATGTCTATATATCAAGTCGAGTGGGCGCAAGATTGTCTTCCTAATATTATATGTCGATGACATACTCCTTGACATACCTCTCTTAACTTCGGTAAAAGTATGGTTGAAGAACCATTTCCAGATGAAAGATCTGGGTGAGGCACAAAGAATTTCGGGCATCCGTATCTATCGAGATAGATCACGTCGGATGTTATCTCTCAGTCAGGAGTCTTATATAGACAAGATACTAGAGATATTCAGCATGACTAACTCCAAAAAGGGGTTTCTTCCTATGGCTCCAGGGGTGCATTTGAGCAAGTCTCAGGCACTAGAGACACCGGAAGAAAAAGAGCGCATGACCCGGATTCCTTATGCTTCGGCTATAGGATCAATCATGTATGCCATGATATGCACACGTCCGGACGTGGCATATGCATTGAGTATGACGAGTCGATTCCAACAGCATCCAGGTGAATCACATTGGATGGCTGTCAAGAACATTCTTAAGTACCTACGGAGGACTAAAGATTGGGCATTGACTTATGGAGGCGAACAAAAGCTATGCGCAACCGGTTACGCAGATGCTAGCTTCCAAACGGATCGAGATGACTCGAAATCTCAGTCTAGATTCGTCTTTACTCTTAATGGCACTGCAGTCAGCTGGAAGAGTTCCAAACAAAGTGTTACAGCAGATTCTACGACTGAGTCCGAGTACTATGCCGCGTCTGAAGCTGCAAAGGAAGCGATATGGATGCGTCAATTCTTACAAGGATTATCTGTAGTGCCTAGTTCGAATGACCCGATCACCATCTATTGCGACAATAGAGGTGCCATATTCCAAGCTAAGGAGCCTAAGTCTAGCAACAAGTCTAGACATGTACAACGGAAAGCTCATCTAATCCGAGATTACGTGGAGCAAAAGGAGGTAGTGATAGAAAAGATTGCTACAGATGATACTATAGCAGATCCTCTCACTAAACCATTACGACAAGATAAGCATGAAGGGCATGTTAATTCCATGGGAATTAAACGTGTTCCTGAGTTGTAGTACTCTTTTATGGATTAGATTCATTCTCTTTTGTACTCTATACGACATCATCGTTTTGATATTTATATATTTTGTTTTTCATGTGGATTTGTACGACAATTTTGAACACCACAAAGTGAACTGAACAAACATTATATTTTTGGTCCTTAATTGCCCACGTGAGCTGATAACTCTGGCAATTATTTTGTGACGTTGGTTGATGGTGGGTTCAACGAGCCATAAGTCAAAAGGTTGACTGACCAATCACAAAGGCGAGTTATACGGATATCTCGTAGGACACAATTGTGACATCGACGTGGAGTCCAAAATGTTTTATAACATTCGGTGCCAGGTCGTGGATAGGACCTCCATGGTGATCCTAAGAGTCGATACTCTTGACTATCGACTGTCTCTTGAGACTAAGGCAGATTTTGGGTGACTTTGGTTTCTTTCTCACGGTCATCCGTAACAGGGGGCCAAGTAGATTTTTTCTGGGTCATTTCATGCTGTGCTTAGATCGGCAGGAGTCGAGTTGAAGGAAATATTCAGCCTTTATCAGGTACTCGATATTTCTCAGGGCCACTCGAGGAGTCAGAATCGAAATGCATGGCCATGCTCGAATACGAATTCGTTTTATCAGTTAAGTTACTCTCTAGTCGGGAAACCACTCATGATACATATCGATTGTAAAAATACGACCTTTGCGGATCGGGATCTGCAAATTGTTTTACATTGAGTGGGAGAAATTTTAAATGGATATGAGAATCGGTTATCGCACATACACTTGTACGGACAAGTGGGAGTTTGTTGGAGCCAGTGTCCTCCAGTTAGTGCGAATAACGTTATTGCACGTACACTTGTGCGGACAAGTGGGAGCTTGTTGGGGCTGGTGTCCTCCACAGTTAGTGCAATGACATATAAATCTCTAAAAGAATCAAAGGGTATACTTTTGTATTATTATCAGTTGGTCCACGTTTATCAATAATGGTTGGCTTGCTAGATAAGTTTGACGTTATTGTCATACAGATGGCGGTGATCAACTGGTCCCTAAAAGTCACACCTATAGGATACGTTTGAGAGATGTGACGGTATGAAAATACAGTCATGTTGATGCCTAATTTGACTAAACAGTTAGTCGGAGTTATTGACTAATAATTAGTCAAACGCGATGTTGAGATAATTAGTTAATACGGATTAAATAATACAGGCTAAGGCGAATTAAGCGGTTAATTCGTAAATTAAATATAAAACGGTTATATTTAATTAATGTATATTGAATTAATTAATTATACAATATTGTCATTGTCGGACATGTATTAATATATCGACTGAGTCATGTTACTAGTTGATATTTTAATAACCGATGACGATTTATAATAAAATCCCGTCATATACATTTTAGCATTTTGAGTCGGACCACGAGTTACAAATAAGGAGAAAGTGGAAAGCCCACTTCCCCCTTGTGATCTCGGTTTGGACGAAGCAACAAAAGGAGAGAGCCTCTCTCCTTTTGACCTAATGCATTTTCATTTTACACACGAATTAGGGTTTCGGGGCAATTTTCTCTGAAATTCTAGATCTCACATCGAAAACCTCACAAAAACTCTCTCATTATTGCAAGGCAATTAGAGAGTACTTTCTAGCACAAGGGGCATAGTCTCTGACGGTCTTGGGTGCAACGATTAGGAGGAAATCTACTTTGATTTCTGTTCTTAGGCCGAATTCACAAAAGACCCGAGGTTGATTCTATTCTCTTATCGTTTTTCTCTTGTTTTTCGTTTATGACAATAATCACATGTTAAAGATACGTTATAGTCCTAAAATTTAAGGGAATTTAACGGATATTTCCCTACACAACACTCACCACAAAAGCCTCCTTGGACCAATCTCTTACTTCATCAAGTGAAGGAAGCCTTATAACCATCAAAACATTGATGTTCCCCACCAATGTGAGATAAAAGGCAAAGAGAGGAAAGTTGTTTTTCAAGACAACACTCCAACATTGACATGATATACTTGTACATCTTCAGCTGGTTTGTAGAGCCTTGAGAAGGAGTTGTATTTGTTCTCTTTTGGGTCATTATAATTGGTTTTTGTTGTGTGTTTTAGTAATTTTTACCGGGTTTAGGTTTATGCGAGGTCAATGTGGTCTTACTCGTTGTATGTTTGTCGAATATTTGTGTTAATGATAAATAAAGAAATAAAGAACGTAAATAAAAGTTGGCACGTAAGATTTGGTGACGCGGAAAACCTAATGTGGGAACAACCACAGGAGGGACGGTACCCTTCCAAGTATTGCACTGGCTTGTTAATGAGAGAATGAGTACAATGGAGACGGAATGTAAATCTAGCTAGCACAATGTATTTTGCGTGTATGCTCGAGGTCTTGAATGCCTTTTCTTGATTGCTACTTTGGCTATTTATAGGGTAAGAACCCTAGATGAGTCCTATCCAGATTATAGGAAGGAATATTAGCTCTATCACAACTCCTTCCATAATCGCATCTTCTTCCTCCGTTCTCCCTGATCTCCCTGAATTCTTCCTAAGTCTCCCTGGCGACTTTCCAAATCCACAAACCTTCCTTGCCAGCGGGCCTCTCTATTCTTACGCGCTGCTTGGCCCAAACCTTCAGGCAGATTCTACTTTATACTTAGGCTCCTCTTGCTTATTCTTCCTTCACGGCCCAACTCTTTAATAAGGACCAAGTGGGCTTTTCCTTCATTACGCTAAAGCGCAATTTTTAGCGCAAACAGTTTTCCCCTAATTCCTTGTGAGATACGTCTTGAGGTGTCGAATAAGGAATTACGCATAGATTCTTTTCGAAAATCTCGCGCCGCCTTCCACACAACTTCCCAAACACTCATCATTGCCCTTCCTCATTTCTTGCGCTCTCCCTCTCTCTCTTCCATTATAATCTCAACTCCCCTCCCCTACTTCATTAATTTCAAAAATTAAAACCCCCTCATCTCCCCAAAACCCTTCTCCTCCCTTCTATCCCTTCGCCGGACTCCGTTTCTCCCGCCGCCAACTTCGCCGTCCTTTTCCTGGTATTTTCTCTCTCCTCCAACCATGGGTAAAACCCGTCCTCCCACTTAGACCTCTGCCCCGGCCGATCAAAACCCAGATTTTGTTTTTCCTTCTCGCAAACTTCTCGTCCATCCTCTCGACTGCGACTCTTCCCTTACTACCGGTGACATTCCTTTCATAAAGGAGTTGCTGGGCCTCGGCGATGGGGTTGAAATAGTGATCTTTGAACCAGGCCAAAAGGCGGACGCTGCTCGGTCGGGATGGGTTTGTTTCTACCTCTACCCGTTTAGATACGGTCCTCGCTTCCCTTTCCCAAAACTTATGCAAGACTTCTTCAGCACCAACAATTTTGCCATGGCGGAAATTTATGCCAACATCTGGAGGGTCCTTCTCTACTCTCTGCCCGCTAGTCAGAATACCAGCGGCTCAATCTCCCTGGGCAAGCTACCCTATATGTACCATCCGGTCCCTGGGAAGAGGCCAATTTTCTTTCCGGGGCTCTGGTGAGACTCCTTTTAGGCACGTGTCGAAGTCTAGGGAAGAGAAGTGGTTTGAAGACTTCTTCTATGTGAGAAAGGCTTCCATCCAGCCGCATGCTGACTACATCTTCGAGGACTGGATTATTACCTCGAGTAAGTAGCTCTCCTGACGCCTGATTGTCTTCCCTTAATGCTTACCAGCTTACTTCTTCCTTTCGTGCAGGTCCCTGTTATCTGACTCGTCTGGGTGATCCAGCGGCTGCTCGTAACAAGCTATTCTGCATTTCTCAATCTAAGAGAAATTTTAATGATCTGCTACCCGGCTTCTCACCTGCTTCCTCCTCCAACCCACAGCAGTCAGCTCACAGCATGTCTTCTGGTAAGCCACTTTGTGTTGTTATTCATGCTATCTTTGCTCGTAATCTTTGCTGCCTATTTGGTGCTTCCGGCATCTGAATTTCTAGCCGCCTGTAGGTTCAAAAGTTAATCCCTTGGAGGCCATCCTCGAGAGTGCTAAAAGAAAGAGATCTGCTGCGAGTCCTGACGTAACTTCTGCCTCTAAGAGGAGCGCCCCTGCGGCTTCCTTCCAGTGTCCCTCTACCCCCTCCAACACTGCTCGTCTTGAGCCTTTAGAAGTCACGCCATTGTCCCATCATCCTCCTACTTCTCCTGCTGCTGCCAGTGGTGGCATCATTGCTCACTTCCCTGATGGTTTTGGGGATATTGACAAGGTGCCCTATTGGCCTAAAATCGACCAGATTCTCTTCCCCTCCTCGGTGGAGGCTTTCTCACAATTCTCCCCAGAGGAGATGGCTGAAAATGACGTGCATAACGCCTTCATGGTGAGTAACCCTCCTCTGTTGCTTGCTCCTAATTTTTCCTTTTTAATGACAAGTTTGCTGACTCTTTCTTTTTCTGCTTGCAGGCCTTCCAGTCAGCCTTATATAATAGGAAGATGATCAATGTGGTCCAGACTACCAGTAGGGCGACCAGTGCCAGCAATCAGGAGCTGACTGGAACCATTGCTGAGATGGAGCAGCAGCGTGCCAACTTGTGGGGACGGGTGGTGGAGCTAAAAGCCGAGCTTGCTGGAGCCAAGAAGAAGCTAAATGAGGGAAATGACTAGCTAGCGTGCACCCAGGAAGTCTGCACCACATTTTCTGACTCCCTCAAGCGCTCTGAGGAGAGAATCAGCGAGCTGATCACCCTAGCCACCAATATTGTTGCCTATGCTACCTGGCGGGGAAATATTAGTGGGATGCGTGCTGCACTTGATGAGCCTCCAACCCTGGAAGCTATTGAGGAAGAAGAAAGGCAGCTGGAGACCCTGTACCCGGTCCAGCCTGATCTGAGCGACATGATGCCTGAAGTTGGCGAGGTGAATTCTCCTGCGCTGGTGGAGCAAGCAGTTGTTGGGGATGCTGGCTCATTTTAGGAGGCAACTCAAGCTGAGGGAGCTCAAGAGGCCGCTGTTGCTGAGGGCATGCAAGCTGGTCCTGTACCTGAAATAAGGAGTCAACAGGAGGAGGGAAAAGAGGTGCCAGAGGTGGAGGTCATCAATGTGACCTAAAGTTAAAATTTTTTTAGTTTCAAACTTTTTGGGTGGCGGTCTGACCCTGTGTGGCCAGACTTGTAAAATTTTAAAACAATTTTCGTTTCTGTTTGCTCGCCGTGGTGGCGACTTGAACTTGGGGCCGTGTTTTGGCCAAATTTTGAAATGCCTCTTGCCCTAAATTGGCAAGTTTAACTTTCTTTATATCTTGTGTATTCTAGTTCTTGATGTTATGTTTAGCTTAGGAAGCTGCCGTGTCAGCCTGCTAGCTGATTTAGGCAAGTCGTGTCAGCCTGATAGGGTTGATTTAGACTTAGCTAGCCGCCGTGTCAATCTGCTGACTGATTTAGGCGTATGCCGCATTGTAGGGGAGGTGGCCGTGTCAACCTTCGAGGTTGATTTAGACCAGTCGTGTCAGCCTGAGAAGGCTGATTTAGACTTAGGTAGCTGCCGTGTCAGTTTGACAACTAATTTAGGCATATGCCGCAATTTGACTACTTAACCTTGTTCATGACGCAAGTTGTGTTCATCATGTTTTAAGCCAACAGAGGCGTACCTTAGGCAAGTTTATCGTCATTCTAGGACCGATGGGACGTTGCAGGATTCTGGTTGCTCATATATCCCTGCATTCCATATATGTGTGCATGCATGTTGGGGCCCTGATTAATTGCGAGCTACGTCCAAGGGGTGTATCAGGGGTAGCTAGATTAGCCAGGCTCCTTTTCGTATGTTCTACAGTCCGCCTCGTGAGGGTGCTCCTAATGGAGAAATGTAGGTTAGGCATGTTGGAGTGCCATGTGCCTTGTCACCCCACGTTTTCAGTTCACAGTCCTGCTAGATACACTTTCAACGTAACATAGAGATTAGAGTTTAGAGTGATGCATCTAGAGAAGCCTGAAAATAGAAAATTTTATCAGAGCGATGTGAAGTACCTGATGCCATCTTATGGGGTGCCAGGGCAATTGTGGTCCCAGGAAGCTTTCAGACCACACAACTCCAATAGTAGCTTTTTAAAGTTGAAAGAAACAAAAGTAAAAGAAAACGACACGAAATTGGTAGTATGCCTACCAACATTTTTTTTTTGGCTTTTCTTAATACACTACTCTATACACTAAACTCTACTTATTATTAAAAGTAATACCTCTTTAGGTGAAGTATGTTCCATGGCTTTTGTATGATTTGACCGTCCATGGTCATTAATCTGTATGCGCCATGGCCAACAACTCTTTCTACCTGGTATGGTCCTTCCCATTTATAAGTGAATTATTCTGCCTTTCGATTTTTGGTGTTTTGAAACACTTCATGGAGAACCAGGTCTCCTACCTTCAGGAGCCTGCCTTTTACATTCTTGTTGTAGCTTCTGGCGATTGACTGCTTTTAGGCAGCCAGACGTATATATTTTTGTACTTGCTCGCAGCTCGTCTACCGTGTCCAGGCTCCTGATCATCTCTGCACTGTTCAGTTCCCCTATCATACATCTATACCTATGGGTTGAAACTATAACCTCTGATGGAATCACTGCTTCCGCACCAAACACCAGGCTGAAGGGTGTTTGGCCTGTTGCTATCTTTGGTGTCGTTCTGTCTAACCATAACACTAGTGGCAACGCATCTGCCAACTTTCCTCCTAACTCCTGTAATCTCCTTCTCAGTTTATCCATTATTATTTTGTTGCTAGACTCAGCTTGCCCATTGGATTTTGGAGTCCTGGGTGCTGATTTCTTTAGAGTGATGTTCCATCTGGCACAGTATCCTTTGGCATCGTTGGAGATGAATTGTGAGCCGTTGTGTGACACCCCCATATACCAAGGAGTCTTACTAAGACCTTCCCTATCATATATGGACATCACCATCTCGGTTGCCCGAGGCAAGTAATCATCAAAAGTAAATAAAAGAACATTTATAATAGTTTTTACAAGTGATACAACCGACTACTGATACAAAAGGTACATCTCGTCAAACTCTATAGACTACATCTAGCTTTACTCGTGAGGACTCATCCCGCCAAGACTCCAACTACCATCCAAGACAACACCTGCTAAGACAGACTGCTCACCATAAGGGATCACGGCAGACACAACAGAAACAAACAGAAGACAAACCACAGAAGGTCAGTAACTGAGGTAAGACACAACACCAACTATCAGTATACTACAAACACAACCAAGCACACACCAAATACAACCACTCCAACCAATCACCGTCACCGATTGTCCACTGGACCAGTCCTGCCAGTGGGGGACCGCAGCCGTTCCCACATAAGCCCCGCTCATCATACCGAGTGATAACCCTGTCCCATTAATGTGCACATCCCCTCCCGTGGCGGGTTCCACGGAGGGCGAAACTAGGGCATGAAGCCACTCCCGCAAGTGACTCCACTCAGCCGAGGATGCACCTCGAGAACCAGAGACAACCAATCATACGCAGCTGCAATACAACAACAACCAACAAAACCGCATACACCAACCGACTACCATGTATACTCAACCACATGGTCATGACAACAATACAACAACGACACAACAACCGACACACTAGACAACCAACAGAAACTGAGTAGGGGAACCTACCTTTAAGCGACTGCAACGATTCCATGTCCACACACACAACACCCAGCAATCAAGCAACACCTATTCACACAATACAATCCTCTATCATTACCCTTATAACCTCAACTGAAAACACAAAGACACGGATGATGATGACGACATACCCACATGTGGAAATCTGGCAAAGGAACTGCTACCCGACCCAAGCTATGCACTCCTATGGCACAAGCATCCTCAAAGGCTCCCATGGAAGGTATTTTGTGAAGGGAAGAAGAAGGGATGGCATCTAGGTTTAGAGGAAAGAGGCGGAAATGATTTGCGGTTTTAAGAAAACACGATTATAAACCCTCGCTGAAAAGACGCTACTCGATCAAGTAACCAACGTACTCGGTTGAGTGGCCCCTACTCGATCGCGTATCCAAGCTACTCGATCGAGTAGCCTCTACTCTATCGAGTACCACCCGCATATAAAGGAAGTCAAGGCACACGGTAACTCTGGCATGTATCACTAAGGATTATTACCTGCTCCCAATGTCGGTCAACGCTGGTCAACGAGTCCCTGCAAGGGCGGGTGTTACAGTCTCCCCCCTTAAAAAGAACTTCGTCCCCGAATTTCAACTCCCCCTTCCCAAAGCACAAGACACGGAAACAAGGTCAACACCACCGTTCTTTCGATATAGGTCACTACTCTCTAGAAGTACCATCCCACCATGTCATCATCATCAACTGTCTAACACCGTGTACACAAACTTCTACAAATCACCACGTTAAATACCAAATTCACCACATATACTAACACAACTAACGACCATACTACTACTCCGAACTTTTAGCCACGCAGCCAAGGGACTATACCCCTACTAGCTCATGATTACCAACACCAAACATGTCACATAACACAAACATGTTACCCAACAATCCTATTATAATGCATGACTCAAAGCTGTACTATTTCGTTATCGTTCCTGACAAAAATACTTTTACTTAAACATACAAATTACTCATCAAACAATGAAAACAATTATAGCTTCGTACTAGAAATCTAACAGAAACAATAGAAAACATTATAAACAAACAACAAAATTTATTATAATATCGGCTTTTTGTTTTGCAACATTACTCTTCCCCTCAAAAAGAAACTTCGTCCCCGAAGTTCACCACTAGATTATTACACACATTACTAATACTTATTTCATGTCATTTACCCAACACATATAATTCCTTGTCGACATTACTCATTAATCATAACAAACATGAATTTATAAATGCATCTGCTACTTTACTCGAATGTTTAGCAACAAACATGAATACATGTATGTATCAATTTGTATATAAAGTAAATATGCGAATTCTGTGAAATAAATAACAAGTCTTTTCGATAATAAATAAGTTAGGTTACTAAGCTAGTAGACGTTGAAGATGTAAAATGAATGCAATAAGAACCAACTACTACTTGCACAATTCGTCACCAATCTTCATTCATAATCCAAGCACGACTTCTAACATATCAAATTAACGGTCCAGACATATTACTAATTGACAGCAACCATGTTAAACAACGAAGCATGCAAGAATATAAACATTAAAACTATTTTAATTATCTAAATGTCCCTGAAATAGTACTACTCGATCGAGTGTATAGGGTACTCGATCGAGCTGACCCTACTCGATCGAGTGTCTTAGCTACTCGATCGAGTAGCCCGAGATCAGAATAATCCTTACCTGTCATACCTGCAGCTACTCGATCGAGTGAGGGGCACTTGGTCGAGTGGCCACAGGTCCAAACTCCTCGAAAACTCCCTAACATCACACAAGATATATGTATAATATCGCATAACCGCGAGTCGGGATGATAACCCGACCCAAAATCCTGTAATCAAGTCTAAGCTAAGCAAATACGGCCTTATGGCCACCAATACAAACCAACATAATAAGTACGAAATGAAATAAACCAACATCCAACATAACCAACAACCATAGTCAAAAGAAAAGAAAGGAGTATCACTCCTGCTGCTGCTGCTGCTCCTCCATGACGTAATCCTCCGCTTCGTCACCATCTGAAGTACCTGCCCCTGAATCCCGAAGACCTGCACCATCCCCTGCTCCAACCTCTGGACTCACATACAATGGGGTTAAACCGCCGTAAAGATAGGACTGTGGTGCTCCCCATGTAGTCATGTCCACCCCGTAGGAGTGGAAAACCCCGCTGTAGTCACCAACTCCCCTCCACCACACTGGATGCTGTCCCTCGGTCCCAATACCTTGAGTATATGCCATCTCGTGCATGTTCCGGAGCGTCAAGGTAGAGGACACTCTCTCTGCCAGGTAGCTGTCACGTGTCGCCAGGGTATCAAGGTAAGGGTAACAAGGAAATGGGTGTTGTGGTGGTGATGCTGGCTGTGGTCGGGTCTTAGCTGTCCTCTCCCTCACACGACGTGGTCCTCTCCCTAACCTGGGTCTATCCTCCGCCGCTCTCACATTCCCCCCCTTCTTCGACTCGGGTATAATCTGAAGGATCGTATCATCTACGAGGTACGTCTGTCTCGTCCGAGGTACATCCTCACCCTCCTCCTGATCAGAATCAGCATCTACCACTACCGCATCTAACGGCTCAGTCGGTGGGAGGTGCTTAGGAGCCGGTATCCTCATCCAGCTCATACCCCACACCCTCCATGCTAGGCTACCATCTGCCAAAGTTCTCAACCATTTCAGGTCGAGGAAATAATCTCTATCCAGGGTAGGCACCGAGGTGGCTAAGGGAACGTACTCGGAGTAAGCCTCAAAAGAAGCTAGCTTTTCAGCTAACCGGGTGGCAATAGCACCACAACTCTGATACCTGGTACTAGAAGAGGCCATCAAGGCAAGGCTGGCACAAACCATAGCGGGTGCATTGAAGACCACTTTCTCGGTCCGCTCGGGGTTAAGATAGGCCATCAGAAGCAACAAATCGTGAGATTTCAACTTACTCATATCCGGCCTCTCGTAAAGAAGGCTCGACACAGGACGTAGGAAGATCCTCAAGGTAACATGTTGCACATCATTAATCAACATGTTACTAGCGGTGGGAGCTGATTTCCCGGTAATGCAGGGCATAAGACCGCATACCCCGCACTCAGCTGGAATCTCACGGATGAATCCCTTGGGAGGCTTAGCCAAACTAAGGTGGAAGGCAAACAGGTCCATGGATAAAATAAAACTGGTGTTCATAAGACGGAACTGCACAGACTGCTCATTCGGCTCGTATTTAAACGAGCTCATGAACTCCAATGTCAGAAAAGCATAAGAATGCTTCCGTAAACGGTATAGCCCAGTGAACCCCAAAGTCTCAAATATATGACGGACATCCGTCTCAACACCCAGGTCCTCTAAAATGGTCGTGTCCACACAGCGAGTCGGTCTCATCTTACGGGATTGTAAGGCTACCAACCTTTCCCGTTGTGTAAAGTCTACAAAGACTGAAGGGTATTCTGGTACAGCTGGTACCACCGGTCCACTACCCTCCCCAACGTCGGGTTGGGAAGCCCTACCCCTCTTACTTTGTCGGTTCCCTAAGTTTAGTCTCGGCATCTGTTTCAACATATAACCTTTAATATACCAACACATATGCACCAAAACATGCTAATTACACAAATTAAGCCATGAGAGAATCATCTAAGTACACACTATCACCAACAATTTCCCAAATTACCAGTAAAATTCAAATTTTCAAAGTTCAGACGGTCTTTACAGCTGCAAAAATTTTGTCAAAATCAACATGAATTAATTCATCTATTATAATTTCTAGGACTCCTACATTCAAATTACATCCATGTACAACACCAAATCCCAACTATATGAAACGAATTTCAATTTGAGACACTATTAAAATGGAGTTTTAAGGCAAATTTTGAGGTGAAAATCACAAAAATCAACTCCCCACATAACATATACAATATACATTACTCAAATTTCATCCTTCAACATGTAAAAGACAACCAAAATTCAATTTGATTTCTCAAACCCTAGAAAATTCGGTCATCAATATACACTACTACAAATGAGCACTTGGGCCACGGCTAAATTCGTGGCGCAAGTGATAAATTTCCGTGGCTAAATCATTTGGCCACGGGAATACCTTCCGTGACGCAAGTGGCCGTGGCAAAGACATAGCCACAGGAAAAACAAGAACGTGGCTATTATTAAATTTTTGGCCACGGATTCTCTCGTGGCTAATAACTCCCGTGGCCAAAAAATTTCCCGTGGCCAAAAAATATATATGAAAATTAATTAAATAAAATGTTAAATAATTTTTTTTTCACGATCGATATTTTATCATATATGGAATCGTGACAATTTCGCTTCTGGTTTCGCTAGTTAACTCGATTCATTTGAACGTTCTTTGGTTTCACCGGTCATGCATTCACGTGCATCAAAAAGGCTTCCCAGGAGGTCACCCATCCCAACACTACTCTCACCTGAGCACGCTTAACTGTAGAGTTCTTTTGATGTGCTACCGAAACTGAAAGTTAACTTTGTTGATATAATTGTGTTTTCCTAACATTTTTTTATTTCTTTAGTTTATCGACATTCTTATTTTCATTTCGCTTCGACTCATTTTTTGGTATATTTTTTTACGCAAATGCTATTGTCTGACCATTGTACCTACGATATGAAAAATTAAGCACTTTTTGGTAAAATAATGACCACTTTTTATAATTAAAGGTCCCCCCCCCCCCAAATTGGTCACTATTAACCAAAAAGTAGTCTTTTTTTACTCAAAAAACACGAAAAACACTATCATACAACAGAATCTCTTATTTTCTTAAGCTGATTTCT
Source organism: Silene latifolia (assembly GCF_048544455.1). Taxonomy (NCBI): domain Eukaryota; kingdom Viridiplantae; phylum Streptophyta; class Magnoliopsida; order Caryophyllales; family Caryophyllaceae; genus Silene; species Silene latifolia. Next base: position 117,001,258 of record NC_133538.1, on the reverse strand, counting down.
CTTTGTGATGATTTATCGTTTTTATCTCAATTTTTTCACATTATTTGCACATGTGACTTTAAATTATTATAATTTCTATATTTTCCCTGTGATGTACTCATTTTCAAAGAAAAAAATTTCTCCATATTGAATTTTGGGTAAATTGATAAAACTACCAACTTTAGTCATCTTTTTCATAATCAATAGCAATATAATAAAAATTAGTAATCACTACCAAAATATTAACTTTTTTCTACGATAGGTACCAAGTTGCCTTCTTACTCTAATTTTTTTCCTACTTTAAAGGTGTTTTCATCTAAGAGAGGGATTTTGGAAGTGGGCGAGTGGAGATTTGTACTTGAATGATGGCTTTTTGGACTTTTTCAAGTAGATTGAGATTATCGTAGAAAAAAGTTAATATTTTGGTAGTGATTACTTATTATTGATTATGTTGATACTGATTATGAAAAAGGGTCTTTATATTGTTATTGTTCATCAATTAACCCTTGAATTTTTTATATTGATAATTTTTCCGATATGTTTTTTTCTTAATTTATTTGCGGAAGATCATTTTTTCCTTTTATTTCTCAGCGCACTTATTTTATTTAATCAATTTTGTAATCTAATTGTCGTTTTTTTTTCACTCCTAAAAAAAATTTTCCCAAACTTTTTTCTCACCAAGTTAAATTTTATATCAAATTCAAAATTTTCAATTAATATCTTACAAATTAAGTTGTAAATCAAATTTTGAGTGAACCAATTGGACAATATGTTAATTTTAGATTTATCAAAGATAGATGATAAATAACTTATTTATTTAATTTTATATGCTATGTCTTTAAATGTGATACGATCATTTAAGATTGTTATTCAAGATTATAATGTTTTAATTAAAAAATTAAAAGAAACTCACGACTCTAATAAACATAATAATATATTAAAATAAATTTCTTAAATTAGAAATGTTTTGAAAAACCTGCAAAACGTAATTGTGATTCCTAAAAGAATAAAAAAATTTAGACGATAATAAGTTTATAAATTTTAAAATCTTATTAAAGTAATAAAACAATAAAAAAATATTAATTAAATTAATCAAAGTGTTTGCAATATTTTATATTTAAATGCATTTTCATATTATTTATATTTGATTAAATTTATTTTAGTCGGAAAAGATACTCGCCACGGGAGTTTGTTAGTTCGTGGCTAAATTTTTTTTTGCCACGGAACAATTCATGGCTTAAAATTTCGTCGCGGGTGTGACATAGTTCGTGGCTAAAATGATTATTTGCCACGGGTGTAGCCTATTTCGTGGCACAAGTGACTTTTTGCCACAGGAAAAGTCATCCCGTGGCATAATTTTTTTTCCAAAATAATGAATAAATTTTTCCCGTGGCTAAGCAGATTTTAGCCACGAATTATAAATTCCCGTGGCATAATTCGTGGCGCAAGTGACAATTTTTTGTAGTGATATGCAATTTCTATTTGAGTTTTGTATTTTTTTTTTAATCAACAATAATCATAAAAGGGAAGCGTCTAGATCATATTACAACAATTACAAGCAAATTTCTTCACATATAACTCGAAATTTCAGATTTTCTATCTTTCTAATTGTTCCTAATTAATGGAAAACATCAATATATAAAAGAAATTCATACCTTAAGCAATTAGGAAGTGAAAGAATGAATCAAAGCAACGAAAATCACCCAAATAAATCACTACAAACACAAGTATTCAAGAGTTTGAGAGAGGTTTAGGAGTTAGAGTTGCGAGATGTGAGGAAGAAATAAGAAGAATGAGGAAGAAAAAGGGTTTATGGATCCCGCGGAAGTTCCTGTACTGTAGCCTACTCGATCGAGTGTCTCGGGTACTCGATCGAGTGCCCTCTACTCGATCGAGTAGGCGCTATTTGATCGAGTATTCGTAGGAAATTCCTACATCCTCGACGTCATAGCTTCCTAACTAGATCGAGTGAGGTCTACTCGGTCTAGTAAGCACTCACACTCAGTCAAGTAAGGTGGGGTACGCGGTCGGAATTACAAGATTAATTGAGGATTCCTGCAAAACAATATCACGTGTCGATTCCAAACCAAGTTCGGAAGTCGTCACTTGTTATCATATTCATACACATTATACCATTACTACTCAATTGTATCGCAACGGTTTCATCACTCGGATTCATATCATATTATTCTACAATGAACGTCACACGACAATATTTACCACATTATTGAATCGCTCATGCATACATTAAATTTGCAGGTATCATTCAAATGTACTAGCAACATGATTATGCTTCAACCTATGCAACTAATCTACTCAAATTAATCACATCATACGCGGAAGCTTTCAGCTATACATGTATCACATTCATCCATTAACGTTTTACAATTCTCATTATAGTTCTATAACTATTTTTAATTTCCAACATTAGCACTATTATAGGACTTATAAAATCGTATAAACTACCATTACTAACAAGATAAAGCAAATATAGTCGTTACCACATTCTAGATCACATCACACATTCCTACTCTTTCACATACTTTTATCGTATAAAACCTTTCACGTTCCTCATTATCATCACATACACACCCTAACTCTATCAAAACTTCACCATACACGATTCTAACGCAACTATTGTGCCTACGTTAGCTTCGACAGAGACTCAACCACAATCACTACTAGCATAACCATCCTACACATTGAACACATATTTGCCGACTCCACATTCCCATACCCAGTGACTGGCTTAAGCACAATGGGGCCAAAATTTCGAAATGAGGACGCCTACTAACCCAAAATCTAGCATCAGCTGGGGCTCCCAATATACATACACCAGGTTCATTTTATTAGACTCACTACGTTAATTAGGTTCGTTTGTTACATAATTCGGTGGTGAACTTCGGGGATGAAGTTCCTTTTTGAGAGGAAGAGTAATGTCGCAAAATAAAAAGGCCGATATTATAATAATTTTTGTTGTTTGTTTATAATGTTTTCTATTGTTTCTGTTACATTTCTAGTACGGAGCTATAATTGTTTTCATTGTTTGACGAGTAATTTGTATGTTTAAGTAAAAGTATGTTTGTCAGGAACGATAACGAAGTAGTACAGCTTTGAGTCATGCATTATAATAGGATTGTTGGGTAACATGTTTGTGTTATGTAACATGTTTGGTGTTGGTAATCATGAGCTAGTAGGGGTATAGTCCCTTGACTGCGTGGCTAAAAGTTCGGAGTAGTAGTATGGTCGTTAGTTGTGTTAGTATATGTGACACCCCCATACTCCAAGTGCCTTAACAGGACCACTTAAGGTATGAAAACGTCACCATCTCGGTTACCCGAGGCAATGATACCCTAATAGACAATAACGAAACGTATTTAAATGTTAATAAAGTCTAAGTGATTACATAACATAACCAACAGTAAAGTAAAATACAACTGTTCTCAAACTATAAACCAACTAAATGAAACTGTATTAACAAACACAGCGGAAGACTAAAGACTCTGATATGTGATGACTCCATCCCCAGCTAGATCCCTCGCTTATCCAAGGCATACCTGTCAAACAACTGCTCACCACCCCCGAATAGATCACCACAGTTTTTAAAACATTTAAACGGGGTCAGTACTAATTACACAGTCAGAGCCACACTGAAATAATCATATAAACAGCTCACACACAATCCCAGTCTCCATCTCCAATCACCTCATAACTGACTACACACTAAAGTGTGTAGCCCTGTCAGAGTACCTATCGCAACAGATACTCCTCGTCGCCAGTGGGGGACCGCAACCGTTCCCACCTAAGCCCCGCTCATCTCCATCGAGTGATAAACCCATGTTCATTAATGTGCACATCCCTTCCGTGTCGGGTTCCACAGAAGGCGAATCAAGGGCGTGAAGCCACTCCCGCAAGTGACTTCACTCAGCCAGGGACGCACCCCGAAGAACACAGACAGATAAACAGCAATCACAATACAACCTCAACAACCGTCTGAAACATTCAACAATATGAAATCACAACCGTCTGAAACAATCAACAATTACTAACTACAACACAATCACCACAAGTCATGTAATTACTACCGAGTAGGGAATCCCTACCTAGAAGAGCAATCACCACAGACGGTCTAGCAGCTAATTAAAGCCGTTCTTCAATGAAATCACCTCATATCAAACACACAACCATACAATCACCATCTAATAAGCACAATACCCCCAAAACTCCCAATTTACCCAATTAGGGTTTTAACCAAACTCAAAGAAACAACATAAAAACTATACAAGGATCTTACCCTCGACACGACGAACTCAATGGTGTAAAGAACGTGATGATCCGACAACCTTAACCCTTGGGATTTGATAGTAACGCGATGACGGAGATAACGTAACTTCTTTTCTCTTTGAAGGGTTTTTAGAAAAAGAAAAAGTGATGAATAAAGTGACGGAAACATTTAAATATGAATCACGCGTTATTAACAAATCCCGTCAAAAACAACCCGTAAAAGTAACTTACTCGATCGAGTAAGTAACTTTCTCGATCGAGTGCCCCTTACTCGATAGAGTGCCTCTTACTCGATCGAGTGCCACACATACTCGATCGAGTATCCATCAGACAGACTACTGTTTCGTATAAAAACATACTTACCCGACAGAGTAAGCCCCACTCGATAGAGTACCCATAGACATCGAAAACCGTAGTATTACAGTCTTTCCTCCTCAAAAAGAACTTCGTCCCCGAAGTTCAACCCATACTCAAAACAAACATACCAACTCGACCAAGACACAACAATGGAACTAAGAACTCAAAACGAAACCCCAACCTATAAAACATGAACTCTTAACACCAACTCCACCAACTATGTCTATCTCTGATCCACAACACGACTCACGATATCGTATCCACCATATTATAGCCTCTCTCGACACTAACTCTATACACTACCAACTACCATACACAAACGCCGCTAGCTCCGTTTCACTAACATATTATCCATTAGAAAATCCAATATCAACACACTCATAAACATTAAACGAAATGTTACATTCTACCACCCTTAAAAGGAACTTCGTCCTCGAAGTTTAAACATCACCACCCAACTGTCAACTCCATCGAACTCATAAATATCATCATCCAACTGTCAACACTATCGAAATATTCTCCCATTTTTAAACATCGAACTACTACAAGCACGGTCATGACCTTTAACAAAATCAACCACAACAGAAAACGATCCTTTATTCTCCATTAAGACTCAAACTTCCAAATATACTACAACATCTACAACCATCAAACTCTCTTTGCCGTATCCTACTGCTCTTAATATTAATCTTACGTCCTCGTAACTCACTAATACTAAATCCTAGCTATATCTTCTCATTATCCTCATCACCACCGCATGTCAAAGATAACCACCTATAATCTAAACACTCGCCATGCATATATCTTACTTAAACAATTCTCATACTTCAATTCACTCGTCACACCACCTAACCTATACCTCAAAATCTTTAACTTATCCAAAACTTCAGTTGTTCCCTATTACTGCCAAAATGACATAATCCTCAATACTTGCACCTATATCCATACTCATAACTCACGATTCATAATTATTACATACACTCACACTAGATCCTCAAGTTCTTTTCTTTCATTACCGCAAAACTCATACATAACTTAACATGACACTAATTCCCAACACCCTACACTCACTGTCCCAAAATCTGATTATGAACCACCTGCAACGTTCAGATCAGTACAACACATGTTCCACAAATCACTTGCCATGACTGTGTCTACCGATTCCTCATCTTAAAACAAGGTCAAAATTACTTTAACAACTTCTCACATCTGTGTCCCATCAACATAATATTACTATACTATGACAACAACGAAAACATATATAACTCTCTTTTATATCATACTCTACCCTCATTCCCAAACTGAAACTGGTAAGAAACATCAACAAACAAAACAACAGTCTACATGTTCAACCAAAACTCACAAGGAACAGCCGCAAACAAAACAACAATCTATGTATAACTGGTATGTACTTTCTAAAACTCGTATCATAATCATCTCGCCTACTCCACCATAACCGGTGATGGCATCGCAACACCGCCACCAACAGCCACACCGCAGTGCGAAAATACCCGCATCACAACACTAAGTACCGTGCCCGGATCACCATCCGAGGCACAACAACCACATCGATAGACATCACAACTACATACAATTCCCATAAACACTGACTTAGAATAATTTTCCGGACAATAAAACTTACTCAAGACTGCTTTACTAGATCACAACACAATATATTATACGAAATAAATAGACAGGAATCTCATGAACATCATCCATACCTTTTCACGGAATAAACATATATCATGAATACACCTACAAGTATAACTAGCCATGCCATATCACCCAAACTATCACTTTTGAACATCATTTCATTAGATTACCGTATCCAACATATATTACAGAACATTCAGATAACAACTTTACGACTATCACACCATACAACTTGTCGTGAGGTTAAAACCTCACACAAACGTTTATACACATCATAGACCCATAAACACATCCAACTAGTCAATCCTGATCACGTAAGTTACCACCTGGAAAAGATTACCTCTCGCCCGAGCTTAACTCGTATGCCCTTCATAACACTTTTTCCCATTCGCATGCCATCACCTCCTGCCTAGTATAACCATACCATTAATATTCAGATACTAGCACCCGCCTCATATAACCACATCTTATACTCCCTCCTACACATATATATCAATCCGGCCTCTACAAAATCAACCTCTTTAGAGTTGTCATATTTCTTATCTATCATCACTCTTAATCACTAGCAACAACACCTCAACACTACCACCGTTCGGACATCAAACCTCCTACACCCATCTCTACACATTATGATTTCTTTCCTATCTTTGGCTAACATTCTAAATCACGACATCAAATCCACCAACAAAATTACCTCAACATTGTTCCCAATACTATCTTACTTGTATTGTTATCCAACTCTCCAACAATTATCTCTTTATCGCGCAAATACTCCACCAACTTCTTACTCTCTTAATTCCTCGAAACTCATGATTATCATGTTGTCATGAAACTCCTATATAATCATTAACTAGCATTCTCGTGATAGTGTCACACATCTTGACGATTCCTTACTTTTATATCACATAACCTCGGTGAACATTTTCCTAGTTTTACTCCCTTCATTCTTTTCTTTTACACTCGACAAAATCAATTAACCATTCAACTCCTTATTACTTCTACCTAACTCTTTAGTACTCCGGTTACCTTCTCATTGCTCCAAACTTAAATCCCATTATTTCTTATCGATATCATCTCACTCTTTCTGACCCTGGATCCTCTCTTATCATGCTATCACTCACAGTTATCACCAATCAGTCCACACCATCTCATGTTATCACTCACACTGATCACCCATCACCATTTTTTTTTGAATTCCTAAAACTCTTTTCATACCGTTAATCGCACAATAATTTCACCTCTTGATAATACAAATTCCCAAACTCACTCACTATTTGCAAATCCACGTCACGACAAGTCTCCATAAAGTTCACTCTATACCACTCTTCTCAACCCCTTTAAAACGAACTTTCACTACATATATTCTTAACCCACACGACTCCTAACCATCTCCCTCCATAATTTTTTACACATCTCAAGTTGCCACTATCCACACCCTTACTTTCAATCTTTTCATTCTCACGTTCCTTAGACTCACATCATCCCTTGTCCATATCCACTTACTTTTACATTACTCAACACACAACCATATCACTCACCTTATCCCACAACGCATGCTCCATGCCTCAATAAGCCATACCGATCTTCCCTTTTCTTTTTCCACTATCTATCGCAACCACATATAACTCATGTCCTCCCACCGAACTCACACTCACCAAAGGTGCCACTCCTTACATCATAAGATTGGGTAACTTACGTATCAGGACCAATACATACGTAAAACAATGCATAAAGAAACAATATAACACCTTTGAATTAAACATAATATGCAACGAAGTCAAAAGGTAAGCATATGACTCAAAATAGGGGTCACTAGATCGAGTACAAGCCACTCGATCGAGTGAATAGCCTACTCGATCGAGTAGGTGAAAGTCTGAGACACGGATAACAAATTACCGGGGCTACTCAATCGAGTAACAAAAGGTGCACTCGAACGAGTAAGGGTCACTCGATCGACTAACCTACACATTTCTCAGCACTGTCCAATTTTTGTAAAACGGTCATAACTCACTCGTTTCTTGGTCATTTTGGGCGTGTGACCTATCGTTAGAATCGTGAAAGAAAACGCTATCACCTCCAATTGGAATTACATCAAAATCATTTATGAATCTCAAGTTATAATAGTTTAAAGACAACTTTGCTGTAATCAGACGACATAACTATTTGATTTTCTCTTTCAAACAACTTAAACATCAATGAGGTGAACAAAAGCGACTCGATGCTTGTAAAACCACTATCCCTAACCACATATTACTCCTTACCAAAAGCCAAACAATAACATCTATCATGCTCATATAACATTCATCTTATCAATCATGTATTACCCACATGCTTTTATTCTATAACTTTTCGTACAACAATGACATAATATATAACATCAAACTCCCATTCATGTGTTACTAACATATCCACATTAAAACAAAAAAAAATCCACTTCAGTCATATAAACATGCTTAAATCATAAAATCATATTCTTATACAACATTATCCATCATCCATCATACACTTTATCTAAAGTATGCATATAGTATATACCTTTATTATATTACTTTAACGAAACAAAATCATGCATAACCATATCACATCGCCTAATCTCATGTTACTAAAATTACCACATTATAAATGATTCATCTTGCAACATCATTATTTGTCACATATTATCATATATGAACTACTTCCTTTTTCCACCACATCATTTGTTTAGAAATTTTTTACCGAATTGGTTGATTAGGGTCAATGCGGTCTTACTCGTTGGTCGATCGTATGATGGTTCGTATGTTGATGCGTAAATAGAGAAATTAAGTGCGAAATATAAATTAACACGTGAGATTCGGTGACGCGGAAAACCCAATGTGGGAACAACCGCGGGAGGGACGGTACCCTTCCAAATATTGCACTATACTTGAATAAGAGGATGATTACAGTAGTAACGTAGTGCTAATCTTGCTGGCACGAGGTATCAGGCCTGCAAGATCTTGGACGGATGTATATGCGAGTATGAGAATATGCTGAGGTCTTGACGTCAATGTATGAATATGTGGGTGTGTTGAATGTCCTTCTTGATTTGCTTCCTTGGCTATTTATAGGGTGAGAACCCTAGATATGTCCTACTTTGATTATGGAAAGGGAATATAATTTCCATAAGAACTCTTTCCATATTCGGCCGTCTTCCCTAATTCTCCCTGAACTCCCTGACTTCTCCCTAACTTCTCCCTAACTTCTCCCTGACTCTCCTTTCCTTAATCGGGACGTTTCCTCTGATGGGCCCCTGGTCTTCTTCCCGCATATGCCAGCCCGTTCCCCCCTTCTCCAATTACGGGCTCCCTTCCTCCTTATCACTTATCCCATAGCCTTTTATTTCATCAAGTGGGCCTTCCATTTATTTTGCTATTTTTAGCCCAAACTGTTTGCCCCAAATTTCTTGTGAAGTACACTTCGAGGTGTCGAGCAAGGAATTTACGTAATCGAATGCTAAAACCCTAAGCCGTCATTTGTACTTCTTTTCATGCAGCTCTATCACATCAGCCGCCCCACTCCTCTTTTCTCGCACCCTACTCCCTCTCTCCTCTTTATAACCCCAACCCCCACTTTGTACTTCCATTTACTTCAAATCATTTCAAAAACTCTCCCACTCTAAACCCTCAACCTTCCTCTTCTCTTACCTCGCCGGCTTCACTGTTCCGCTCTTCATTGCTACTCTCATCAGGTATTCTTCCCCTTTTCATTCTTTGATCTTCATTTTCTCTTTTCCACTCTGGGTAAAACCCGATCAATCTCTGCAACTGCTGACCGTAATATTGACCCAACTTTTCCTTCTCGGGGACTCTTTAAGTATCCCCACGACTGCGATTCTGCTTTAACTGCTGCTGACATTCCCACGATCAAGGGTTTGCTTGGTCTTGGTGACGGGGTGGATATTGCCATCCCTGAACCGGGTCAGAAAGCCGATGCCCTTAATCCCGGATGGGTTTGTTTTTATTTGTACCCGTTTAAATATGGCCTCCGTTTTCCTTTTCCCAAACTGATCCAAGATTTCATTTTTACGAATAACTTTGCCATGGCACAAATTTCTGCTGCCATCTGGAGGGTTGTCCTTTACTCTCTAGCCGCCGGTCAAAACACTGGTAATTCTATCACCTTGGGTGACCTAGCCCATATGTACAACATCAGGTCCCTGGGTAGGGGTCAATTCTCATTCCGGGGCCGTGGAGAGGCTCCCTTCAGGCATGTGTCCAAATCTCGTGATGAGAAATGGTTTGAGGACTTCTTCTTTGTGAGGAAGGACTGCATCCAGCCTCCTGCCGACTACATCTTCGAGAAATGGGTTATAACTTCGAGTAAGTAACCTTCCTGTCACCTGATGTATTTATCTCGCTGCTTACTAGCTTACTTCATCGTCTTCGTGCAGGCCCCTGTGACCTGACTCGTATTGGTGCCAAGATCTCTGCCTACAGCAAATTATTCAGTATCTCCGAATCTGAGAGAAAGTTCCCAGACCTCACTACTACAGATACAGGCTATAACAACGGGTAAAAACCGTTGTAAAAACAAAAAGCGGACGTTGTTAAAGCGGCCGTTGTAAAAGGTATTTACAACGGTTAGGTTATTTACTTAAACCGTTGTCGAAAGTATTAACCACGGTTAAAAGCCGTTGTTGTTGCGTGTAAGCCGTTGTGGAAAGTGTTTCAAAAATTTGGTGGGAATAATATAACAACGATTGTCATATGTATAACCGTTGTTGTAACATTCCCTCCAAAATTGTGAAGACTTTTAACAACGGGTATATGATACATACCCGTTGTTGAAATTTTTAGTAACAACGGTTCTTATTTTAAAACCCGTTGTTGTAACTTTCCCTCCAAAATTGTAAAGACTTTTAACAACGGTTCTTCGTTTAAAACCTGTTGTTGAATATTATGCGCGGTATTTGTGAAAGGTATTCACAACGGTTTTTTTTAGTAACCGTTTTTATTACGAACTCCTAATGTTTTTAAAAACTAAATTTGTTTCATGCCATTCAAAAACCTGCATATATCAAGAAAGACCATATACCAAAGCACCAAAGATAAATCACACTGGGTTCATCGAACTCAATAGATTCAATTCAACCACAACAAGAAGATCATCATATATATACATATATATATATATGTATATATATGTATATATATATATGTATATATATATATATGTATATATATATATATATATATGTATATATATATATGTATATATATATATATATATACATATATATATATATATATACATATATACTTACAAGGAGTTAAATTTACATGAACTAATCATTCCTTAACTTCAACAAAAATTTTACTAACAAGCTGATCTAAATTCTGAGTATCATGCATTTGTATTTTCTAAGACGTATTTGCCCAACATGTCCCTTACCTCGTCTATATCTACACTTGAGTCGCTTTGAATCTCTTGTGACGGGTTGATTACATATGCGGAAAAAACAAAGACAAGACATTATTGTAACAACATCAAATACTGCATAGCAACATCATGGTATAGCAGCAAGCAAGACAACATCAGCTCTAATTTAAAAAAAGTAATAAACACATTATTAAATTACTAACCTTTTCTGGAATAAGGATATACCTTCGCCTAATAATCTCCAACATGAACCGACAAACGTAGTATCCACATTGTATGCTATCCGGCTGGCGAGGGGCCTATTATTACATAAAAACAAACAGACGAGAGAAGGCTCACATCAGAATGTTGAACTTTAGGTATTGTATTAGTATTAAACACAGATTTTTGCACTTAATGTATTATATTTGAGCACGTACCCCTGTTATCGTAATAAAATCAGGATCATCTTCAGAATCTTTCGTGGGTTGATCCTGATCGTTAGCTCTTCTCTTCTCAAAGGCCTTTTTTTTTAAAAAATAAAAGGAGGCAGAAACTCATTTTTTTAGGGGCAAAAATGAGCTTTTTTCTATACATAAAAATTGAAACTTAATGTTATTATAAATAAATCAATATTATAAACTTACTTACTAATCAAGCGCTTAAAAGTCTCACTTGGTTGATTATGTAAAGAGTACAACCAAAAAACTTTCTTCTTTGTCGGCATGATGGCTACTAGCACCCAATGAGTCCTACATCAAGAGACATCATCATTATTAACAAGTACATATATTAGTTATGAAAATGCAATTGTAGGGGGAAACATAATATTAATTTGTTTATTACCCTTTTTCATTATAAGGGGCAAAAATCAGCTTCTTGGTTGTCGCTAATTGCTGAGCAATATAATCTACCCGATCTTCGAACGAGAATTCCAGAATAAATAAAGATAAAACATAGGGGCACAGGAATCCGTATTGATCAGATGGAATCTTCTTCGCGGGGATCACTCGCAATTTCAATATCCTACATTATTACGGTATTAATTCCGATATTTAAAACACTATCTAGTAGTCAGAATATTAGAATATGAAATTATTTATTAAGAAACTTACTTCATCCAAACAAATAGGTGTTGGACATCAATGTGGTCTAGGCCAGCCCAAATGGCTAGCATATCCCATGACATAAGTGCTTCGCGCTCAACCCCTAGAATATCCTCCTCGAGCGGAATAACTATCAATTGCTCGGTGGCTATGCGACGGTTAGCCTCCTCATGCAGTTTCCTCATCGTCACCGTTCTTACTTTTTGCATGTAATCCTTCCCAGAATATTGTGAGTCATTTAAACTCCTAACTTCTTTCAAGTCGGGGAAATAATGATTCTTTGATTTTGTGCTACTACCACCAGCTTACACATGTAGATAATTAAAATAATAAAAAATCCAAAGGTAACAAATCCTAGTTGAAGTAATAAAAATAAAAGCGTATTTAACTAAATACCTCATCAACCTGCTCTTTCAATGATGAGGTAGTAGTAGCAGGTATGACTGGGGACTTAGGCTTATCAATCTTTTTTGTCCCCTACACAAAATTACCATGCATGCTTTTTAGAAATACAGACAAAATATAAGGGAGCGAGGTTTTTAAAAAAATGGAGAAGTTAATTAAATACCTCATCAAGTTGTTGTCTAGACGAGGTAGTTGGCATGTCCGGGGACTTAGGCTTATCCGCCTTAGCCGGCTTTTCTGTTCCCTACACATACAAAAAATTTCCATGCTTTTTAGAAATACAGAAACAAAAAAAATTAAAGGGAGGTTTTCATAATAATGGAGAAGTTAATTAAATACTTCATCAAGTCCCCGGACATTAGGCTTATCTGCCAAAGCCGACTTTTTTGTTCCCTATAAAAAAAATAACATATATATTTAACATATAAAAACATTCAACAATTAAAAATGTAACATATATATAAAGATATTTCTTCTAACCCCAACTGCTTTCGGTTGCTGAGGCGGAGACGACCGAGCCAAGTAGATGTGAGTTTCAGGCCATTGGATGAAACTCCCAACCGCATCTCCCAGAATGGTAATGTCGTCACGAATCGGGACAGCAGTTGAAAGTTTTCATGGCCTGGAAAGACTGTAGTTATCTCTACTTTTCTATGATTCGGCAAAAGTTTTTCGCCATGAACTACTACGCTCCGCTGATTTGGTGTGCATTTCTACGAGACCCGCCAACACGCACATATGGATTTTCGAATTTAGGGTCGACAAGAATAATCGGCCTCTTGTTTACGGCCCAAGAATATACACATACATTATTATATCCCAAAATTTAATAGAATTCATATAAATTTAACTAATTAAACACTTCATGCATACCTTCATCGAAAACAGGGAACCGACATGAAGGGAATGTATCTTGTTTTCCATCACCGTCTTCTCAAGTTGCATCTCCTTTTCGCGGACCCATTATTTACCTAATAAAATTAACCAATGGCACGATGTCGAATTTATAGCATTAGAGCCTGGCAGAAACACACCCCGATCTTACCAAAAAAAAAATAAGAAAAAAATAAGGAAGTATTAGGTACCGATCGGCTTTAGTTGTTACAACTTCGGAAGCATTAGGTACCGATCTTTCGAATCTCGTTGACCGATACTTCCTTCTCATGTATTGTTAAGGTAGTAGCGGCCTCTTGACCAATCTGTTGTACCTTATTACCCCCTTTGTAAATGACATCCTCCATCATCTTCACTTCTTCTTCGGAAAGCTTGCCTCCAGCATTCAACTTTAGTATTACGGATGCCATTAATCAAGTGCGTGCCAAGAATGTAATGTTTCAGCAATTTTTATCCCAACAATAACATGTGAATTGAACTTAAATGAAAATAATAGAATAAATGGTACCATGTCAGCCTTCTCAGACTTAGTCTTCCTTTTCTTCTTTATCGGGGCAGTTGTCCCATAATATTTCGTTACTCCAACCTGTAACGGGACGCCCCTCAAACGACCTGGATGTTCGGGTCGGCCGATCGCTCTAGCAAGAACGTCATTACGACCACTGGGAGTGAATTTCCCTTCTTCTACCTCTTTCAATACGTTGTCCTATAATATATTAAATAAACTTCAAATTATATTTGTGACTAAAATAATAAAGTTAGTAATGAACTCGTCTTAATAAAATAATGCTTACTATGTTGGCCAACACTTCCTCATCATATTTGTCACGCGACGACCGAGATCCTTTAGGTGTGTGCCCTTCTTTATAAGTTACATGCCGATCTAAGTTGGTCACTCCCTTTGCCACCTAGTAGGGCAGAGCAAAAAATCCGATTATCCAAACTGATCCGATATCCGATCCGAATCTGATCCGAATGTTTGGATATCTGATCCGAAAGTTAAGTTTGGTTTGGATATCTGATCCGAAATCTTTGGTTTTGGTTTGGATATGGATATTAGAATTAAAAGATTTGGATATCTGATCCGATCCGAAGCTATAGTTTTCTAGTATAATTTCGAGAAAATAAAATTTTATTTGATACAACAACTTAATTAATGTTTAAAATATTAGAGAAATATCTAGGTGGTACTTAAATTTTATGTCGAGAACATTGGAATAAGAATACTAAAGAAAGTCATCATGTAAGACTATGAATATAATCGTGTTTCAAACTTAATTTTAAAGTAAATTCTAAAGTATGGATATCCGATGGATATCCGCATCCGATCCGATTATTTTGGATACCCGAACATTGGATATCCGAAACATTTGGTTAGGATATTGGATATCTAACTTCAGGATTTTTAATATGGATATCCGATCCGAACTAGCACTTTGGATCAAATACCCGATCCGTACTCTGTCCTACCACCTACACATTAACATGGTAACATTTATACATGTAAATGTGTATCAATGCAAGTCCAAGTGTGATTAAAAAAATAAAGTCTCACAGGCCGGAGAATAATGCATGCTACTTACGAGGTTCTCTTCTATCTTTCTGTAACCGCCTCGAGAACCATACCATTTCCCTTTCTTGCATGAAATGTTAGCACGATTTCTCCTGCTAACAGCCTTCAAATAATTATATAAAAGCACAAGTATATGAGATAATAAAAAGATTATATAAAGGACTCATTAATTAAAAAAATGATAGGTAAATCGTTAAAAGGCGAGGATATTTAACCTGAAACTTCTCAGTAGTTCTCATCTCTTTGAAAAGATCCCATTGTTCCTGACTGATGGTGGGACACTTTTTTGCCGGTGGGCTCTTACGCATCTCCCCCGTTGCCTTGTCCACATACAACCAATCCCTAGCAACGTAACACCTCCACTGCCAGTGGACATCCGCTGCCTTATGCATTAAATACTTATCATGGCTTTCATCGGGTATAATTAAGGCTTCCTTTACACGAGCCAAGTATAACTCCGCCAATTTTGGATTCAAAGTTCTAACATCATCTAAATGGATAGGTACAAACTGTCTTGTACAACATTCAATCCAACTGGATAAAAAACCCGCATTTGGACCAGTAGGGAAACCCTTCGAGCTCCATGTTATTTCCATCGGTTCTTTAGCGGCTATAGCTGCACGGGCTTTCGGGCACTTCGTAGCACCCCTCTCACCAGGCTTTTTATCCCCAGGCTTATTATTCATTTGACTTCTTTTCCGTTTTTCACCCATGATAATCCTAAAACCTAAATATGAATGATATAGGAAATGAACAACTTAACAACGTACATGCAGGGTATTATCTAAAACCCTAAACCCTAATAGGAATGAAAATTTAAAACAACAGATTGAGCTTCTAAAATCCTAAACCCTAATAAGAGGAGTGAAGTACATGATGCGGGATGATAAAGATAACAAAGAAGACGAAAAACAAACAGATGCATGAAAAAGAAAAAAGATGATCGTCTTAAAACCCTAATGACGAAACACAAAACTAAAGTGAACATACCTGATGATGATGATGATAAAGAGAACGAGCAGGATGATAAGGGAAGGCAACGGAATCTGGGCGTCGGAAACTGGGCGACGGCCGGCGACGAGAATGTAGAAAGCGAGGGAGAGAGAAGAATAAACTCAGGATACCAACGGTTGAACTGGTGTTGTGTGTGTTTGTGTATGGTATGTTGTATGTGTTTGTAAATTAGTTTTTTATTAAGACAAACTATTGACATCGGGTTCTCAAAGAAAAACCGTTGTTATATGTTAATAACAACGGGTCAATAAAAGTCAACCGTTGTCAATACTTTATTATAACGGTTAAAATATACCCGTTGTAATATATTTTCACCAAATATGCGCCAAAATGAAATATGTCAAAACAATCAATGACAACGGATAGGGGTACTACAACCGTTGTTGATAGTTTTAACAACGGGTAGTGTAACTATAACCGTTGTTGAAAGTATTAACAACGGGTAATTTAAATATAACCGTTGTTATTATTGAACCTTTTTTTTTAAAAATTACTGTAATTTCATTACAGTCCAAACCTGTAACAATACATACTGTAACAGCAGAAGCACCATATACTACAACATTATTCAAGAATTTCAACACCAAAGATCCACATCTAATAATAAGATCAAGAAAATAAGACAACACCAAAGATGCATGCATACTTTGCATATCTAAGCTACAGGATTTACCATGCCATGCAAATTTGGGAATTTTTATTTAACAATGACCATTATTGATTTACCAATAAATTAAACCATCAAATTATTGGTCTGAAAATGACTCAAAATGTTGGTCGTCCATATCATTGTGTCCTGATGAACTATCTCAGGATCGGGGACGTTTCTTGGATGTCATAGTTTCTTCGTTAACCCAAATACCTTCACCATGGTCATCACGCATATAGATGCTTTCTGTGTCCTCATGATCAGTGTCAACATCGTCGAAATAAGATACAGTGGTAGAGTGATCCATTCCCTCAAAAACGACATCCTGATCATCATCACCATTATCGGACGGACTACTCCTTCTACTCCTTATAGACAAGACAATGACCACTTCTTATCCATAGGATCGGTGACATAGAACACTTGTTTAGCTTGGGATGCCATTATGAAAGGATCATCCTTATTATTGCCAACCTTACCCAGATTGACCAACGTAAATCCCATCTTATCCTTTCGGACACAATGGATGTTGTTATCAAACCAGTTACATCGAAACAAAGGCATTGTGAAATCAATGTAATCTAGTACCAATATTTCTTGAATAACACCATAATAAAGGCATTTTCCCCAAATAGGCTTTTTATCTTTTGAAGTAGCAAAGTGCATTGCCTCAAATTCAGAACTCACACTACTATTTTGCATTGTGCTCAACTCATCTTGCTCGCGGGTGTAAAAAGTATATCCATTAATGGCAAAACTGTTGTAAAAGGTGACCCTGGAATTTGGACCTAAACCAAGACGTAGTAACCTAGGAGAGATGTCATCACCAGTTTGATCCGTACACTCTAAGACAATATTCCTAAACCACTCTACAAATGTATTCGTATGCTCGTTCGCAATCCACTTCTCGGTCTTTTTTGGGTGATCGTATTTGAGCTCATCTTTGTGTTGTTGAATATAAGGTTGCACCTCATCTTCGTTGTTTAGCACATACGTGTGTGCTAAATGCAACATTTCACGTGACACAATTTTTTCAACCCGGCCCCTAATACCTTTTTCGGTCATCCAGTCACTATGACGATTCTTAGGAACGCCAATCAACTCCTCAGGGGAGAGATGAGCGTAACAATATGAAAGAGCTTCGTCTAAAATAGCGCGTTCAGCAATACAACCTTCCGGACGATACCGATTAGATGTATAGTCCTTGTAGACTTTCATCAATCTTTCAAAAGGATACTGGTATCTCAAGTACACGGGCCCAAGGTACAAAATCTCCCTAACCAAGTGAATGGCCAAATGAATCATGATAGTGAAGAAAGAGGGTGGAAAATACATTTCCAACTGACAAAGAGAGGTTACAACGAGGTCCTGCAATGAATCCGTGTCATCGGGATCGATGACTTTCTCGCATATGGACTGGAGGAAGAGACAGAATCTAGTTATAGCATATCTTACATTTTCAGGTAAAATGGAACGAATAGCCACAGGTAGTAATTGTTGCATCAAAGTGTGACAATCATGTGACTTTAACCCGGTGAGTTTTAGGTCTTGCATCGACACTAGGCTTTTGATGTTCGACGAATAACCATGTGGCACTTTAATTCTATTCAAGCATGCACAGAACTCTTTTTTCCCATTCCGTGAAAAGGTATAAGCTGCTGGCGGTAAAAATGTACGATTACCTCTCTTCTGTGGTACCAACTCTAGCCTAATACCCATCATTTTCATATCTTCCCTAACTGCGGCGTTATCCTTTGTTTTACCAGGAATATTCAGAAGGGTATTGATAGAATTATCACAAACATTTTTCTCAATGTGCATGAAATCGAGGCAATGCCTGACCTCCAGGTCAGGCCAATATGGAAGTTTATCAAAAAATATGGATCTTTTCTTATACCCACGAGTAGACAATTTAGAGCCGCTCTTCTTCCCATAATCTATCTCAATATGCTTTACTTTCTGATAAACTTCATGCCCACTCAAAATTCTAGGAGGTTGACGAAGTTCTTGTCTTCCATTGAATGCTTTCTGCATCTTGCAATAACAATGGTCATGATACAAGAACCTCCTATTTCCCATATACACATACTTACGAGAAGACTTCAAGTATTCAGACTCGATATCCTCCCCACACAATGGACAAGCCTCTTTCCCATGAACTGTGTGCCCAGAAAGGTCGCCATAAGCCGGATAGTCAGTTATTGTACACAATAACATCGCTCTCAAATTGAAAGTTTTGTTCTTATATGCATCAAATACTTCTATCCCACTATCCCACAACAATCACAAATCATCTAGAAGAGGTTCCAAATATACATCTATATCATTTCCAGGTTGTTTAAGGCCGGAAATTAACAACGACAACATCAAATACTTTCTTTTCATGCACACATATGGAGGTAAGTTATAGATAGCCAACACTACTGGCCAAGTACTATGTTGGCTACTCATGTTTCCGTGTGGGTTCATTCCATCAGTGGACAGCGCTAGACGTAAGTTTCTAGGTTCATTGCCGAACTCGGGATACTTAGCGTCGAACGATTTCCATTGCATACCATCTGTCGGGTGTCTTAGCTTTCCATCATTTATTCTTCCTGTTTCATACCAAGTTAACATTTTTGAATCATCGGGATTCGCATAGATCCTTATGACTCTTGGTATCAATGGAAAATACCACAACACCTTAGCCGGGATCCGTTCAGTATCCTTATAACGCCACTCCAAACATTTAGGGCAATTGGTTAAGTTATGATATAATTTCCGATACAATATGCAATCATTTGGACATGCATGTATTTTCTCATATTTCATACCCACTCCTCTTATTAGTTTTTTCGCCTCATATGTCTTAACAGGTAGAACATTACCATCAGGAAGCAACTCCTTTATCAAGGCTAAAAAACTAGTGAAACACGTGTCACTCACCCCATTTGCCCCCTTGATATTATACAACTTCACCACAGCCGACATTTTTGTGAACTTACAACCAGGATACAGAGGTGCTTCAGACTCACACAACTTCTCATACATGTTGTTAAGGTCATCCCAATTACTAGTGTCATCACCTACATCTTCAAAAGCAATTGACTCATCATCATTCTCTTCATTATCTATAGACCCAACATTCAACTTCTCTACTTCCAACTCAAAAAACTCGGCAAACTCAGGATCATCAGTTAGCCTTTTGTGTACCTCAACATCATCTTCTTCAGAGTTATTCTCTTCCTCTAATGATTCCCCATGAAAAATCCAACGTGTATAGGATCGACTAAATCTCCACTTTTCTACGTGTATTTTAACGTCTGGAAAAGCCATATAGCTAATATTACCACATCTTTCACAAGGACATACAATACTAGAAGAACCTTTCAAATTGTTCGAAACGAATTCATAAACTTCAGCTAAACCATGCTTGTAGGTGCGGTCACTCATATTTGCATCAATCATCCAAGTTCGAGTCATTATTCTACATTCGTAATAATAGGCAACTAATTCAGAAAATACAATAATAAGTAATCAAATAAACGAAATTTAGGAAAGCAATTAAGCTAAATTATCAACAAATTAGATAATAACCCAAAAAATCCTATATCTATAAGCGTTGCTAAGAAACATATATATACCTTATTGATAAACACGATGAGGGAGAGAAGACGGTGACAACAGTGACGGAGATGAAGACAGAGAGACGATCAGGGAGGAATGGAGGATGATATAGTAGCAGTATTAGCTTATGTTTGTGTTTTGTAGCGTATAGCAGAATAAAGCAATCTGTTGTTTTTAAGATTTTCATAACATTAATAACAACGGTTGTTGAGTCTACAACCATTGTTAAAAAGTATTAACAACGGGTTCTAAACAAACCGTTGTAATTACTTTTCACTAATTTTGCGCCAAATTATTAACAACGGTTAAAATTTAACCGTTGTTATTAGTTTTTATATTAACAACGGTTTAGAAAGTATGACCCGTTGTTAAAAACAATAACAACGGTCAACAACACAGAACCGTTGTAATTAAGTTTGGTAAAATTCGCGCCATCCATTCTACAACGTCTTTTGATGATTTTCGTGAATAAGCGTTGTTAAAGGGCCGTTGTAGTTGCCTGTATTTTTAGTAGTGCCTGCTCCCTGGTTTTTCACCTGCTTCCTCTTCCAACCCTCTTCAATCAGCTCACAGCATGTCTTCCGGTGAGCTTACCACAATCGTTTCAGTTTGCAGCTTTTATTAATGCTTTAATTGTCCTGACGCCTGAGACTACATCTGCTTGCAGGCTCAAAAGTTGATCCTTTAGAAATCATCCTCCAAAGTGCCAAAAGGAAGAGACCTTCTACCAGTCCTGACGTGGCATCCGCCTCCAAGAGGAGTGCTCCTACTGCTTCCTTCCAGACTCCTCCTATGTATTCCAGTTCTGCTGTTCTTGAGCCCTTAGAGGTTGACTCGTTGTCTCGCCATCCGCCTACTCCTCTTGTCAGACCTCGTGCTTTATCTAGCGGAGGTATTACTGCTCATTTCCCAGAGGGTTTCGGGAATGTGGACAAGGTACAATATTGGCCGGAGATCGACCAGTTGCTCTTCCCTCCTCTGAAGGAGACATTCTCAGAGTTCTCCCCAGAGGAGATGGCTGAGAATGACGTGCACAACGCCTTCATGGTGAATGCTCTTCATCTTCTACCTGTTTGTTTGTTTTTGTTTAGATTCTGTCCTTCGACTTCCCTTGATGACTTATGACTTTCTTGCCCCAGACCCTCCAGTCTGCACTCTATAATAGGAAGATGATCAACATAGTGCAGACCACAAGCCGTGCACCAACGCGAAAAACCAGGAGCTAAAGGGGACAATTGCTGATTTGGCGCAGCAGCGGTCTGATCTGAAGGAGCATGTGGTGGAGTTGAAGACTGAGCTTGCTGTCACCAAGAAGAAGCTGAAGGAAGGGGCTGATCAGCTGGCTCGCACTCAAGTGGTGTGTAGCACTTTCTCTGACTCCTTCAAGCGCTCTGACGAGAAGATCAGCGAGCTGATCTCCCTGACCACCAATGTTGTTGCCTATGCTACCTGGCGGGGAAAAATCAGCGGGATGCGTGCTTCTCTTGAGGAGGCTCCCACCCAGCAAGCTATAGAGGAGGAGGAGAGACAGCTGGAGATGCTCTACCCCACCCAGCCTGATCTGAGTGCGCTGATGCCTGAAGTTGGGGAGGTGAATTCTTCTGCATTGGCTGAGAAAGCTGCTGGGGGTGACGCTGGAATGTCCCAGGATGCTGCTAACGGAGCTCAAGAAGCTATGGCAGCTGAGGATATGCAAGCTGGTGCGGTACCCGAAATAGGAGGTCAGCAAGCAGAAGAGGTGCCAGAGGTGGAGGTCATTAATGTGACCGATAATTAAGTTGTTTTTTTTATATCAATGAGCGTTTTGGCCGTCTGGCCCAGAGGTGGCAGACTTGTGAGTTTTTTAAAATCTTTTCTTTGTTGATCCGCCAAGGTGGCGATTTGAACTCAGGGGCCGTGTTTTGGCCATATTTTGGAATATCCTTGCCGCAGTTTTGGCAAGGTTTGACTTACATCTTGTGCTTGTTTATTTGATTTCCTTAGTTTAGGAAACTACTGTATCAGCCTATCTGGCCGATTTAGGCGAGTCCTGTCATCCTGAAAAGGTCGACTTTTTGACTCGGCTAGCTGCCGTGTCAGCCTGATTGCTGATTTAGGCATATGCCGCAATGTAAGGAGGAGTGGCCGTGTCAACCTGAGAGGCTGATTTAGACCAGTCTTGTCATCCTGAAGAGGCTGATCAAGACTAAGCTAGCTGCCGTGTCAGCCTAATAGCTGATTTAGGAGTATGCCGCATTTTTGGATTACTTAACCTTGTTCATGACGCAAGGTGTGTTCATCACGTTTAAAGCCATCAGGGGCGTAATTTAGGCAAATTTATCGTCATTCTAGGACCAATGGGACGCTGCAGGATTCTGGTAGCGCAGATATCCCTACGTTTCATGTTCGTGCATGCATGCTGGGGCCCTGATTAATTCCGATTAGTGCGAGCTACGTCCAGGGGGTAGTATCAGGGGTAGCTAGGTAAGCGTGTTTAGCTGTCAACCAGGCTCCCTTTCGTATGTTCCACAGTCCGCCTGGTGAGGGTGTTCCTTGTTGGGAAAATAGGTTAGGCATGTTGGAGTGCCATGTGCCTTGTCACCCCGCGTTGGCGGTTGACAGTCCTGCTAGATATCCTTTCAAAGTACCATAGACACCAGGGTTCAGAGTGATGTACCTAGAGAAGTCTGAAAATAGAAAAATCTACTAAAATGGTGTGAAGTACCTGTCTCCATCTAATGGGGTACCAGAGCAATTGTGGTCCCAGGACGCTGACAGACCACACCATCTAGCAGTAATTTAAAATTTAAAATAGCTAGAGATACCAAAAATAAGAGTGAAATTGGCAGTATGCCTACTACCGGATTTTTATTTTAATTTCGAAATGTTTTAGCTTTTCATAGTACATCATTCTGAAGGCTAAAGTCTACTTATTATTAAAAGTAATATCTCTTCAGGTGAAGTATGTTCCATGGGCGTTGTATGATTTGACCGTCCATAGTCATCAGTCTGTATGCACCATGGCCAACAACTCCTTCTACCTGGTATGGTCCTTTCCATTTGTAGGCGAATTTGCCTGCTTTTTGATTTTTAGTGTTTTGAAACACCTCTCGGAGAACCAGGTCTCCTACCTCTAGGAGCCTGACTTTCACATTCTTGTTATAACTCCTGGCCACTTACTATTTGTAAGCAGCCAGACGTATTTTTGCGCTTTCTCGTAGCTCGTCAATTGTGTCCAGGCTTCTGACCATCTCTGCATTGTTCAGTTCCCCTGTCATATTTTCATACCTATAAGTAGGAACTAGAACCTCTGATGGAATGACTGCTTCTGCGCCAAACACCAGACGGAAGGGTGTTTGACCTGTTGCTACTTTTGGGGTCATTCTGTCTCACCACAATACAAGTGGCAATTCATCTCCCACTTTCCTCCTAACTCCTGTAACCTCCTTCTTAGATTATCCATGATGATTTTGTTGCGGGATTCAGCTTGCCCGTTGGACTTTGGAGTCCTAGGTGCTGACTTTTTTAGGGTGATGTTCCACCTGGCACAGTATCCCTTGGTGTCGTTGGAAATGAATTGTGAGCCATTATCACATATGATCTCTGATGGGATACCAAACCTGCAAATGATGTTTTGTTTTATAAACAAAATGACTTGATTGTCCTTTATTTCCGTGAATGCTTCTGCCTCTATCCATTTGGAGAAGTAATTTGTCATTGTCAGCATCCATGTTCTATTTCCTGTGGCTCATGGCAGAGGTCCTACTATGTCCATGGCCCATGCCATGAATGGCCAGGGAGAAATGATAAGGTGCAAGGGTTCTCGCTACCGATGAATCATTCGCGAGCGCCTGGCAAAGCGTCACATTTGCATGCATACTCTGCTACATCTGCCTTCATTGTAGGCCAGTAGTATCCCTGCCTGAGGGCTTTATTTGCCAGACTCCTACCCCCTGCATGGTTTCCACATTCGCCACTGTGGAGAGCATGCAACACAGTCAGTGCTTCTTCCTTTTCCAGGCAGCGTAAGTAGGGTCCTACCAATGATTTTCTAAATAGTATATCGTCAATAAGTATGAACCTGGAGGCCTTCACCCTGAAAGCTCTCACTTCTTTCTTGTCATCTGGTAGTTTGCTATAACGCAGCCAGTCTAAGTAAGGTGTACGCAATCCCGTCACCGCTGTTCGTTTCTTTTGTTTGGTCGGTATGTTTGTCCGGTTGGTCGAGAGTTCTCGCCTTCCTCTCAGAATCGCCTGGATTCCTTCCCCGTTATGTGAATCCTCCAGTTCTCCCTTATCTATTTCATCTGCCTTCTGGATGGAAGGCTCTAGCATGTGTGCTATTGGAATGCTGGATAGTTCTGTTGGCTTGAATGTTGCCCCTAGAGTTGCTAAGGCATCTGCTTCTACGTTCTGATCTCTAGGGACCTGTCTAAGCTTGCAAGTTTCAAATTTTTGTTTTAATTCCTTTGCTATGTTCAGGTACGCAATCATCTTTGAGTCCCTGGCTATAAACTCATCATTCACGTGATTAACTATTAGTAGGGAGTCACTCGATATGTGCAGGTGTCTAACTTCTAATTCCAGAGCTAGCTTCATTCCTAATATCAAGGCCTCGTACTCTGTTTCATTGTTGGTTGCCTTAAATTCACATCTTACTGCTTGTGCTATCAGGTCTCCCTGTGGTGACCGCAGGATTAACCCCACACCGGCCCCCCTTTGGTTGGAGGCTCCGTCAATGTGCATCTGCCAGACCTCTATCTTCTTGCTCCCTTTTAAGGTGAGGATTTCCTCATTTGCCAGATTCTGGATGGCTGGGCAGAATTCTGACACGAAGTCGGCCAGTGCTTGTGATTTGATTGCTGTTCTGGGGTTATACTCTATATCGTACCCACCGAGGTGCACAGACCATTTTGACATTCTACCTGATATTTCAGGCTTCCTCATGATGGATTTCAGCGGGTACTTGGTCATAACATGTATGATGTGGGACTCAAAATAGGGGCGTAGTTTGCGAGATGCTACGACCAATGCTAGTACTAAATTTACAAGAGATGTGTACCTGATTTCTACCGGCAGCAGAGACTTGCTCACGTAGTACACTGGATTCTGCTCCTTTTCCTGCTCTCTGACCAGAACAGCGCTCACTGCCACCTCTGTGACGGCGAGGTATAGGAATATGGTTCTCCTGGCTCCGGCTTTAACAGCAGTGGCGGGCTGCTGAGGTAGTGTTTCAGCTCTCTGAAGGCTTGCTCGTGATCCGCAATCCATTCAAACTTCTGACTTTTCCTTAGTACGTCGTAAAACAGCTTGCACTTATCTGAGGATCTTGAAATGAACCCGTTCAGGGCTGCTACCTTTCCAGCTAGTCTTTGAACATCTTTAGGCTTCTCAGGTGACTCTAGCTGTAAGACGGCTTTGATCTGCTCGATGTTGGCCTCTATCCCTCTTTGAGTTACAATATAGCCCAAGAATTTGCCAGAAGATACTCCGAAGGTGCATTTAGATGGATTTAGCTTCATTTTGTATTCCCGAGGGTGTCTTTGAATGTTTCGCCAGTGCCGCATGTGATCTTTGGCTTTTCCTGATTTCACCACCATGTCATCAATATACACCTCCATAGTTCTTCCTATCTGCTCTTTGAACATGCGGTTAACCAGCCTTTGATATGTGGAGCCTGCGTTCTTTAGGCCAAATGGCATGACGTTGTAGCAATATATTCCTCTTTCGGACATGAATGTCGTCTTCTCTTGATCTGCACGATCCATCTTAATCTAATTGTATCCACTCCATGCGTCCAGGAATGTTACCATCTCATGTCCAGCTGTCGCGTCTACCATTGCGTCAATTTGAGGCAGCGGGAAGGGATCTTTAGGGAATGCCTTGTTGAGGTCGGTGAAGTCCACACATACTCTCCACTTCCCATTCTTCTTAGGCACCACCACTACGTTAGACAGCCATTCTGGATATTTTACTTCTCTTATTTTGTTTGCTGCCAGCAGACTATCTACCTCTTGGTTGATCACCTTGTTTCTTTCCGCTGCAAACTTTCTTCTTCTCTTCTGGATAGGATTACACTTTGGGTCCACACTAAGCTTATGCGTTATGATGGACGGATCTATTCCTATCATGTCATCGTGTGACCATGCAAAATAATCCATGTTATCCTGTAAGAACTTGATTAGTTGCTGTCTCAAGCTTCCTGTGCAACCTGCTCTAATGAGCACAATTCTTTCTGGGTGCAGCTTGTCCAGGTTGATTTGGTCCTGCTCTTCTGCTGGGGGTTCGATGTATTCGTCCTGGACAGGCTGCTTCAGTAATTGTTATGCGGGAGGACTGGCAGTACACTTAAGTGCCTTCTTATAGCAGCCTCTAGCTTCCTCCTGATCTCCTCTTATTATCTCTACTCCCCATGGTGTGGGGAAGTTTATGCATTGGTGATATGTTAAGGGGACTGCTTTCATCTGATGTAGCCACGGTCTTCCTAGAATGACATTGTAGGTGGAAGGTCTGTCTATAACCAGATACCTGACTTGCTTGTTTACTCCTCCCACATAGGTTGGGATGACTATTTCTCCCAGCGAGTTGGCTGTTTCCCCACTGAAGCCTACTAGCGGAATAGTCTTCTTCTGCAGATCTTTCTCGCTGAATCCCATGTTTTCTATGGTTTTCAGCATGATTAGATTGACCGAGCTGCCTGTATCTACCAAGACCTTCTTAACTGTGCAATTGGCCATTGATAAGGTGATAATAAGTGCGTCATGATGTTCTCGTTCATCGTATGTATCTCCTTCATCAAAGCTGACAGCTGGTAGGTCGTTGTGAGAAATTCTGCAAGAATTTGCTGGCCTGTCTCCTTTGGTCTCGGTAGCACGTCTCTTGGCTGCTGAGTATGTCAGCCCGCTTAGGTCTGAGCCGCCTGTTATCACGTTCATGATTTTGGTGCATGTGGGTGGGTCTGCAGGCTTGGCGGAGCCTACCTTATCCTGCTGCTTGCCCACACGTGGTAATAGGTGGCTCAACTTTCCTTGCTCATACAGGCGCTTGATCTCTTCGTAATGTGTAGCAATCCTCAGTGTTGTGCCCAATATCACGGTGGAACTCACACTTCTTTTTGCTATCCTTTCTCCATGCTTGCCCTCCTACTGGTGGGTTGGGCCACCTGACTCCATCTCCCATCTCCCCGAGTGCCTTCAGGATTCCTCTGATACCTGTAGTGAATCCATATTCGGCCAGAGTAGGGAGTTGCTGATTTTCCTCGATTCTGTTAACTCCCCTTCCATATGGTTTGTACCTCTCGTCTTTCTTGTTGGTGGTTTGCTTTCTTCCTGATTTCTCCACGGCTGAGGTACTAGAAATACTTGGCGTGCTAAGTAAGCTGGCTCTGGCTAGGATATCTTCCTCCAATATGATTGCGGCAGCTGCCTTCTCTTGCACTGCCTCGAAAATATGGCAGGGATGCATAGTTAGCTGCTTGTATAGGTCAGAGTCATGGTGGAGGCCACTTTTGAAGGCCTACTCATTGTCGAAATGTCGCACTCTCGTCATCGCTACCTTCTCATTGTTGAATCGGTATTGTACTCTCCAATGGTCTCTCCGCCCCTGGACGATCTGTATGGATCTCCGCGTACTTCCGTGGTTTTTCGCCGCTTGCGAACTGTTGAGTAACTGCGTTCACCAATTCAGCAAATGTATATATCGAGCTGTTGGGCAGGCTCACAAACCATCGAAGTGCCGGCCCTACTAGGGTGGATCAAAATCCTTTGCACATGTAAGCCTCCTTGACTTGCCCTATAACTGTTACTGTCATCATCTTCTACTTGTACTGGCTTATATGATCAAAGGGATCTGATGTGCCGTCAAAGAGGGGGATATTTGGATTTGTGAATCCCTTTGGCATGGCTGTGATGGATATGGTGTCCACGAATGGTGAGTCGGCATAGTCAGTATAGTCTTTCGCTTTCTCGAGGGGGTGGCAACCACGGGACCCCGCTCAATATTTCTTTTAACTCAAAATCTGATTTGATTTGTTATCGCTCGAGTCTGCGGTCCATCTATCACCTTCGATTCAATATATCGCCTCCGATCCGAACTCTTGAAGGTTACGATATGTTCATTCTTTGGAGGAGTTGTTGTAACGACTGTCCCCTGCTACCAGTTCACTTGTTGGTTCGACTCGGATCCTGCTCCAGGTGTCTGATCGATCGTTGCGGGGCTGTTGACAGGGATGCTACCTGCTCGTGCTTCCACACAGCTGGCCGCATGCCAGTTACCCGGCGCGAGGTATCCCACCCCTTGCGGGGTTATCCTTCCATCTGATGGTATTGTGGACAGATCCAACCTGGTTACTAGTTTAGTCGGTATGTGTCGAAGTGGATTCCTGATGCCTGATGCTCCCTGTGTCAGATCTACTAATGGAGACCTTCCTATGTCCGCCCTGCCCGCTGGAGTGGCAGATTGCTGCTTCAGGATGTCGATCTATGCCCAGAGCTCTCTGTCCCTCTTTCTTGCTTCAGCTTTGGCTTTCTTCTGGTCTTCTCTCATGTTTTCCATGGCTTTCTGAAGATTTTCTACGCCGGTGAGCAAGATTTGTGTGGGGCTAGGTGGCGGGGTGAGGCCTGAACTTGCCTCTCCTTTATCTGATCTGGCTTGGGTTGAAACAACAGGAGTCCTAGGAGGTAGAGAGGTTTTTGTTGTTGGTATGATTCTTGAGGTGTGTCCGGGAGCCTGTGTTACCACTGTTGATGTTGGGTTTTGAGTAGAGGGCGGTGGTGGCGATGGTTGTCTGCTCCCTGACACGGCGTCCGATGCTTGCTTATCCATTGTGTATTTAGAGTATCAACGATTGACGACCACAATGCCCCACGGTGGGCGCCAAACTGTTTAGGTATTTTTTACCGAATTGGTTGATTAGGGTCAATGCGGTCTTATTCGTTGGTCGATCGTATAATGGTTCGTATGTTGATGCGTAAATAGAGAAATTAAGTGCGAAATATAAATTAACACGTGAGATTCGGTGACGCGGAAAACCCAATGTGGGAACAACCGCGGGAGGGACGGTACCCTTCCAAATATTGCACTATACTTGAATAGGAGGATGATTACAGTAGTAACGTAGTGCTAATCTTGATGGCACGAGGTATCAGGCCTGCAAGATCTTGGACGGATGTATATGCGAGTATGAGAATATGCTAAGCTCTTGACGTCAATGTATGAATATGTGGATGTGTTGAATGTCCTTCTTTATTTGCTTCCTTGCCTATTTATAGGGTGAGAACCCTAGATATGTCCTACTTTGATTATGGAAAGGGAATATAATTTTCATAAGAACTCTTTCCATATTCGGTCGTCTTCCCCAATTCTCCCTGATCTCCCTGACTTCTCCCTAACTTCTCCCTAAATTCTCCCTAACTTCTCCCTAACTCTCCTTTCCTTAATCGGGACGTTTCCTCTGATGGGCCCCTGGTCTTCTTCCCGCATATGCCAGCCCGTTCCCCCCTTGTCCAATTACGGGCTCCCTTCCTCCTTATCACTCCTCCCATAGCCTTTTATTTCATCAAGTGGGTCTTCCCTTTATTGTGCTATTTTTAGCTCAAACATCATTCATCATTCTCACATACTTTTCCAACTATTCCAACCAACATGGTATACCAACTATCATTCAACATGCTCTCAACCAACAACATACAAAATCACACCGATTCATGCCGCACATCACTATATTGGTACACAATTCACAAAATAAACACATAGCGATCCCGACTCATATCCCATGGTGACCGGTTCAAAATTGTAGGGCGAGTTCGCGACTTTAGGACGTCTCCCAAGTCTTTGCATTAGCTCCTACAATTCCTACCCGGGTTCATTTTAATTTGACTCCCTATATTCATTAAGTTCATTGGTTACAGGTTTCAAGATCATCGCTCTGATACCACTTTGTGACACCCCCATACTCCAAGTGCCTTACCAGGACCACTTAAGGTGTGAGAACGTCACCATCTCGGTTACCCGAGGCAATAATACCCAAATAGACAATAACAAAATGTATAAACCAACTAAATGAAACTGTGTTAACAAACACAGTGAAAGACTAAAGACTCTGATATGTGATGACTCCATCCCTAGCTAAATCCCTCGCGTATCCAAGACATACTTGTCAAACAACTGCTCACCACCCCCCGAACGGATCGCCACAGTTTTTAAAAGATTTAAACGGGGTCAGTACTAATTACACAATCAAAGCCACACTGAATCAATCATACAAACAACTCACACACAATCCCAGTCTCCATCTTCAATCACCTCATAACTAACTACACACTAAAGTGTGTAGCCCTGTCAGAGCACCCATCACAACAGATACTCCTCGCCGCCAGTGGGGGACCGCAGCCGTTCCCACCTAAGCCCGCTCATCTCCATCGAGCGATAAACCCATGATCATTAATGTGCACATCCCTTATGTGGCGGGTTCCACAGAAGGCGAATCAAGGGCGTGAAGCCACTCCCGCAAGTGACTCCACTTAGCCAGGGACGCACCCCGAAGAACACAGACAAATAAACAGCAATCACAATACAACCTCAACAACCGTCTGAAACATTCAACAATATGAAATCACAACCGTCTGAAACAATCAACAATTACTAACTACAGCACAATCCCCACAAGTCATGTAATTAAATACCGAGTAGGGAAACCCTACCTGGAAAAGCAATCACCACAGACGGTCTAGCAGCTAATCAAAGTCGTTCTTCAATGAAATCACCTCCTATCAAACACACAACCATACAATCACCATCTAATAAGTACAATACCCGCAAAACCCCCAATTTACCCAATTAGAGTTTTAACCAAACCTCGACACGACAAACTCAATGGTGTAAAGATCGTGACGATCCGACAACCTTAACCCTTGGGATTTGATAGTAACGCGATGACGGAGACAACGTAACTTATTTTCCCTTTGAAGGGTTTTTAGAAAAAGTAAAAGTGATGAATAAAGTGACGGAAACATTTAAATATGAATCACGCGTTATTAATAAATCCCGTCAAAAACAACACGTAAAAGTAACTTACCCGATCGAGTAAGTAACTTACTCGATCGAGTGCCCCTTACTCGATCGAGTGTCACACATAATCGATCGAGTATCGATCAGACAGACTATTGTTTCGTATAAAAACATACTTACTCGACAGAGTAAGCCCCACACGATAGAGTACCCATAGACATAGAAAACCGTAGTATTACAGTATATGTGGTGAATTTGGTATTTGACGTGGTGATTTGTAGAATTTTGTGTACACGGTGTTAGATAGTTGATGATGATGTCATGGTGGGATGGTACTTCTAGAGAGTAGTGGCCTATGTCAAAAGAACGGTGGTGTCGACCTTGTTTTCGTGTCTTGTGCTTTGGGAAGGGTGAGTTGAACTTCGGGGACGAAGTTCTTTTTAAGGGGGGAAGACTATAATACCCGCCCTTTCAGGGACTCATTGCGCAGCATTGACTGACTTTGGGAGCAAGTAATAGTCCTTAGTGATACGTGCCAGAGTTACCGTGTGCCTTGACTTACTTTATATACGGGTGGTACTCGATAGAGTAGAGGCTACTCGATCGAGTAGCTTGGATACTCGATCGAGTAGGGGCCACTCGATCGAGTACATTGGTTACTCGATCGAGTAGTTTCTTTTCAGTGAGGGTTTATAATCGTGTTTTCTTAAAACCGCAAATCATTTTCGCCTCTTTCCTCTAAACCTAGATGTCGTCCCTTCTTCTTCCCTTCACCAAATACCTTCCACGGGAGCCTTTGAGGATGCTTGTGCCATAGGAGTGCGTAGCTTGGATCGGGTAGCAGTTCCTTTGCCAGATTTCCACATGTAGGTATGTCGTCATCATCATCCGTGTCTTTGTGTTTTTAGTTAAGGTTAGAAGGGTAATGATAGAGGATTGTATTGTGTGAATAGGTGTTGCTTGATTGCTGGGTGCTGCGTGTGTGGACATGGAATCGTTGCAGTCGCCTAAAGGTAGGTTCGCCTACTCAGTTTCTGTTGATTGTCTAGTGTGTCGGTTGTTGTGTCGTTGTTGTGTTGTTGTCGTGACCGTGTGGTTGAGTATACATGGTAGTCAGTTGGTGTATGCGGTTTTGTTGGTTGTTGTTGTATTGCAGCTGCGTATGATTGTTTGTCTCTGGTTCTCGAGGTGCGACCTCGGCTGAGTGGAGTAACTTGAGGGAGTGGTTTCACGCCCTAATTTCGCCCTCCGTGGAACCCGCCACGGGAGGGGATGTGCACATTAATGGGACAGGGTTATCGCTCGGTATGATGAGTGTGGCTTAGGTGGGAACGGCTGCGGTCCCTGACTGGCAGGGCTTGTCTAGTAGGCAGTCGGTGATGGTGATTGGTTGGAGTGGTTGTATCTGGTGTGTGAGCTTGGTTGTGTTTGTAGTATACTGATAGTTGGTGTTGTGTCTTACCTAAGTTACTGACCTTGTGTGGTTTGTCTTCTTTTTGTTTCTGTTGTGTCTGCCGTGATCCCTTATGGTGAGCAGTGTGTCTTAGAAGGTGTTGTCTTAGATGGTAGCTGGAGTCTTGGCGGGATGAGTCCTCACGAGTAAAGCTAGATGTAGTCTATAGAGTTTGACGAGATGTACCTTTTGTATCATTAGTTGGTTATATCACTTGGACAAACTATTATAAATGTTATTTTATTGACCTTTGATGATTACTTCCCTCGGGCAACCGAGATGATGATGTCCTTATATGCTAGGGAAGGTCTTAGTAAGACTCCTTGGTATATGGGGGTGTCACAAAGTGGAAATCTGGCAAAGGAACTGCTACCCGGCCCAAGATATGCACTCCTATGGCACAAGCATCCTCAAAGGCTCCCATGGAAGGTATTTGGTGAAGGGAAGAAGAAGGGACGACAGTTAGGTTTAGAGGAAAGTGGCGGAAATGATTTGCGGTTTTAAGAAAACACGATTATAAACCCTCGCTGAAAAGACGCTACTCGATCGAGTAACCAACATACTCGATCGAGTGGCCCCTACTCGATCGAGTATCCAAGCTAGATGATCGCGAAGAGTTTTTGCATCTTTCTTAAGTTGTTTTGGTATAGTTAGTAGTGGTTGAGTCAGGTTGAGTTTGGTTGGTAGTATGTGTCGGAGTTTTTATGTTGCATTTTGTTTTGGTTGTTGTGTCGAGAGTGTGGTAGTATGTTTTTATTTTGTTGTTATTTGAACTTCGGGGACGAAGTTCTTTTTAAGGAGGGAAGTCTGTAATACTACGGTTTTATGAGTCTCTGGTTACTCTATCGAGTAAGGGTATTTTGATTTTAGAAACAGTATTCTGTCTGTAGGATACTCGATCGAGTACGTCAGTTACTCGATCGAGTAGCTCGGTTAACGTGTGATAATGCGACGGGTTTTGTTAATAACACGGATTAATATATAAATCTTTACGTCACCTTCATTATACACTTTTACAAACCTAATAACTTTAAAAAGGAGATTCAACCTACGTTCTTCGCATCATCCGTGTTATTGACAAATCCCGGAGCTTGAGAGGTCGGATTTCATCGTTCTTTGTATCCTTGTGATCCTTGCGTCGAGGGTAAGATCTACGTACCAATTTTATAGTAATTAGGTAAGTTTGTTTAAACCCTAATTTGGGGGATTGGGGTTTTTTTTTGGTTATTGTATTGTTAGTAGTTATATGATTGTATGTTAGGAGGAGGATTCCTAGAACAGAGATTTTGATACAGCTGTTGAGATCGTCTGCTTGTGTTGCATTCCAGGTAGGGTTTCCCTACTCAGTATTAGTCACATAATGTGTTGGTTGTTGGTTGTGGTTGTTGTATAATATCATACTCGTATTGTGACGGTTGTTGGAATTGGTTACTGTTGATGATTGTGATTGATTGTATCTGTCTGTGTTCTTCGGGGTGCGTCCCTGGCTGAGTGGAATCACTTGCGAGAGTGGCTTCACGCCCATTATTCGCCTTCTATGGAACCTGCTACAGAAGGGATGTGCACATTAATGGATTTGGGTTTATCGCTCAATGGAGAGGCTTAGGTGGGAACGGTTGCGGTCCCCCACTGGCGGTGTGGTTTAACCTGTTGCGATAGGTACTCTGGCAGGGCTACACACTTTAGTGTGTAGTCAGTGATGAGAAGTTGATTTTGGAGTTTGGGTTATGTGACGATTAAGCTGTGTTGGTTTCTGTCTTTTTGTTATTATATATATTTGTGTGATTAGTACTGACCCCGTCTTTGTTTTGAAAAACTGTGGTGATCCATTTGAGGATGGTGAGCAGTTGTTGAGCAGATATGAGTCGAAACATATGGGCTAGCTGGGATATGTCACCACGAGATGATAGAGTCTTCCGTTGTAGTTTTGAGTAGTTGTTAGACATTTGGTTTTGAGTACATGTATACGTATTTTATTACTTTGGTTTTTGGATTGTAATCACCTAAACTTTATACTATTTAAGTATTGTTTCTTTATCGTCTTTTGATGATCATTGCCTCGGGAAACCGAGATGGTGACATTCTTATACCTGTGCCACCGTCGTAACACAACCCCTCCAACTTGACCGCAGCCAAGCCCAGAATCCTCCCCCGCTAGGTGTGTGACCCGGGTACTCCCGACCACGAGCCCACCACACGGTCGCAGAGTCGCTCTGATACCACTTTGTGACACCCCATATACCAATGAGTCTTACTAAGACCTTCCCTAGCATATAAGGACATCACCATCTCGGTTGCCCGAGGCAAGTAATTATCAAAGGTCAATAAAAGAACATTTATAATAGTTTTTACAAGTGATACAACCAACTACTGATACAAAAGGTACATCTCGTCAAACTCTATAGACTACATCTTGCTTTACTAGTGAGGACTCATCCCGCCAAGACTCCAGCTACCATCCAAGACAACACCTGCTAAGACAGACTGCTCACCATAAGGGATCACAGCAGACACAACAGAAACAAACAAAAGACAAACCACACAAGGTCAGTAACTGAGGTAAGACACAACACCAACTATCAGTATACTACAAATACAACCAAGCACACACTAGATACAACCACTCCAACCAATCACCATCACCAAATGTCCACTGGACCAGCCCTGCCAGTGGGGGACCGTAGCCGTTCCCACCTAAGCCCCGCTCATCATACCGAGCGATAACCCTGTCCCATTAATGTGCACATCCCCTCCCGTGGCGGGTTCCACGGAGGGCGAAACTAGGGCGTGAAGCCACTCCCGCAAGTGACTCCACTCAGCCAAGGACGCACCTCGAGAACCAGAGACAAACAATCATACGCAGCTGCAATACAACAACAACCAACAAAACCGCATGCACCAACCGACTACCATGTATTCTCAACCACACGGTCACGACAACAATACAAGAACGACACGACAACTGACACACTAGAAAATCAACAGAAACTGAGTAGGTGAACCTACCTTTAAGCGACTGCAACGATTCCATGTACACACACGCAACACCCAGCAATCAAGCAACACCTATTCACATAATACAATCCTCTATCATTACCCTTCTTACCTTAACTGAAAACACAAAGACACGGATGATGATGACGACATAACTACATGTGGAAATCTGGCAAATGAACTGTTACCCGACCCAAGCTATGCACTCCTGTGGCACAAGCATCCTCAAAGGCTCCCATGAAAGGTATTTGGTGAAGGGAAGAAGAAGGGACGACATCTAGGTTTAGAGGAAAGAGGCGGAAATGATTTGCGGTTTTAAGAAAACACGATTATAACCCTCGCTAAAAAGACGCTACTCGATCGAGTAACCAACATACTCGATTGAGTGGTCCCTACTTGATCGAGTATCCAAGCTACTCGATCGAGTAGCCTCTACTCTATCGAGTACCACCCGCATATAAAGGAAGTCAAGGCACACGGTAGCTCTGGCACGTATCACTAAGGTCTATTACCTGCTCCCAAGGTCGGTCAACGCTGGTCAACGAGTCCCTGAAAGGGCGGGTATTACACGTTGTCACATATGATTTCTGACGGGATACCAAACCTGCAGATGATATTTCGTTTCATATAAGAGATGACATGTTTGTCTTTTATTTCTGTGAATGCTTCAGCTTCTATCCACTTGGAGAAATAATCTGTCATCGCTAGCATCCATATTCTGTTTTCTGTGGCTCTTGGAAGAGGACCC
Source organism: Silene latifolia (assembly GCF_048544455.1). Taxonomy (NCBI): domain Eukaryota; kingdom Viridiplantae; phylum Streptophyta; class Magnoliopsida; order Caryophyllales; family Caryophyllaceae; genus Silene; species Silene latifolia. The sequence continues at coordinate 116,964,181 of NC_133538.1, read as the reverse complement.
AGTATATCCATTCCCCATGTCATGAATGGCAAAGGAGAAATAATGGGATGTAGGGGCTCTGCTGGCTGATGGATCATTGGCGCTTAGCGTTGGCAGGCATCACACTTGCGGGCGTATTCTGCTGATTCTGCCCTCATCGTGGGCCAGAAGTTGCCTTGTCTGAGGGCTTTGGTTGCAGACTCATGCCCCCTGCATGGTTTCCACATTCCCCACTGTGGAAGGCATGCAACACAGTATGTGCTTCTTGCTTATCCAGGCACCGTAAGTAGGGACCTGCCAATGATTTTCTGAAAAGCACATCATCAATTAATATGAATCTGGAGGCTTTCATTTTGAAACCTTCTATCTCCTTCTTGTCATCTGGCAGCTTGTTGTGCCGTAGCCAATCTAAGTAAGGTGTCCGCCAATCCCAGTCATCTGCGTGGGTAGCTGGCTGATCAGGCGTCTGGTCAGCTGGCTGGTCATCCGGCTGGGCAGCTGCCTGGCCTTCTGTAGTTGTCTGAACTGCCGGCTCATCTGGCTGGTCCTCCAATTCCCCCATGTCCATCTCTTCTAATTTCTGGATAGAAGGTTCCAGCATGTGCGCAATGGGGATGCTGGATAGTTCTGTTAGCTTGAACGTTACCCCCAGGGTTGCAAGGGCATCTGCCTCCATATTCTGATCTCTAGGAATCTGTTTGAGTTTGCAATCTTTGAATTTCTACTTTAGCTCGTTCGCCACTTTTAAGTAGGCAATCATCTTTGAGTCCCTGGCTATAAATTCATCGTTCATATGGTTAACTATTAGCAAAGAGTCACTGGATATTTGCAGGTTCCTGACTCCCAACTCCAGAGCTAGCTGCATTCCTAGTATCAAGGCCTCGTATTCTGTTTCTGTAACACCCCCATACTCCAAGTGCCTTGCCAGGACCACTCAGGTATAAGGATGCCACCATCTCGGTTACCCGAGGCATTATATTCATAAGACAATAACGAAACAACTTTAAATAATATAAGTTTAGTGAAAGGTTACAACAGAAGCCAAATACCAAAATACGATACATATTCTCAAAACCAACTGTCTACTGAGTTAACTGAAATGTTATAAAACTAGTAAAGCTACAGCGGAAGACTTCTATCGTCAGACGGTGGCATATCCCAGCTATCCCAGTACTCAACTCAAACCTGCTCAATTACTGCTCACAATCCCCGAATGGATCACCGCCGATTTTACAAAACAACAACCGGGGTCAGTACTAATCACACAACTTATATATATCAACAATACGATAAATAGACAGCTTACACCGTCACACACACACACAATCACACCAGTCCCATCAATCTCAATCACCGACTGTCCACTGGACCAGCCCTGCCAGTGGGGGGCCGCAGCCATTCCCACCTAAGCCCCACTCATCATACCAAGCGATAACCCTGTCCATTAATGTGCACATCCCCTTCCGTGGCGGGTTCCACGAAGGGCGAAACTAGGGCGCGAAGCCACTCCCGCAAGTGACCCCACTCAGCCGAGAACGCATCTCGAGAACCAGAGACAAACAATCACAATCACAACCGTCACAATACAATAACGATATTAAACAATCAATCTCAACACATCAACAATCATCTCATTATGGGACTAATACTGAGTAGGAAATCCTACCTGGAATGCACAACAGTTAGACGGTATCAACAGCTGTATCAAAAAGCCTCTTCTACAAAACCTCCTCCTACCATACAAACACATAGACACTACCAAATTACAATTTACACAAAAACCCCCAAATCCCCTTATTAGGGTTTAACCAACTTTAAGGAAAAACTATAAAAACGGTACATAGATCTTACCCTCGACGCAAGGATCTCAACGGTATAACGAAAGGTGACATCCGACCTTCCAAACTCCGGGATTTGCTAACAATGCGATTAAAGTGATGAACGTACTTTGCTTTCTCTCTTGACAGTAATTTAGGTTTTGAAAAGTGTTTAAGAATGATGACGGAAGTATTATATACCTTAATCGCATAATTAACAAAACCTGAGAAATAACTCCCCGTAAACCGGCTACTCGATCGAGTAGCTAAGGTACTCGATCGAGTGCCCCCTTACTCGATCGAGTATCATAGTTACTCGATCGAGTACCCAACAGGTCAGAAACTATTTAAAACGCAACTCACCCTTACTCGACAGAGTAAGGCCTACTCGATAGAGTACCAAGAGACTTAGAAGTACGGATTATTACAGTTTTATTATTGGTTGCCTTGAATTCACATCTTAGTGCCTGCGCTATCAAATCCCCCTGTGGTGATCGCAGGGTTAGTCATACACCTGCCCCTCTCTGGTTGGAGGCTCCATCGATGTGCATATGCCAGGTCTCTGTTTCCCTGCTCCCTTTAAGGGTCAGGATCTCCTCGTCTGCCAGATTCTGGATAGTTGGGCTGAAGTCTGGCACGAAGTTTGCCAGCGCCTGTGACTTGATGGTTGTCCTAGTGTCATATCTGATGTCATATCCACTAAGGTGTACAGACCATTTTGACATTCTACCTGATAGCTCAGGTTTCCTCATCACAGATTTCAATGGGTAATTAGTCACAACATGTATGGTGTGGGACTCAAAGTAGGGACGCAACTTATAAGATGCAACTACCAGTGCCAATACTAACTTTTCAAGAGATGTGTACCTGGTCTCTCCTGGCAGCAGAGACTTGCTTACGTAATAGACTGGCTTTTGCTCCTTATCCTGCTCTCTGACTAGAACTGCGCTTACTGCTACCTCTGTGACAGCTAAGTAAAGGAATAGTGGTTCTCCTGACTCTGGTTTTGATAGTAATGGTGAGCTGCTGAGGTAGCGCTTCAGCTCCCTGAATGCCTGCTCATGGTCTGCAGTCCACTCGAACTTCTGGCTCTTCCTCAGTATGTCGTAGAATAGTCTGCACTTGTCCGAGGATCTTGAGATGAAACTGCTCAAGGCTGCTACTTTGCCAGCTAGTCCCTACACGTCCTTTAGCTTTCCTGGTGACTCCAGTTGTAATACAGCCTTAATCTGCTCGATGCTGGCTTCTATTCCCCTCTGGGTTACAATGTAACCCAAAAACTTGCCGGAGGACACTCCAAAGGTGCATTTGGATGGATTTAGCTTCATTTTGTATTCTCTGAGGGTATTGAATGTTTCTGCCAGATGCTGCATGTGATCTGTGGCTTTTTTTTATTTTACCACCATATCATCAATATATACCTCCATGGTTCTTCCTATCTGTTCTTTGAACATATGGTTGACCAGCCTTTGGTATGTGGACCCTGCATTCTTTAGGCCGAATGGCATGACATTGTAACAAAATATTCCTCTATCAGACATGAATGATGTCTTTTCTTGATCTGCAGGATCCGTCTTGATTTGATTGTAACAACTCCAAACGTCCAGGAATGTTAACATTTCATGTCCGGTTGTTGCGTCCACCATTGCGTCAATGTGTGGTAACGGGAAAGGATCCTTGGGACATGCCTTGTTGAGGTCAGTGAAGTCTACGCACACTCTTCATTTTCCATTCTTCTTAGGTACGACTACTACGTTTGACTACCACTCTAGGTATTTCACCTCTCTTATTATGTTTGCTGCCAGCAGGCTGTCTACCTCCTGGTTGTTCACCTTATTTCTCTCAGCTGCGAACTTTCTCTATCTCTGCTGGATGGGCTTGCATTTTGGGTCCACACTGAGTTTGTGTGTTATGATGGACGGGTCTATTCCTATCATGTCGTCATGTGACCATGCGAAACAATCCATGTTAGCCTGTAAGAATTTGATTAGGTGCTGCCTCAGGTATCCTGTGCATCTAGCTCCAATTAACACGGTCCTCTCTGGGTGCAGCTTGTCCAGGTTGATCTGATCTAGCTCCTCAGCTGAAGGCTCAATGTATTTGTCCTGGACGTGCTGCTTCTGTAATTGCTATGCTGGGGGGGGCTAGCAGTGCACTTTAGTTCTTTCTTGTAGCAACTTCTAGCTTTCTCTTGATCTCCTCGTATTGTTTCTACTCCCCATGGTGTGGGGAATTTTATGCATTGATGATATGTTGAGGGAACTGCCTTCATCAGGTGCAGCCATGGTCTTCCAAGGATGACATTATAGGTAGAGGGTCCATCTATGACTAAGTACTTTACCTGCTTGTTGACTCCTCCCACGTAGGTTGGGATTACTATCTCACCTAATGAGCTAGCTGTCTTCCCACTGAATCCTACCAGCGGGATTGTCTTCTTCTGCAAATCTTTCTCGCTTAACCCCATGTTTTCTATGGTTTTCAACATGATCAAGTTGACCGAACTACCAGTATCTATCAGGACCTTTCTGACTGTGCAGTTAGCCATTCACAGAGTTATAATGAGTGCGTCGTGATGCTCTCGTTCGTCACGTATGTCTCCTTCATCAAAAGCAACGGCAGGTAGATCACTATGAGAAATTTTGCAGGAAGTTGCTGGCCTATCTCCTTTAGTCTCAGTGGCACGCCTTTTGGCTGTTGAATATGTCAACCCACTCAGATCTGAGCCGCCTGTTATCATGTTTATTATCTTGGTACATGTAGGTGAAGCTGCGGGTTTTGTGGAGCCTACCTTATCCTGCTGCTTGCGCCCACGTGGTAATAGGTGGCTCAGTTCTCCCTGTTCGTACAGGCGCTTGATTTCCCTTCGTAGTGTGTAGCAATCTTCAGTGTTATGCCCAATGTCACGGTGGAATTCACACTTCTTCTTGCTGTCTTTTCGTCATGCTTGTCCTTCTACTGGTGGTCTAGGCCACCTTACTCCATCTCCCATCTCCCTGAGTGCTTTCAGGATTCCTCCGACGCTAGTGGTGAACCCATATTCTGCCAGTGTGGGAAGTTGCTGGTTTTCTTCTCTGTTTTCAACTCTGTTAACTCCCCTTCCATATGACCTATATCTTTCGTCCCTCTTGTTGGTAGACTGCTTTCTACTTGACTTCTCCATGGCTGAGGTGCTGGATACGCTTGGTGTATTAGGCAGGCTGGCTCTGGCTAAGATATCTTCTTGCAATCTGATTGCAGCTGCTGCTTTTTCCTGTACTGCCTCGAAGCTGTGGCAAGGGTGCTTGGTTAGCTGTTTATATAGCTCAGACTCGTGATGTATGCCTCTTCCGAAGGTTTCCACTACTGTTGACACGTCATATTCCCGTATTTCCACCTTCTCATTGTTAAATCCAGTGTTGTATTCTCCAATGGTCTCACCAGCTCCCTGGACAATTCTGTACAAGTCTCCTGCATGCTTATGTGGCTTTCGGCTGCTTGTGAACTGCTGGTTGATCGCGTTTACTAGGTCAGCAAACGTAAAGATCGACTTGTTAGGCAAGCTTACGAACTATTGGAGTGCTGGCCCTGAGACTGTGGATCCAAACCCTTTACACATGCCGGCTTCTTTTACTTGTCCTATAGCCATCACTGTCATCATCTTCTACTTGTACCGGCTCATGTGATCAAAGGGATCCGTCGTGCCATCAAAGAGAGGCATGTTTGGATTTGTGAATCCTTTTGGCATGGCAATAATGGATATGGCATCCACAAATGGCGAGTCAGCATAACTGTCGAGTGCCGCCCTCTTAAGTGGGGGTGACAATCCTGGGACCCCGCTCAACATCTCCCTTAGATCCAAGTATTATTGGTTGGTCAGGCTTCCTGAGTCCGTAGCTCGTCTGTCTTCTACCTGCTGACTTGGTGTCCTACTTCCAGGTCCCAACTCTTGACGGTTCTGATGTGGTGTGGCAGCTAATGGGGTTGAGGTCATGAGTGTTCCCTGATGCCAGCTTATCTGCGGGCTGCCTGCGGATCCTGCACCAGGTGTCTCATTAGTCATCACAACATTACCAACTGGGAGGTTACCTGACTGTGCTTCTACGTGGCTGGCTAGCTGCCAACTATCTGGTGTGAGGTATTTGTTGGGAAATATGTCCTCAACAACAGTGCGATCATATGATTTAAATATCATTATTAAATCTCATTTTAAAGAATACATTTGGGAAGTATTTTTACTGTCAACTGGTCCACACATATCGGTAATGATTGGTCGACTAGAGTTTGACATTCTTTGTCGTGCGACGGTGGTGATCAGTTGATCCCCTAGGTCATACCTATAGGGCAACACTCTTAATTGATTATTTAATTAATCGTATAATGTTGCGAGTTAATTAAATTACTTGAAAATTGACGGACGATTTTGGAAGTGAAATTTACGTGTCTCATTTAGATGAGATACGGTCTGAGTGATCGAATTGTATCTTTACTCAGATGAAATTATTGTTTAAAGAAACAATTGAAATTGAATGAATAATTATAAATACAAGTTGTTGTGATTTATGGTTGGTAAAATATTTTCGGTACAAGTAATTATGAATTACTAAGTCGATTTTTGTATATGACGTATTTTAATTAATACGTTGATTTTTAATATGTTAAAAATACATAACAATTTTATGTGACATATGACATGTAACATATTGACAAATTGACAAAAATAATATGGACCCATATTATTATATGAACCGAAAAGAGCATAGAAGAGAATATAACCTCTCCTCTTCTTCTCTTTTGCACGGTCCAAAAAGGAGAATTCAAAAGGTTGTTTTCTTATTATAATTGCTTATATATTCATGCCATCATTTCATTCAATGAGTGTGTTTTTTGAACATGCTTAACAAGGCTGAAACTTTAGAAGTTTAAGGCATAAAAAATTCTTCCTCTCCTCTCCTAAAAACCGTGGCATCATGTGCCTTTGGTGACCATATTTTTGGTTCAATTTTCTCACAAAATTAGTATTATCTAGTCTTCATAATATTGGTTTTAATTAAGAGAAAGCTTTGGGTATATAGCCTTGGGAGAGATCCTACACTTGGGTCTTGGGTGTTTGTTCTTCCATTTAAGGGATAGCTCAAGAACAAAAGAGAAGGAGAACTCTTTTGTGCCCATATATACCGATATTGCAATGTAAGGACATGATTTCTCCTCTATTTTATCTTTTGTTTGCATGCATAAGATCATTAGTTAATTTTATGACAAATTAATTTATACATATATGAGTATGTTGTTAGGTATAAAGATCTACCTTTCCTACAATTGGTATCAGAGCCAAGGTTATTTGCATGCAAATCGGTTATAGTTTTTCCGAGTTATACGATTAACATATAAAACTTGTGAATTTGTGTTATTATGATATATCACGAAATAAATTCATGCATGATAAGTTTCTGGTCCTAAAATGATTTTTAGGATTTTTGGTTAATTTACGGATTTTACTGTTCATATTATATAAATTGGCATTAAAATGTGATTTTTATGATAAAAATGCCATTTTTGGACGAAAATTAGCTAAACTTCGAATTTTCCAGTTCTTTTTGGATATGTTTTCACATATATTATTATTAGATGATCTGGAAATTTTCATAATTTTATGAGTTGTTATGCTCGAAAAATGAATTTTTCATTATTAAATTCGTTTTTTGGTGAAAAATAGGTTAATATGAGATAAATTTCGATTCTGGTCATATAAATTTAGTATGTTGTCACATGCAATTTTACAAGATGTGTGTAAAATAATTGGCTATATTGAAGTCTTTATGCATGATTTATGGATTTTTGAAGAAAAATAGCATGAATAGTGACTTAATTAGTGAAAATTGCTAAAACATACTCTATGACTAAGGAAAAACGTCCAATGTTGCTTTTTATTATATTTTTCAGATCTAAAATTGAAAAGTTGGTGAAAATAATTTTTCTCATATTTTTATGATTATTTTAGTTAAAATCGATAAAACCGCAACATTGTTTTTCCGGATAAATTTCGAAATTTTTTTTTTAACCTAAGTTTTTGAACATTATGAGTGTCATGGTATTTTTCCAGAATGTTCAAGAGTTTAAATTTCAAATTTTGAATTTATTTGAAATTTTTATGATTTATTTGAAGTTTATAGCATTTTATTAAAATTTTAAGTCCATTATGAACAAATATGAGTTAATTATGGTCAAATTATTAGTGAAGACTAAATTTTGAGTCCTAAACAGTTAGGGTAATTAACTTATGCATAAATATGAATTTATGTATTTTTGGTGATTGTAAAATGTTGAATCACGCAAATCCGTAAAAACCGAGTAATATACGATATTGGCAAATTTAAAGGCGATTTAGCATAACATTGGGCATGTTCATACATATTATAATGCTGCATATTTCAATTGTTGAATGTCTTTTATTTATATAATTTTTGAATTATGTAATTTTGCTTAGTATGGCCTTAGTTTTAATTGGTATTACCCGAAATGAATGGGAATATCGATTCGGTTGTAATTTTATTGTGATCTCGTATCACCGTCTTGTAAGTTAATAGATTTATTTTATTATAGTTACAAATGTATAATAGGAATTATGTAATTCATTATGTAATTTTAATTCATTCCGGAGTTCCTAAAGACGGATTTCCTAAAGATGGCGATACATAAAGACGGTGTTACCTCGAGATGCGTGCCACAACCGAAGTTCAAGGGACCAATGGAGTTGGTTTCCGAATATGTAATAGTTAATCAGTTTTCTATTTCTAGGAAGGCCATACTAGGATTTTATTTTTATGTTTTGCATTTTTATATGTCGCATGCATCGCTAAATCGCCATAACTAAAACATGCATCTTCGTTCTAATCGAGTCTATCGACCGTGTCAATTACAATTATCGTAGTTCACCGCTTTAGTTCACTTAAAACGTGATAGATAATAAATTGACATGACCTCTCGCTAAAATAATCAATTGAGACATAGCCTTACCAAATAGTAGAAACCATGAAAACCTATTTCATGAGGGAGTGCACTCGGCCACACCGGGGTACAAACCTTGTTACGTAGGGGAAGTGGGTGATGAATGTCAATCCACCGAATTCATGTTAATAAGGGGTATTTCGGCACACCGTGCCCTAAGTTGATGTGGGTTTGGATTATGGACACATTTATTCGAAATTTGGGTTGTACTCAACGAAAGTATTCACGACGTATTTCCGGATGTGTTTCGGGCTAGAGATGAATATTAATGTAAATATCATCGACCAAGAGTTCTAAAAGTAGAATCGATTAAAGAGTTAATCCACCGAGTTATATTGATGAGGGGTATTTCGGCACACCGTGCCCCAAGTTGATATGAATTTGGGTCTTGGAATCATTTATCTAGTTGGGTAGAGGTCACTAGAAAATTGCATAAAACTTGTTATCTACAAGTATTATTAAAACGATAAATGTTAAGTTTTCCACTATTCCGTTATCATATTGTTCTATTTCTTTACCACAATTCATATACGATATCATTTCGATTTTTCCAAAATCTCCATTAAAACATCGTAACTAGAGACAAATTTGAATTTTGCTTCTAAAACCTCATATGAATCATTGCTAAGGATCTCTTGCAAAGAGTATAGATTAAAGTTATCTATTATCAAACAGGTTTTTGATTCTAGACTAACACATCTACTTACAATGGATTGTTTTTCATGTACTTAAAAGAATTAAGTACCTTGAAATGATTGTTTTGGTAATTAGTTTTGTCAGAATTCGTAATTGACCAAAACAACGCAACCACCTCAATGAGAGTTTTTAAGACTAAAACGAACAAATGAAGAGTGTTCTTCATGAATTCAATTTTGCTTCTCAAAGCAAAGACTCATTGAAATGAGTGGGAGCATTCTCTTAAACCGTTAAGATGAGGACGAGGTTCAAGAAGTAAAGATTATAATGGAATTGATACAAGGTAATGTTAATAGTAAAGTTGTTGAGAATGACGATACTAAACCTATCAATCCCGACCGATAAAGTTTCCATTGTCTTAAATGTTGGACACGAGAAAGGAAACTACCCCAAATTATTGAAGAATCAACAAGTTAGTTGTGGGACATCTAATGGGATCTTCTTCTTTAAATGTTTATTTGATTAAACATAAATTTTGCTAGTACTACTTCGTCAATATTAGAAACCAATGGAGGTTTTCATCATTGTACTTGATACATAGGATGATTAGAATATGACGACTAGCAACAATGAAGTCGAGAGATAGAGTCATTGTGTACTAAATCTAGTTTTGGGTTTAGAGTTGTACTTAATTGTGACTATTAAGTGCAAAAACTCTAAATAAGAATACAACTTGTTAAGATACAAAAGAGGTTTCACTTTTGTGACCCTATACACCACGATTTGATGTATGGCTAGCCCATCATCAAGGTGATTATATTCTAAACCAAACTAGAATGATATATCATGAAGATGATGCAAGACTCAAATTGGTAACCCAAGATTAAACCTTAAATTTTGGAATAATTAACGCAAAGAGTTATCGAGTACTCTTGAAACCATTAGATTGTTAATGGTATATGCGTATCTTGTATTCAAAGCAAGATGTCTCGTGCCTTTTGGTTGAAAAGGAGATCGAGGTTGTAAATCATTGATCCAAAATAGGTTGATCATTTTCTTTTACCATCGATTTAAGTTGATGAGGTAAATAAAGAAATCTTTTGAAGAGGTTCAAAGAATTCAAGGAATCACGATTTAGTCGTGATGGGATTATCAAAGTGAAGACTTTGATATAAGCCAAAGGAAATGTGATATAGTATCACAAGTTAATCTCTCTTAGCACGCATTATGGAGTAATGTGTGGTTGGATATGAAATCAAATGCTATTCGATATGGTTTGGACTTCAATCAAGTTGCTTTGAGTTACTTGATCCTTTTGGGGATTTTATCATTTTTGTCTAAATTATTTTTCCACTAAATAGAATCATATGAGATATGAAATGGTAAGGGTACCATGTTTGTAAGTTTTCACAAGAAACAAATGCTCAATTTTTCTTATTATAATCACGAGTACACCAGGTTTGTGGCTCGTGAAGCTGTCTTTCTAAAATACAAGTTTATTTCTAGAAGACAGAGTGGGAGAAAATTATTCAAGAGCCACAAAGAATGTCATGTCGCAAGAAACAGGTCTTTCTTGTTTACATGAGACGTGTTGTGTAAGACGTTGTTTCTTTAAAACCTAGGAGGTTAAATTCGTCACTTGTTAAAGATGATGAATTCAAGCTACTTTTAAGAAAGTAAAGAGCTTATAACTTACAAAAGAAATTGTTTGATTCAAGTTGATTACTTCTAGAAAGTAATGAACATATGACTTACATAAGAGTGTTTAAGTCACAACTCAATACAAGGCTTAGAGCCATGAAAATCCGAAACTAAAAGGCTTGATTAGTGACAAAGGGTTTTGCACTAATAAAGAGAGATTTCAAAGCAAGATTGGTAGCAAAGAGTTTTGCACTGGTTGAAATGCTTAAGTCTATTTGGATCTTCTTAGGGATTGTGTTTCTTATGAGGATATGAATACAGCAAGTGAATCTAAAACCCACTTCTTCAATAGAAGGAATGTATTCAATACATGTCATGAGTTTTATAGATTCTTGCAATCCTAAGATAATGTGAGACTTAAGAGAGGGTCTTAAGTAGGACATCAATGAGTTTGAATCAATGTTTTGATCATGTTATAAAACTTATCTCGATAAGACGAGAAGTTGTTTTTATACATGAAGTTTAGTGGGAGTTACGGAAATTTTATTTAGTCCGATATGTGGATGACATATTGATCATTGAGAATGATTTAAGACTTTTGGAGTAATATAATACATCTTTAATATCTAGATTTATGTAGATAAATCCACATGATATTAGCGTCAATAAGAAGTCTTATGTTGATAAGATTCATGACTAGTTCAATTAAATTGAACATGTTTGATTGGTTCCATTTGCTTCCGCTGCCGGATCAATTAAATGAGTAATGATGTATAACACTTCATATACTTTGAGTATGATGAATTGTTTTCAAAATCGAATTTAAGTAATCTTTATCATGTAAGCCATGAAAATTACCCTTAAGTGCTTGCAGAAGTATTAAGGAAGTAAAACAAAGTGTTTATGATGCAATTTTGTGTAAGGGTATTACACAAGTGACAATTGACTATTGAGATTGCGCATGGTTTCGACAAAACCATAATCAAAACACATTAGAGTGGTTAAGAGACCATTATGGCTATGATAATTAAGAAGTAGATTTGCTAGAATCGTTCTAGGCAATAAAGAACAATGAGAGATATTTATGACGGAAATTGAGTACACTTGTAATCATGAGATGTGCAAGAAGGATGAGTCTCGCACACTGTGAAAACAGTGGGAGCTATTCTAAGGCTAGAGGGCCTATGTCTTGATTGGATCTCGACACGTACTCAGAAAGTTTTGTAATGCAAATGTATACATTACAAAGGAAAACGAGTATGTAGTAAGGTTAAGTAAGGTACAAGAAGTTGATAAAACCTACTAACCAAAGCCTTCTCAAAGGCTAAACATGATGAGTCATGTCATTTCAATTGAGTTGAAATGAATAACTACGTACAAGATCAAATTAGATTATAGAACATGAAATAGTAATCAGGCATTGACTATTCATATGTGATAATCGCATTTGTCGTTCGAGTTTTTCTTCAAAAACTCCTTTTATACTTTGTTACATCCAAACGGGTTGTAGAGACAAATTGAACCCCGTTAAAGTGAACACGGATTAACATTGTATTCGCCCATAGTCACTTGTATGAGGTGACATCTCGAAGTGACTAGAGTGTGATGCGATTGATGGCAAGTTCAAGTGCCATACAGTCATGTGAGATGACTAGTCGATCACATAGGCAGACTGTTAGGAACATTTTGTCGGGCCTAATGACCGCTTATAGAGTTCTGGCAAATTTATATAGCCTGGTCGTGGCGAGAGCTGCTATAGTATTCAAATGAGTCGATTCTTTTGACTAAAGACTATTCTCCTAAGATGGCTCAGTTTCAGATTAACTTTGATTTGTGTTACTACGACCTTCGTAAATGGGGTCAAATGGGCATATTTTGGGTTATGATGGTTGTGGCTAGTCGAAGGGAATGAGTGCGATAGGAATTGTCCACCCCTTTGTCAGGGTTATAACAATATCTCAGGGCCACTCGAGGAGTAATGAACTGGAAATGCGTGGCCACGCTCGGAATGTATCCATGGTGGATAAATCCGGTCAATCAGTTATTCTCCAGATCGAGGAAACCACTCACGATATGATCACTTGCAAGTACGACCTGAAAGACACCTTGCATTGAGTGGGAGATAGTAATAGGACAAGAGAATTGGTGACGCACACTTGTCGAGGACAAGTGGGAGATTGTTGGGAAATATGTCCTCAACAACAGTGCGATCATATGATTTAAATATCATTATTAAATCTCATTTTAAAGAATACATTTGGGAAGTATTTTTACTGTCAACTGGTCCACACATATCGGTAATGATTGGCTGACTAGAGTTTGACATTACTGTCGTGCGACGGTGGTGATCAGTTGATCCCCTAGGTCATACCTATAGGGCAACACTCTTAATTGATTATTTAATTAATCGTATAATGTTGCGAGTTAATTAAATTACTTGAAAATTGACGGACGATTTTGGAAGTGAAATTTACGTGTCTCATTTAGATGAGATACGGTGCGAGTGATCGAATTGTATCTTTACTCAGATGAAATTATTGTTTAAAGAAACAATTGAAATTGAATGAATAATTATAAATACAAGTTGTTGTGATTTATGGTTGGTAAAATATTTTCGGTACAAGTAATTATGAATTACTAAGTCGATTTTTGTATATGACGTATTTTAATTAATACGTTGATTTTTAATATGTTAAAAATACATAACAATTTTATGTGACATATGACATGTAACATATTGACAAATTGACAAAAATAATATGGACCCATATTATTATATGAACCGAAAAGAGCATAGAAGAGAATATAACCTCTCCTCTTCTTCTCTTTTGCACGGTCCAAAAAGGAGAATTCAAAAGGTTGTTTTCTTATTATAATTGCTTATATATTCATGCCATCATTTCATTCAATGAGTGTGTTTTTTGAACATGCTTAACAAGGCTGAAACTTTAGAAGTTTAAGGCATAAAAAATTCTTCCTCTCCTCTCCTAAAAACCGTGGCATCATGTGCCTTTGGTGACCATATTTTTGGTTCAATTTTCTCACAAAATTAGTATTATCTAGTCTTCATAATATTGGTTTTAATTAAGAGAAAGCTTTGGGTATATAGCCTTGGGAGAGATCCTACACTTGGGTCTTGGGTGTTTGTTCTTCCATTTAAGGGATAGCTCAAGAACAAAAGAGAAGGAGAACTCTTTTGTGCCCATATATACCGATATTGCAATGTAAGGACATGATTTCTCCTCTATTTTATCTTTTGTTTGCATGCATAAGATCATTAGTTAATTTTATGACAAATTAATTTATACATATATGAGTATGTTGTTAGGTATAAAGATCTACCTTTCCTACAGTATTCCAGTCCTCGTGGAGTTATCCTTTCCTCTGATGATACTTATGTCAGATCTAATCTCGTCACTAGCTCGGCTGGTATCTGTCAAAGTTGGTTCCTGCTGCCTGATGCCTCCTGTGTCCGATCTACTACTGGGGCTCGACCTTCACCCTCCGTGCTTGGTGGTGTGCTGGACTGCTGCCTCAGAATGTCTATCTGCGCCCAGAGTTCCCTATTCCTTTTTCTTGCTTCAGCTTTAGCTTTCCTTTGGTCTTTTCGCAAATCTTCCATGACCTTCTGAAGATTCTCCACGCCAACAAGCAAGATTTGTGTTGGACTGGGTGGCGGGGTAAGGCCTGAGCTTGTTGCACTTTTATATGCTCTGGGTTGAGCTGTGACAACAGGGGTTTTGGGAGGTACAGAGGTTTTTGCCATAGGTGCGGTTCTTGGAGTGTGCCCAGGGGCCTGAGTTTGTGCCGCCGATGCCGGATTCTGAATTGGGTTTGGTGGTATTGACGGCTGACCGCTGCCTAACGCAGCTGCTGATGTTTGTTTGTCCATTATACGTCTGAGTAATCAACGATTGATGACCACAATGCCCCACGGTGGGCGCCAAACTGTTTTGGTAATTTTTACCGGGTTTAGGTTTATGCGAGGTCAATGCGGTCTTACTCGTTGTATTTGTCGAATATTTGTGTTAATGCTAAATAAAGAAAAAAAGAATGTAAATAAAAGTTGACACGTAAGATTTGGTGACGCGGAAAACCTAATGTGGGAACAACCGCGGGAGGGACGGTACCCTTCCAAGTATTGCACTAGCTTGTTAATGAGAGAATGAGTACAATGGAGACAGAATATAAATCTAGCTAGCACAATGTATTTTGCGTGTATGCTCGAGGTCATGAATTCCTTTTCTTGATTGCTCCTTTGGTTATTTATAGGGGTAAGAACCCTAGATGAGTCCTATCCGGATTATAGAAAGGAATATTAGCTCTATCACAACTTCTTCCATAATCGCATCTTCTTCCTCCGTTCTCCCTGATCTCCCTGAATTCTCCCTAAGATCTACCTAGCGACTTTCCAAATCCATGAACCTTCCTTGCCAGCGGGCCTCTCTATTCTTACGCGCTTCTGGGCCCAAACCTTCAGCCAGATTCTACTTTGTAGTTGGGCTCCTCTTGCTTATTCTTTCTTCACGACCCAACTCTTTAATAAGAACCAAGTGGGCTTTTCCTTCATTAGGCTAAAGCGCAATTTTTAGCCTAAACATTGTGCTTGGACGAGTCTTCGATTATGATTTATGAGTTAGGTTGTCGAGCTTGTTGTTTTGTTTTCTCATTCAGTTTTGTTTGTTGGCATATGCCTTCCTCTTGTGGCTTTGGCCATTAATAAACTACTGGAAAAACAGTACACGGGGCCAACAACACTTTGAAGAGAGAAATAAATACAATTGCACTTGTTGGATGGTGCTAGGCACAAAAGACGAAATGAAGAAACTGAAGCAGTATATCTTATGCCTCATCCTCTGGTTATGGATCTTTTCAGTGAGTTCCTGCTCTGATTTTGGCCGCTTTTTTTTTGGTAGAGTCTGTGTCGCAGCTTATTCTACCACGCATCTTCCACGGATCGTTATTCTGAAAGAGAATGACCAAATATAGTGTCTCAATGGCTCCCCACTATGGCGAGCGAAGGGGGGTTGGATATAAGCAACATTAACCGTATGTTAAAATAAAAGCGAGTATTTTCCAATGACCGATAATGAGAATTGTTATGTAAATTGTATCAACACTTCAATAGTAAATAGTCACAGAGCAGAAATAATAACAAGTGAACTAAATCATTATGAACTTTTCATTTCGTAGCAGAAAGTTGAGAGAAGAAATACAAAGCAGAACTTGTAAGATAAATTATAAGGATCATTGTAGAGGGTACATACCTTTAGCAGAAGCAACAGTCGGATCGTCTGGAGCGTATAATAATAATAATAATAATAATAATAATAATAATAATAATAATAATAATAATAATAATAATAATAATAATAATAATAATAATAATAATAATAATAATAATAATAATAATAATAATAATAATAATAATAATAATAATAATAATAATAATAATAATAATAATAATAATAATAATAATAATAATAATAATAATAATAATAATAATAATAATAATAATAATAATAATAATAATAATAATAATAATAATAATAATAATAATAATAATAATAATAATAATAATAATAATAATAATAATAATAATAATAATAATAATAATAAGGGTAGAGTTCCGGTGAGAACGGGGCTTATCGTGAGAACCGTGAGAATGACTCTCAACCGTCCATCAAATAAGACTCACTACTGAGATTAGACGTTTTGCTCTTAAAATTTCACGGAAAACAAAAAATAAGAGTGTACATGTCAGCAATATCAAGCCTACGTAACAAAATCAAACCACACGAAACAAAATCAATCGATTTCATCATTAATCCTTCCTTAATTTGTAAATTTTTGTCTTTCGATATCAAATTTAGTGATCTAAAATCGTTTATTCATCATCAATTGCTGTGTTCAAGCGCAAATCGAGTCAATTTGTTCAAACTTTTGCATTCATCGGCTATTGAGTTATTTCAAGATCAAAACTTTGTAAGAAAAATCGGAATTGATTTGGTCATTCATCTGGAATTATTGTTTTCTACGGTCAATATTGAGGTATGTTCATTCAATATTATTTAATTCTTTTCTGAATCGTTGTTGAATTGATTTTATGATGATGTTAAAGTTGAATTTGATTAAATTCAACTTAATTTCGGATTTGATTAAATTTAGTTAACTAGATGTAATGTACAGAACCACAAAAACATTAATTTTATAATGAAAAGTGTTAAATTAGGGTTTATAGTTTGTTTGTTTGGTTTTAGAAGGATGATAAATGCAAATGTACTTTGTGGTGAGAAAAAAATGTACTAAAAATAATGAGAAAGGAAAAGTGTGCAATTTGAAGTAACTGAAAAGTAATTTTGCATGTAAAAATAATGTGTTGTGTTGTGCTGTACACGTTTCATAAGAAAATGTCCAATCAGTCTTAGTGAAATGTGCATTATATATAATAAGGATGTGCAAGTAATTATTACCTTTTGCAAGTGGTCTTGCAACTGTTCAATATGTCAAATGACGGTTTGTAACTTGCTTTAGTGGTGAAAAGACACAACTATTCACATTAATTTGAATATTAATTCTAAATGTACATTATATTAATTATAAAAAAACATGTTCCATCAAATAAATTGTCCACTATCTATAGTATATTCATAATTTGCATTTTTTGATAATTAGGTGCAACTAAAATATCATTAAGCACTGTTTGGAAAATGTACATTATATTATATTTAAACGTACATTAAATTATTTAAAAAAGAACATGGAACATTATTTGGAAAATAAATGTGCTTTCAGTTTAATTCAAATGTCCATTACGTATATTTATAGTGTGAATATCTTTGTTTTTATGCGAGAGATTTAACTAACATAGATAACTTCTCCCAATTTATTAATTACCATGATTATGTTTGTGGCAGTTGAAAAGACACAATTGTTCACCAAATTTAATCTCTTATACTGAATTAATCCACTATATAAACCAAGGAGTACACAATTACTTTTCCATCTTACCTTCATTTCTAAAACCTTTTTCAATAACCAAAACTTTTAATCTCTTCAGAAAAGTATTTAATTTTCTTAAAAAAAAAAAAACAATGGACTACTCAAAATGCACGATAGTTGCCTACAAGAATGATGCTCACAAACAAAATTTCATGAACCATTATAAGGAATGGAAAGTAAGTCAGTTTTCTTCAAACTGGTTTGATGGAGATGACATTCCTGTGGAGATGGATGTACCATCTCCCAGTAGTCCTTTACATTATTTCCTTACTACTCAGGCTTTGCTCCGAATTTTGTTAGAGCGACTTGGGAGGGAGGAAAAGAAAAACATGGCAATGGTGTGCAAGGGCTGGTCGAAGTGGTTCCTTATAGGAATGGAGCCAGAGGTAAAGGAAAGGGATTATTGCCGAGGGGTGGTTCGGGAACAGCAAAATGGTATAATCACTGTCACAAAGGATCAGCGGCTCCTTGAAAGATTCTGCCTTTGCACGACTCTATCTAGTCGTGCAGAAATAATTAGACATCATAAACAACAAGCACGACAATTTAGAAACCGAAGAGAAGAATATGAAATTGAGGAGCAGTCTGGTGATGAGGGTTATTATGACTTAGACTGTTAGATTGGTTTAGAAATATATTAAGTTAGTTTTCTATTTTATTGTTATTTTGTATTATCTTGTGTTTTTTTTTTTCCACTATAAGCCTTAGTAGGCTTTATTATTTTGAAAGCCTTAAATGGCTTTTGTAAATATTTTACTAATATTAATGAAATAGTATTGTGTCTATTTGTTTGTTTACTGCCATTAGAATTCAATACATTTTATATATGCTCTATCAAAATGGACAACAATATTTCCTATGAACATTAGCAGTAAAATAAATGTTCCTTTAAAGGCATGATAATGGACATTCGAAGGAATACATTATATATGAACCTTTATTTGTACGAAATAACTTGCTTATGTGGTGAAAAGACGCAATTATTCACATTAATTTGAATATTACTTCTAAATGTACATTATATTAATTATAAAAAAACATGTTCCATAAAATAAATTGTCAACTATCTATATTCGTAATTTGCATTTTCTGATAATTAGGTACAACTAAAATATTATTAAGCACTGTTTGAAAAATGTACATTATATTATATTTAAAGGTACATTAAATTATTTAAAAAAGAACATGGAACATTATTTGGAAAAAAATGTGAATTGAGTTTAATTCAAATGTCCATTACGTATTTTCATAATGTGCATATCTTTGTTTTATGCAATAGATTAAAGTAACATAGATAACTTCACCCAATTTATTAATTACCATGATTATGTTTGTGTCAGTTGAAAAGACACAACTGTTCTGAGTAATTTAATCTCTTATAATCAATTAATCCACTATATAAACCCAAGAGTACACAACTAGTTTTCCATCCTACCTTTTCCAATAACCAAAACTTTTAATCTCTTCAGAAAAGTACTTAATTTTCTTTAAAAAAAAAACAATGGACTACTCAAAATGCCTGATAGTTCCCTACAAGAATGATGCTTACAAACAAAATTTCATGGCCCATTATAGGGAATGGAAAGTAAGCGATTTTCTTCAAACTGGTTTGATGGAGATGACATTCTGTGGAGATGGATGTACCATCTCCCGGTCGTCCTTTACATCATTTGCTTACTACTCAGATTTGCATTTTGTTTGAGCGACTTGGGAGGGAAGAAAAGAAAAATATGGCCATGGTGTGCAAGGGCTGGTCAAAGTGGTTCCTTATAGGGAACGACCCAGAGGTAAAGGAGAGGGATTATTACCGAAGCACGGTTCACGGAAATGAAAATGGTGTGATAACTATCGTAAAGAATAATCGGCTGCTTGACAGATTCTGCATCTGCACGACTATGTCTAATCGTGCAGAAATAATTAGACATCACAAAAGACAAGAACGACGATTTTTAAAGGAAAGAGAAGAAGAATATGAAATTGAGGAACGATCTGGGATGAGGGTTATTATGACTCCATTGTTAGATTAGTTTAGAAATATGTTGTGTTATCTTCTGTTTATTGTTATTAGGTATTATCTTGTGTTTTTTTTTTCAGTATAAGCCTTAGTAGGCTTTACCATTTTGAAAGCCTGAAATGGCTTATGTAAATATTTTTCTAATATTAATGAAATAATATTATGACTATTTCTTTGTTTAATGTCATTAGCATTCAATACATTATATATATGCTTTATCAAAATGGACAACAATATTTCCTATGAACATTATCATTAAAATAAATGTTCCTTTAAAGGCATGATAATGGACAATGAGCATATTAGAATTGGATTACTGCATATTAGAATTGGATTCTTGCATTATTGATGCAATAATATTCAATATACTTACTTACTTAACTCTTTTGTTGAACCGGACAATGAGTACAAGTGATGCAACTACGTCTTCTTCTACAAATAACAGCTTTAAAACACCAAGGACAATAATTGAAACATTAAATGCACTCCAGTACATTCCATTCTGTCCAGAGGAAAAGAAACCTAAAGTAGGACAAGTATTCAAAACGCTAGAATCAGCAGAGTTATTCTACAAAGAAAATTGTACAATCTGTGGGTTTACGCCAAGACTTGCAACAACAAAAAGGATTAAAGGCAATGAGTTACCAAACAGTTTTGCATTAAGGAATGTTGTCTGCAATAGGCAAGGTGTAAAGGAAAGTAGGAAAAGGAAGAGGACTGATCATCGATACCGATATCTGCTTGAGAATGATGCGAGAATCGATGTGATGACATAAGCCGTGTGAGGCCGATTACAAGAATTGACTGTCGTGCATTAGTGCGGTTTAAATACCAAGAAAATGGAACTTATATTGTTACTAGATTCGATGAAGCGCATAACCATCCACTTGCTTCTTTGAATCTACAATATTCTTGAAAGGAAATCGAAAAATGACAGAGGCATGAAGCAATTTGTCACAAAGGTAAAGGTTCTAAAACTAGGTGGTGTGAAAGCCTATAGAGGTTGGAAGGAGCTGTGTGGAGGTTACAACAACATTGGGACTACGAGGTTGATTTCAAAAACTTTGTCGGGGGACATAAAAACCTACATTGGTAATTTTGATGCACAAATGTTTGTTGAAAATCTTATAGGGAGAAAAGACACATGTAGTTCATTTTACTTTGATTTTATAGTAGATGAAAACAAGTGCCTGGCTGGAGTGTTTTGGGCGGATCCGATCCGCATAAAGAACTACATCTTTGTTCGGTGAGGTTTTATCAGCAGATGCTACATATAGAACAAAGAAGTACGATATGGTGTTTGTGCCTTTCACAGGAGTTGATCACCACAAAAGGTGCATAACGTTTGGAGCTGGGTTGATAGCTGATGAAAGTATTGAGTGTTATACATGGCTGTTCAAGACATTTTTGGAAGCAATGGGCGGGTGCCAACCGAGAATTATAATTACTGATCAGGACAAATCAATGAAGTCGGTGGTCCCGGAAGTGTTTAAGGAGTCAACACACGATCGTGCATGTGGCACATAATGAAGAAACTAAGAGAGAAAGTCAGTTATCAACTGTTTCAAGATGAGGATTTTAAGACCAGGCTCAATAGGTGTGTTTGGAACAACCAACTTGAGCCTGATGAATTCGAAGAACAATGGGGGAAGATAATGACTGATTATCAACATGTAGAACACGAGTGGTTTTCAGATTTGTACGATCTCAGGGAACAGTGGATCCCTGCCTACTTTAAAGATGTTTCAATGTCTGGCTTGATGAGGTTTACTTCTAGGTCTGAGAGTGAAAACAGTTTCCTTGACAGGTTCCTCACACCTCATTTGACCCTTGTTGAGTTTTGGGTTTGCTATGAGAGTGCCTTAGAAGCACAAAGACACAAGCAGTCCAAATTGAACAGTGACAACAAACACTCTGAAATCCCACGGAAAACAAAGTTAAACCTTGAAGTCCATGCTTCTGAAATGTACTCGCACAACATTTTCAAAGACTTCCAAACAAAATTGGTTGCAACTTTGTCTGATTGCCGTTTTAAAGATGTGGAGAAGATTGATGAGACAAAAATATATATTCTAACAGACTTGCAGATGCCAAATAAGTCATGGAACGTAGCATATTCACCAGATAACATGGAGATTACTTGTTCCTGTTCTATGTTTCAGAGAATGGGCTTGTTGTGCAGGCACTGCCTTTGGATTCTACACAACCAAGATTTTCAGAAAATACCAGAACAATACATAACGCAAAGATGGACAAAAGCTGCAATGAGTAAGCATGTCTTTGACAAAGATGGCAAACTGATAGATGTCTCTCAAAAGTTTTCTTAGGAAAAGTTTAGTCTTGAGTATGGCAAGAGGTTTATTCTTGTGTCGGCGTAGCCGAGTGTGATGATAACGACATGAAGCTTTTGATTGAAAAAGTGAGAGATATTAGATTGGATATGATTTAATGAAGTGTACCAGCAAAAAGAAAGACAAGATGAAAGAAATAGAAAAGTACGTGGGCTGCAAAATACCTGAGAAGTTGGTGATTCATGTTCCTAAAAAATCTAAAAACAAGGGTAGGACCAAGGGCAAGAGAATTGAATCACAAATGTTAAAAGCCCTAAAGAAGAGAGGAAAAGAGAAGAGGTACTGAAAAACAGGTGGCCGGCAAGGACACAACTCTAGGACTTGCAAAGAAACAAACCATCTGACAGGTATGTATAATTTGGTTTCTTGTTAAAGTATATTACATTAATGTTAAATAATTATTAAATTATACAAGCATAGCGCATAGTGTTTACCTTCCAAAATCATCAATCTTATATGGAGGCACATAAGCTCTTTGTGCAATGAACATTATGGTTGTTCTAAAGGCACAGATGAGAATTTCAACAATGTATATTTGGTTAACATTAAATCTATTATCAATTTAGTTGTTCATTTTGGCCATTTTCTCCTTATAAAATCTGATATTTAATTTACATTTTGATGCATATTCACCAAATACTACCATGAAGATGACGACGATGAAGGAGATGAATCTGATGATGTGGAGGACGACGATGAAGAAGATGAATCTGATAACGAAGTGGAAGGTGCAAATTTTTGATTCAAGGATAGACATCCATAATATACACTACGAGAACATTCTTAAAGGCTTGTATGCACAATTCGATTATACTGCCAAAGTACATTACTCTTATAGGGAAAGTATATTACATTTTTATTAAAGGATCATTATTGTTGTTCTGCAAGGAACATTCTTAAATGCTTGTATGTACATTACTCTTATAGCCAAAGTATATTACATTTGTATTAAAGGTTCATTATTGTTGTTCTGCAAGGAACATTCTTAAATGCTTGTATGTACATTACTCTTATAGCCAAAGTATATTACATTTGTATTAAAGGTTCATTATTATTGTTCTGCAAGGAACATTCTTAAAGGCTTGTATGTACATTACTCTTATAGCCAAAGTATATTAAAAGTTCATTATTGTTGTTCTGCAAGGAACATTCTTAAAGGCTTGTATGTACATTACTCTTATAGCCAAAGTATATTACATTTGTATTAAAGGTTCATTATTGTTGTTCTGCAGGGACAACATCAACTTGATTGGAATTGTTTTCCCAGAGTACAATAATTTTAAGACGTTTTGCACAATAAACATTATTGTTGTTCTGCAAGAACATAATAATCTTTATTGAAATTTGTTTCCGGAATATAACACTCTCTTGAATTAAAATTTTTTCAAACTTCAGGTTGTACGACTCGCAGCTTCCTCAATATATGTTACATTACTCACACACATGTCACAAACGAAGCTAAAAAAAGTTTTTACGGCTTCAATTCAGCATCTTCCTCATCTTCATCATCATATTCTTCCCATGGCAGTGTGTTTGAACGGAAATCCATTGCCTTCTTTAGTACAGCATCAAAACATACATTGCCTTCTGTTGAAATCATATATGAAATGTATTTCTTCCGAATCGTAGGGGAGCATCCTAGCAAAATAAAGAAAACAAGGGATTAGAACATGTACAAATGTGTACTGAATTATGTATTAAAAATAATTATATTACTTCTGAAACTCACATCGCCTTTTTTAAGCCCACAGGTCCAATTTAGATTACCCTTAAATGTCTCCATATGTCTCATAATGTAAACACCACAATCAGTCTTGTTAGTGTTGTTTCTCCACTTCATCTTTGCAAGAATAGGCTGCAGTTTTTTAATGCGATCAACTTTTACCTTTGAAACACCGATGTCTTTCAAGTATTCTGCTAGAACATTACGCTGGCGGAGAAGGGGTGCAAGAAAACATTAGGACACTAATAATTATGAGGTACAATATCACAAAAATTAGAAAATTAAGACAGACACAAAATTTTTGGGGAAGGTACACTCTATGTAAAGTTATTGTACATTCACAATAATGAATAAGAACAGTATGTAGTGCTGTTAAGCAAAAGAGAGCATAGAATCTTACAAAAGACAATGGTCTATTGTGGAAAAATTCTTCTGGTTTTCCTTCACGATGCACATTATCAATGATGATGAACTTATACTTGTTGCTGTCAATGACTAGTAAATTGTAATGCCTTTTATATATAACTGGGAAGAAGAACTGTAGATTTTAAAATATTTAATTAGGCAACAAGCAAATTAAATATAACATGCAGAAAAAGTGTATAATTGTCAATGCTAACCAAATCAATTTTATCTGGATTAACCGAGAATTGGTTAAACTCTTCTTTCATTATATCCTTAATCACGATAAAATTTTCAACAGTGTCCAGTTCTCCATGAAGCATCATCTGTATGCAAGACACGTAAAGTTTTTGATGTTAATCAAGGGAAGAAACATTACAAAATTTACTTGTTGAAATAAGTTTATATAAATATTTGACTTACAGACACAGCTGTGGTGAAAAAAAATCGAGAAGGCTCGGAAGAGTTTCTTCTAGATTCCTTGGCATTCAAAAGTTTTGCCCAACAATTGATCACATCACTCGTTAAATATTTAGATTGTCGTAGCGTTTCCATTTCAATACGCCGAAGAGAAATTTCACCCACATGCACAAGAAGTTCCCTGGTTCAGGACTACCAGTGTTAACTCAAAACAGGATACAAAACATTTTAAATTTAAATATTTTACATTAGTAGATATATATATATATATATACCTGGCTAAATCGGTATGTTTTCCTCTACTATACGACACATAATCAGCAATGCAATTCTGAAACTCAGTAAGAGGAGTAATAATGCATGTATCTGTGCTTAGTAAATTACGATTTGCAAGGATGCTCAGAGACTCTGGTTGACTTCTTTCATGTTCATGAACATTTTCATTGTTGATGACTTCGCCCTTGGTAGTGTCACCATTGTCAACCAGATTATGCTCATTTATATTCTTGTCGTTTGTATTACTTACATCTGTCATGTTCTCATTCTTCTCAGAAGCATCATAGCCATCTGGTATAATATTCCCTTCTGTACAACCTACCTCCATTCTTCTCTTCTTAACCCTAACAGTCTCATTATTGTCAGGGACACCAATATCATCGGTACTCTTCTCTTTCTTTCCAACTACCTCATCTTCTATCTTCTCATCCCCAACAGTCTCATCACCCTCGTAGAATTCTTCATCAGACGAATCCAGTTTCTTTGGGAAGGGCTTCTCTTGATCTTTGCTTCACCTTTGTTAAAACGTCATCACAAACAATGTTGCACTTGGATGAAACCAAAGTGCAAAGATATTTGATTCTCAATATTCGAAGTCCATCCATCTACAAAAGTTAAAATATCTTTAAGATAGGTAACTTGTAAACAAGAATGTGCTTTTAATACTATAAGAAAGATCATTTAATTAAACCAAAAGTACATTTACAATTATTGGATATAAATTGTTTAGAAACTTACGTTGTTTTTGTCAACCCACAAGTCCAATCTTGACCCCCTTGTACGTTTCCATGTGTTTCATTGTGTAAATACCACGGTCAACAACATTTTGATGGTTTCTCCAAGGCATTTTCAATACAAAAGGCTCCATTGCTCTTACTCTTTCCTTCAAATCACCAATGTCATTGAAATATTCTCGCCAAAGCATTCGTTGCATGGAAAAATTCAGATCAAACTATATAGAGAGACCATGCAAAAAATATGACATTGTAAAAGAAAAAATAACCAATGAAAGGCAATTGAACAATTACCATATTCCAAGGTTTGTTTCCATAACGAGTTTTGGGTTTCATCATCTTTGTTGATTATCAAGAATGACAAACTTGTTCTTCTCCATATTGAATACGAACAGGTAAAAATGCTTGTCCGATATTATTGGGAAAAAAAACTGTTTTATATAAGAAATGATTTAAAGATACAACAGACATAAAATTAGCAGCATAAAACACTTTGTATTGACTATATATATTGTTTGAGCTAACCATATCAACTTTTGTCACATCAATAATCCCAGCATGATTTAACTCATTTCTAAAATGCCTCTTGAATACTTCCAATTCTCTTTCAAATTTGAATTCTTTCCTTTGCCCTTGAAATGCTTCTTTGCACACACAGAACATAATATTGTTCTATTAATATGCACTTTTATAACATAAAATTATTGTAATATAGAATGAAATAAAATTTTACATACAAATACGAGGGTTGAAGCAAAGAATCGACGCGTGGTCTTTGAAGATTTTCTTTCAAGTTCATTGAAATTCAAGTAAGTTGACCAACAATCAACCACAACATCTGCTATATACCGAGGTGGTTTTAGAGATGCAAAAAGATATCGGTTACCCACGACATTCTTAAACTCAAAGAGCTTCTCCTTTGGTTCGGACGTTACACAAAACAAGTCGAGTTAATTACACATATGTACATTATCTTTATTAATAATGCACATAATACCCAAACGAAATGTACAGAATGATTAAATAAAAGAAACATAATGAGTAGAATAAAATATACCTAGCAAGAACAATGCCTTTTTCCTTGGTGTAGTAGACATAGTCAGCAATACAGTGCTGAAACTTAGATGGCTCTGTACATGGGTCAGTGTCTCCTCTTAGTAAATCAAGTTCAGTACTAATATCTAAGCTTGGATTGGGATTGGTTGCCTTGGGTTCTTCACTATAATCTTCAGATAACATGCTACATACAAGGGTATTTATAAGATTATCCGTATTGGCTTCTTCCTCATTCTCCACGTCCTTTGTCAACATAAAGATGCTTGAATCATTTCGTACATTTTTGTCATCATCTTTCTTGTTGTCAACATTCCCATTTTCACACTCCCCTTCTGACACCTCTTTCTTGTTGTCACACTCCCCTTTTGACACCTCTTTCTTGTTGTCTTCATTCCCATTTTCAACCTCAACTGATTCAACTTTGTTTTCTTCTGACTCTCCTTTTGACACCCCTTCCTTGTTATCTTCATTCCCATTGTAAACTAATTCACCTTCTTTTCTCAATGCACAAGGCTTCTGAAATAGTTGAAATGTATCAAATTAAAGAACAATACACTTAAGCACCAAGTTAACATAATATAACAAAAAATATGATCAACATATTTACCTTTTTGTATGTATAAAAAATCGGCCTCTTCAATGATATGCTTTCAACCTGAATACTATTTTTTAAAGTTATGTTTACATTATTCAAAGCTTCAACAACCAAAGGATGATTACTAACATCAATCTCAGCAGCAGGAACATCATCTGGAATATCAGCAACATTAATACCAACAGAACTTTCACTATCAGCGGAGCTGTACTCATTTGACAAATTGAGTAAACTAAATGCATGATCACAGAGCTTCTGAGCAGTCCTGTTCTCCTTAATTATTGATGCTCCTTTTTCTAACTTAGCCTTAACAGATGATATGTTCTGTGCTAAACTAGTTATACATTTAGCAAGATCAAGAATATACTCCTCCGTGTCGTCCTTTGTTTGATAGACAGATTCGACACCTGTCTTGTCAACCACCTCCACCATTGGTGCTTCCAACTTACCATTTCCAAACATACCGCTTTTCATCTCATCCTTCTCTCTCGATGTTAACAAACTACTAGTCCAACCTACCAACGTATAATAATCTCTTTCAACTTTTCGTTCCACATGAACAATGCGATCAACATAGATAAGCTGCACAAAAAAAAAAAAATAAAAAAAAAAAAATAAAAAAAAAATTACAAGAGAATGAAAGCGTACCTTCCAATGTTAAATTAATTTATGAACTTCAAATATATTTTTTGGGACTTTTTACCTCCAAAAACAACAGTGGCCCGCCGAAGTGAGTCTCCTTTTCCACCCACTGAATCTTGCTTTCTTGCACACTTTTTAACAAAAAGGAACACCAATTGTAATCTTTGATTTCATCAACATTCATCAACGATTTTAAAACATGATGATTAACCCAAGGCTTTTGCGTGTTTCTCATTAGCAAAGAAACAGCAAACACAACAAAGTTATCCTTGAATTCATCACCACCATGATCATGATTTATCAACCAATTCTCAAGCGTTTTGAGTGGAACTTGTCCATCTTTTATACCAAATTGTTGCTTCCATTTGCCATAAAACTCTTGAAACTCTTCTGATTCAGTATGAGTTTTGGATAATTCAACTGTTTTAGGGCCTATTGGAAATCCAAATGTTGATCTTACATCAGAAACCTTCAAGTACAACTTCTCACCATCAAGAAGATCGATCTGATTTTGGTATGGGTTATCTTTGCTTAATTAACCAAAGTACCCAAGCTTTAAAGGAATGGAACGAACTCTTAACCAAAAAAGCCCACTAAATCCAATCTCTTCTAGCGCACCTGCTTGTTCGTATGACAAACGTTCAACTACCTCAACTACTCCTGTAGGAGACATTCTCGTATATGCACTTTTAAACGAAGAGAAATCAAACTTCTGCTTACATTTGGAACCCAATACCATCTTATTACTTACTTTACCCTTTTGAGGACTTTCTTTCTTTGCAGTAACAATTTGTTTATTAACAGAAACAATTTGTTTCTTAACTGCAAAATCATCGTCACTTTCTTCATTTATCTTCTTTGCGAAAGATTTTATAGACTTAGATTTACTGTTAATAGTAGCTGATTTACGCTTTCTTGTAAATGGAGCACACTCATTTTTACCATCAGTGGAACTTTCAGTTGGTGAAAAAATAAAAGTAACTTTTCTCCGCTTTTCAGATTTTTTATCTTCCTTCTCCATAGTCTGTAATAATAAAATGAAATTACGAAACAAGTACAGATAATCATCAGTTACCTAATTTTACGAAATGTACATTAATCGCAAATATAACGTTCTTTTAGATGATTCAGAACAATTTCTATATTAATAACAAACGGCACATTAATTTAAGCTGAATGTCCATTATATTATTACCTTCAATTAAAAACCCAAAAATTCACAATTAGAGATAATCATCAGTTACCTAATTTTACGAAATGTACATTAATAACAAATATAATGTTCTTTACATATTTCAGAACATGTCCTATATTAAAAACAAACGGCATATTATTTTAAACTGAATGTATTATATTATTACATTCAACTGAAAATATAAAATTGACATGTAGAAATAATCACCAGTTACCTAATTTTAGGAAATGTACATTAGTCACAAAGATAATGTACTTTTAGATGATTCAGAAAGATTTCTATATTAAAAACAATACGCACATTAATTTAAAGCTGTATGAACAATATATATTATTTCCTTCAATTAAAAATTCAAAATTATGAGAAACTAGAAAGTAAATGTTAAAAGAATACTTGAGAGATATAAAATTGGGGAAGAACAATGCGAATGTGTTTCTAAAGGTAGAAAAAATAATTCATGCACATTAATCCGAATTAATTTTTAAACAAAAAGCAAAGTATAAATATCGAAATCAAAACATCAAAATTATCTTTGCTATTAAACAATTAAGTGATCCAAATTAAACATTATATTAAGTTATGATAGAGAAGAAACGAAATTGAAAAGAAAATACCTTAGTATAACGGAGGAAATTGGGCGTAACTTCAAAATTATATCTTTGTTGAACAATTCTCCTATGACAACGTCTACACTGGTAATGTAAAACGACTGAGCTAAAAACTGGTTACTACTTTTATTTTTTTACTCCATTTCTTTTTTCTTGTAGGTAGTTAGTTACTATTGTAATGTAACTGTTAAAAAATAAAGGAAATGATAAATACATTTAATACCCTAAAATAGTTAGTTAGTTACCTTGAAGCTTGGCCACCTGCGAGTCCCAAAAAGGGTGGCTTACATGCTCCATGTGTTGGTGCGAGAATGCATGGACACGGGGGATAACCCCTCGTCAACATATTTTTTTAAAAAAAAAAAAAAAAAAAAACGACACCGACGGACCAAGTAAACCTTTTTTTTTTTTTTTTTTTTTTTTTAGTAAAACAGGGGCGGGGGGAACGGGACGAGAAAGAGTTTAGAGTTGGATTAAGCGGATCCTTGCTTTTCATTTGAAGGCGGCAAGACAAAAAGACACCCTAGAGGGGCCGAGTGAACCCTTTTTTTGGGGGGGGGGGGGGGTATCATAAACGAGACGGAAAAGGGTTTAAGGTTTGATTAGGCGGACCGCTACCACGGATCCCCCAAATCAAACCCTAAACCCTTTCCCTTGCTTCTCATTCGAAGGCGGCAAGACAAAAAGACACCCTAGAGGGGACGAGTGAACCCTTTTTTAGGGGGTCGGGTATCCTAAAACGGGACGGGAAAGGGTTTAGGGTTTGATTAGGCTGACCGCTACTGCGGATCCCCCTAATCAAACCCTAAACCCTTTCCCTTCCTTCTTATTCGAAGGCGGCAAGACAAAAAGACACCCTAGAGGGGACGAGTGAACCCTTTTTTGAGGGGTCGGGTATCCTAAAACGGGACGAGAAAGGGTTTAGGGTTTGATTAGGCGGACCGCTACCGCGGATCCCCCTAATCAAACCCTAAACCCTTTCCCTTGCTTCTCATTCGAAGGCGGCAAGACAAAAAGACACCCTAGAGGGGACGAGTGAACCCTTTTTGGGGGGACCGGGTATCCTAAAACGGGACGGGAAAGGGTTTAGGGTTTGATTAGGCGGACCGCTACCTCGGATCCCCCTAATCAAACCCTAAACCCTTTCCCTTGCTTCTTATTCGAAGGCGGCAAGACAAAAAGACACCCTAGAGGGGACGAGTGAACCCTTTTTGGGGGGACCGGGTATCCTAAAACGGGACGGGAAAGGGTTTAGGGGCGGACCGCTACCGCGGATCCCCCTAATCAAACCCTAAACCCTTTCCCTTGCTTCTTATTCTAAGGCGGCAAGACAAATAGACACCCTAGAGGGGACGAGTGAACCCTTTTTTGAGGGGCCGGGTATCCTAAAACGGGACGGGAAAGGGTTTAGGGTTTGATTAGGCGGACCGCTACCGCGGATCCCCCTAATCAAACCCTAAACCCTTTCCCTTGCTTCTCATTCGAAGGCGGCAAGACAAAAAGACACCCTAGAGGGGACGAGTGAACCCTTTTTGGGGGGACCGGGTATCCTAAAACGGGACGGGAAAGGGTTTAGGGTTTGATTAGGCGGACCGCTACCTCGGATCCCCCTAATCAAACCCTAAACCCTTTCCCTTGCTTCTTATTCGAAGGCGGCAAGACAAAAAGACACCCTAGAGGGGACGAGTGAACCCTTTTTGGGGGGGCCGGGTATCCTAAAACGGGACGGGAAAGGGTTTAGGGGCGGACCGCTACCGCGGATCCCCCTAATCAAACCCTAAACCCTTTCCCTTGCTTCTTATTCTAAGGC
This sequence comes from Silene latifolia, assembly GCF_048544455.1. Lineage (NCBI taxonomy): Eukaryota > Viridiplantae > Streptophyta > Magnoliopsida > Caryophyllales > Caryophyllaceae > Silene > Silene latifolia. Next base: position 116,932,296 of record NC_133538.1, on the reverse strand, counting down.
GGCAAGACAAATAGACACCCTAGAGGGGACGAGTGAACCCCTTTTGAGGGGTAGGGTATCCTAAAGCGGGACGGGAAAGGGTTTAGGGTTTGATTAGGCGGACCGCTACCGCGGATCCCCCTAATCAAACCCTAAACCCTTTCCCTTGCTTCTCATTCGAAGGCGGAAAGACAAAAAGACACCCTAGAGGGGACGAGTGAACCCTTTTTGGGGGACCGGGTATCCTAAAACGGGACGGGAAAGGGTTTAGGGTTTGATTAGGCGGACCGCTACCGCGGATCCCCCTAATCAAACCCTAAACCCTTTCCCTTGCTTCTTATTCGAAGGCGGCAAGACAAAAAGACACCCTAGAGGGGACGAGTGAACCCTTTTTTTGGGGGCCGGGTATCCTAAAACGGGACGGGAAAGGGTTTAGGGTTTGATTAGGCGGACCGCTACCGCGGATCCCCCTAATCAAACCCTAAACCCTTTCCCTTGCTTCTCATTCGAAGGCGGCAAGACAAAAAGACATCCTAGAGGGGACGAGTGAACCCTTTTTTGGGGAGTCGGGTATCCTAAAACGAGACGGGAAAGGGTTTAGGGTTTTATTAGGCGGACCGCTACCGCGGATCCCTCTAATCAAACCCTAAACCCTTTCCCTTGCTTCTCATTCGAAGGCGGCAAGACAAAAAGACACCCTAGAGGGGACGAGTGAACCCTTTTTGGGGGGACCGGGTATCCTAAAACGGGACGGAAAAGGGTTTAGGGTTTGATTAGGCGGACCGCTACCGCGGATCCCCCTAATCAAACCCTAAACCCTTTCCCTTGCTTCTCATTCGAAGGCGGCAAGACAAAAAGACACCCTAGAGAGGACGAGTGAACCCTTTTTTGGGGGGCCGGGTATCCTAAAACGGGTGGGAAAGGGTTTAGGGTTTGATTAGGCGGACCGCTACCGCGGATCCCCCTAATCAAACCCTAAACCCTTTCCCTTGCTTCTCATTCGAAGGCGGCAAGACAAAAAGACACCCTAGAGGGGACGAGTGAACCCTTTTTTGGGGGCCGGGTATCCTAAAACGGGACGGGAAAGGGTTTAGGGTTTGATTAGGCGGAACGCTACCGCGGATCCCCCTAATCAAACCCTAAACCCTTTCCCTTGCTTATCATTTGAAGGCGGCAAGACAAAAAGACACCCTAGAGGGGACGAGTGAACCCTTTTGGGGGACGGGATTAAAATTAGGGGGCTGAGTATCCTAAAACGGGACAGTGAAGGATTTATGGTTGGATTAGGCAGACAGCGGTCTGCCTAGTGCAACCTCAAACCCATTCCCTTATTTTAAGAGGATAATCTTTGAAAGAAATACGGGGTTAAAGCTTTGGTACATCGTTACATAGTAATATGGACATTTGTAAAATGTTGAAAGTACATTATAGTTGATCAGTCTTGTAACTGGCTTTACATTAGAAAGGGTCAATTCTAAATAGTTAAAGCTTAGGTAGATGATAATAATTTAGATTCAAATAAACATTCATAAGAAACTGCTAATATGTTCTGACAATAATACTTAATGAAAACGCATATGTTTCTAAACTTATCCGCATATTATAATTATACATAAATTAACATCAAAGTTCTTAACGCTTTCTGCGTTTACTGCAAACAGATGGATGAACACTGCTCTCACCCTCCAGCAAGTCCTTCTTTAGATGTCTCTTATAACCGTCTATTAATTCCAAAGCCTTCACGACTGCTGGCCAAGGTATAGTATTTTCACCATCAAGAAGAGCATATGATTCTCGTACAGCTGTGACACCGGTGACAAACTGGCGGTCCATGTCAGCCTCTGTGTACTTTTTTTGTCTATTAGCTTCATGTTGTCGGGCTATGCTGTCTCTTTCAGCCGTGATAAACTTCATCTGCGCTTCAGCAATGTCCAGCCTCTGTTGTAGTGACTTTGCATTCATTTCAGCTATGTCCAGTTTCTCGTACAGCCCTTCCTGATGTTCTTCTAATACTTCGTTTTTACCAAGCACCTCAATAAGATGTTGATCTAGTGAATCTCTTTCACGTTTCGTTTCAGCGAGATCATACTCAACGTTAGCGAGTTTTTGCTCGATATCCGACATTATTTCCACATTGGTAACCGAACTCATATTCTGGTTCAGGCAAAAAATAAACGTATTTTAAAAAGAGTGACAATAAACTTAAGGCAGTATGGGAAGTACCAACTTCAACCATATTTAAGGCCATACTGTAGGGTAAAACAAATTAACGTGGGCTTTCACATTGTATAATCATGCAAAGAGCAAACAATGTTATTGTGAAAACAGATTACAGCAAAAGGTAAAATAATCTTCTCCTGCAAATATTAAGCACATTGCCAGATTGAAATATCTACTATACTTAATTTTGGCAAAACGTTCGAGCCACAAATGCAGTTTGATTTTCAGACCTGAAACAACTTTTAATTCGTCTGGGGACTATAGTATATATTTCTTTTCACAAGATTAAAAAACATACTGATTAATCAAATAATACTTATAAATGAAATAATCTGAATGTTATATAGGCTACTATATTACATAAACCAGATCACCTTTTCAAGGGAGTGAAGACGTTTTCTATATGATTATTCCATAGATTTTGTAATTAGCACACTTGTTTAGACAAGTATTTATAGTGAGTTTTATATTTAAACTGATTTTGAAACAGTCTTGAATGGCTTTTGTAAGTATTTCTAATATTAATTAAATAGTATTGTGTCGTTTACTGTCATTAACATTCAATACATTTTTTATATATGTTATATCAAAGTGCACAACAATATTTCCTATGAACATTATCAATAAAATAAATGTTCCTTTAAAGGCATGACAATGGACATTGGCAGGAATACATTAGATAGAAACATTTATTTGTATGAAATAAATTACCAGAGCATATTACAATTCCATTACTGCATTATTCTTGCAATAATATTCGATATACTTATTTACATGAAGATATGCATTTCTTTTGCAGGGAAAAAATAATAAGAACAAAAAAAAAAAAAAAAAAACAGAAATTAGAGTACCTTTTTAAGGCAGTGAAGACGGTTTGTATGATTATTCCTTAGATTTTGTAATTACCACACTAGTTTAGGTAAGTATTTATAGTGACTTTTATATATAAACTGCTTTGGATAAGAATAGGAGAAGTTACAATTTATGAGTGTAGTATTATTTGTCTTTTCACATGCATTAGTTTACAACTGCCATTTGACACATGTCTCATTTAAGCAAATAATCATGAATAGTGGTGTCTTTTCACCTGAATTATTTTACAACTTGCATCTGAGAGTGTAATTATTAGATGCATTAATTTATATTATTTAATTTAAATGGTACATTGTTAATGCACGTAATGGACATTGTAAATACAGTGATGGGACAATTCTTTTCATGATGTATTGAAAATTCAAAAATTACAAAAGGTACTACGTCAATATAATGAAATATCATTAACAAATAAGAGAATGTACTTATATTCTTATATTCTGAATGGACATTGAAAATCAACAGTAGGTACAAGGGGTATGAGGTAAATATAAAACTTATACTCAAATGTACCTCAGCTGTTTATATATAGTATTACTCGTTTTGATTTAATAGAATAAAAGCAAGTTCGACCGCTGGTCGGGAAATTGACGTTCTCCACTTCCTATTGACGTTGGGTATGAGGTAAATATTAAAGCCACATTGTAAACATCCAACATGTTATTCCAACATCAAGTCCACACATTTATTACTTTTCTTTCACATTCTCCACTTCCTATTTCAACACCAACCAATCAACACACTTCATCACTTTGTTGCACAAGTTAATCAAACACACAGATGACTCGACAAACACTTTCCCCATGTGACCGGTTCAAAGTTGTAGGGCGACCCCCGCGACTTTAGGACGTCTCCCAAGCCTTTGCACTAGCTCCTACAACTTTTACCCCGGGTTCATTTTAATTGACTCCCTATGTTCATTAAGTTCATTGGTTACAGGTTTCAGGATCGTCGCTCTGATACCATTTGTAACACCCCCATACTCCAAGTGCCTTACCAGGACCACTCAGGTATGAAGACATTACCATCTCGGTCGCCCGAGATATGATAATCAAATAGACAAAACAGAAACAATGTTTATTATAAATAGTTTAATGAATAAATACAATCCTCAAAACCAAACCAAAGTACGATACATTATTCCAAACTATCTGTTCTCAACTGAAATGTAAATAAATGCTAAACTACAGCGGAAGTCTCTATCGTCATGTCGTGGCCATCCTAGCTATCCCAGTACTCATCTCTATACCTGTTCAATATCTGCTCACCATCCCCGAATGGATCACCGCAGGTTTACAAAACAACACCGGGGTCAGTACTAATCACACAATTAATATAGATAACAACAATAAGGCAAACAGACAGCTGAACTGTCACACACACACACACACCACCAACTCCCATCATCTCAATACTGACTGTCCACTGGACCAGCCCTGCCAGTGGGAGACCGCAGCCGTTCCCACCTAAGCCCCGCTCATCGTACGAGCGATAACCCTGTCCCATTAATGTGCACATCCCCTTCCGTGGTGGGTTCCACGAAGGGCGAAACTAGGGCGTGAAGTCACTCCCGCAAGTGACCCCACTCAGCCGAGAACGCATCTCGAGAGCCATAGACAACCAATCACAATCACAATCACAATCACAATCACAATCACAATCATCATATCAAACAACTAACTACAGCACATCACCAATATCCCATTATGGGACTAATACTGAGTAGGAAATCCTACCTGGAAAGCACAACACGCAGACGGTATCTACAGCTGTATCAAAACGGCTCCTCTACGAATTCTCCTCCTATCATACAGCACATAAAGACTACACATCACAAACTACACACCAAAACCCCCAATTCCTAAATTAGGGTTTCACCAATCTTAACAAAACATTATAGAAATTATATTAAAAGCTTACCCTCGACGCAAGGAATCCAACGACACGAACTACTATACGAACTGACCGTCTGAACTCCGGGAATTGTCAAGAACGCGATTAGGAAGAAGAACTAGTTGATTTCTCTCTTAAACAGGTTTTAGGTTTTGTAAAAAGTGATTTAAAACAATGACGAATATGTTTAAATACCTTAATCGCGTAATTAACAAACCCGAGAAAACTCCCGTAAAAAGGACACTCGATCGAGTACCCAAGGCACTCGATCGAGTACCCCTACTCGATTAGTACCCCTGACTACTCGATCGAGTACCCAACAGGTCAGAAACTATTTTACTTCGCAACTTGCCCATACTCGACAGAGTAAGGGCTACTCGATAGAGTACCCCAAGACATATAAATACGGAGTATTACAGAAGCGCGAGGTAAATTTCAGTGAAAAAGAAAGACAAAGCCCTCAAGTTTTGGTAAAGCAGCACGCGTTATAGGCCCTTAGATTAGCCGCGTCAGACAAGATCCAACGACTGACGCGCGTTCTCACGCTTGTGCCATTCTCATATGATCCGAAATCTAATAATAATAATAATAATAATAATAATAATAATAATAATAATAATAATAATAATAATAATAATAATAATAATAATAATAATAGTAATAATAATAGTAATAATAATAGTAATACTAATAATAATAATAATAATAATAATAATAATAATAATAATAATAATAATAATAATAATAATAATAATAATAATAATAACAATAATAATAATAATAATAATAATAATAATAATAATAATAATAATAATAATAATAATAATAATAATAATAATAATAATAATAATAATAATAAGATGATTAGTATACTAGGATCTTCTCCTCCGTCTTCTAGGTTTCTTTATTATGACAATCAATGGGGCATGTCAACCCAATAACCTATTTATATAGGTTAGAGGTATTCTAGACATGAAGAGTGACCTAGCCATAATATAACTGTATTTTGCCCCCCCCCATCAGGCTGCCCACTGTATAATTAACATGCCCTACACTTATCAGCACCATCACACCATGTACATAACCGTACTGACTGAGACAGACCTAGGCCCAATGGATCATATAACTGTACTGGGCTTTACCGGTCACATTCAACCCATTTTCATAAATAAGAAAACCGACTAATGAAAGTCCAAATCCAACATTCTCCCACGTGGGCGACATTTGTTGGTTTTATTAAAAGAAGTTTATTTTACGAAAATATTTCGAAAACCTTTATTTTGTAAAACGACTCCCGGGTTGAACAACATGGCCATAAAAAAACATCCCAGACTACAGAACTCGGTCCAATAAACAATTTAATGTGAACCATAGCGGACATAGTACAATTAAGTCATACAAGACCTTCCATGATCACAACACCAAAAGCTTACCGACATGAGTCCCAAGTGTGACAAAGTGTAGTCTGGTTTTAGCATAATAGATCCAAACTTTAAGATGAGCATGCTTAACCACATTCGATCACAGTCTCAATTGAGACCCACTTCTAAAGAAGTATTCCCCTTAATTACCTTGAAAGGTAAATACCACTTAAGGTATTTTTATAATCATTAGAGATTAAAGCACCCAATAAAGGGTAAGACACCAAAACATGCAATGGCTAAACAACCAACATCCATTAAAGGATAACTCCACCCACTAATGGGCAAATAAAACACAACTGGAAATGGCTCAACAGCCAATATCCATTCTAGGACAGAATACACCCACTAAAGGGCAAAAGCTTTAATGCAGAACATCTCTTAACGAGACACAAATTGAACTATAACAATAATCATACATGCATTAAGCTTATATTTAACATGCATACACTTAGTGAGAATTAAAACATCAACCTTATCACTGAAAGCATATAGTACCTTAAGTACCAAAATATCTTAACTACAACTCCCACTAATTCAGTGCATCAAAAGAAATCACAAGATTCATATTTTTAACATGCTTTTAATAACTCAATAGGCTTGAGTCTTTTAGTCAATGAGTCTGCAATCATCTCTTTAACCCAATTTTCGAGTTTATGAATCTTCAAATAAAACCATTTAGATTTGCCAAATTTTATATTCTTCTTAGTTCATAAGACTAAATCCCTATAATCACAACTAATAGTGATATCTTGTGTGATATGAAGAATGACCATAAAGGTATAAATGTAATCTCTCAATTTCGTAACATGATGAGTGGATGTATAACAGGCTGTAATCTTTGCCTCCATAACAGAGGTAGACAACTAGACATATTCTTTCAAGAGATAACACCACCAGCTAACATAAAAACAAATCCTATACCGGATTTCATATCATCAAACACAACCTCGAAGGTCTAATACACACTTCAGTATACAACAAATTATAAACAACACTATCATAAAGAATATCCTACATAGTGTTCTCATCAAGTATACTTTAAGGACGACATTCATTCTTACTTAGATTGTCACTTTTAGATATGAGAGTTACACCAGGTTATATAACATTATTTCTCCCTTAAGATAATCCTAGGTAACATTCTGTTAGACATGTCACACACAATCTTAATACTAAGCACAAAACATTCTTCCCCCAAATCGTTCATATCGAAGACAATGAGAAGATTTGCTTTTGTGCCATGCAACAAACCAAGAGCATTACTACCAAGTAAAATAGCATCAACATAAAGAACAAGGAATATCAATTCAATATCCTCCCACTGATCTTGTAATATATGCAAATATCATTAATATTTTCAGCAAGTTCATTAGACTCCATAAATTTATGAAACTCTATATATACCACTCACAAGAAACTTGTTTCAATTCATAAATTGATTTCTTCAATTTACATACCATATGTTCTTTAACTTTCTCAACAAAATCATTTAAAAAAGAACAATAAGAATATCCATTTTAATATAACATTAAATCATGAACAATGAAAGACCTAAGAATCCTTTGAACTAATAGGTGAAACTGTTTAATTGAAATTCACACCTTCTCTTTTAGTATAACCCTTTGTCACAAATCTCTCCTTAGGTTTCTTAATTACACCTTTAAAATGCAACTTTATTTTAGAGATTCACTTTACACCCGACTGGATTAAAAAAACAAAACCCACTGGAGTAACAATTAACTCCTAAACTTTATTATGTATCTTATCGATTGCATCTCATCACATATATAACCTCCTTATGATTTATCTGCTTGCACAAAATAAATACCTTGTTTATAGGTTATAATCTTAACTATTCCACTCAAGTCATAATCAACTTCCCCGATATAGACAATAAAATCACCATACGTAAATGCATGATTTCTCTTTAAAAGCAGCTTAGAGTTGCAACAACATCTGACAAATTATTCAAGGATTGTGAAATAGTATTATTGGTCATCATACTTCCCCCATTAGAAAAAGAAGAAGAAATATTTTTCTAATGCATAAGTAGAAGACTAACAAACACATGATGAGACAAACAAGCTTTCTATTATAACAACAGGTCCCTAAGCCATTCTCTAGAAATTTAACTGTTATATACTCTACATATCTTAAACTTTAAAATTTACAGGATAAGTAACAATGAATTTTGGAGTAGTTTTGGGATCAAAATTTTCCAGAAGGATTACAAATATAAATTCTCAACTTAACTGCCAGCCACACACCCTAAAAAAGTTGAAACTTGGCTTTCATCCATCCATATTTCACAAGACAATTAAAAAAAACAAAGTTTTCAGGTATTGGGTCCAAGATATATAAGGCAGATTTAAAAGCTTTACTTTAGCTATAAACTGTTAATTTTTATCTCGAATCAAACTCCTCACCCTATCCTTATAAGTACAATTACAACGCTCAGTCACACCGTTTTGTTCAAGAAGACTTGGCATCGTATATTGTCCAACAATAAGTAAAAAATAAAAAACCATATAAAACCAAGAATCACCATGTTTAATTTGACCTAACAACTTTCCAACTCGGTCTCATCTTTCAGTCTTAATGGTCATATAAAACAAGCTCCAAACCTCGACAATAAATACTTTAAACTTAACAAGAGCCTTAGAGTTACTACTTATAAGGAAAACATAACCACATCTAGAATCACCATTAATGAAGATGATATATGACGTCTTTCCACAAATAGTAGTGTTTTACTAATGTTAGTGTGAATATCCAACAAACACCATTTTGTAATAATGCTAGAGATAGAAAGAGAAACGTCTGAAAAGCTCTCAAAATAAAAAATCCTTCATCGTTTTCAGCAACCCTAGATTTCCACAATGACGGCACAAAAATCACAAAAAGAATCTTCTTTAACAAAAAAATCACAAAAATAGTAATAAAAATCGTTTCTCTTCTTTTTGGATTTTACTGTTTCAGGGAACTCGAATTCGTCTGTGATTAAGCTTACTTCGAATCCGGTTGAGATTGAACCCCTTGATCTTGATGATATTATCACAGATGATGAGACGGAGGAATGGATTGTCCAACAACGTGGTAAGAGGAAGAAGCTGGCCACCATTGTTGAGGAACGTGAAAGTATGTTGCAATTTTCTGAGTCTGAAGTTAAAAAGGAACTTGCTTTTTGGAAGCACTCTGTTATTTGCTTCATATTAGGGGCTAATCCGTCCTGGGATATTGTTGAAGATTTTATCATGGGAGTTTGGGGAGACTATGGAGTTGATGGAATATCTTTCTTACCTTCTGGTGTGTTTCTGGTTAAATTTAAGCAACAGAAGGCACAAGAAGCTGTCTTGAAACAGGGACACTTCCTGTTTGAGAACAAACCTTTAATTTTACGACCATGGACTCCTCAGGACCCTCTCACAAAGATGGATTTTAATGTTGTTCCAGTGTGGGTTAAACTGCATCAGTTACCTCTTAAGTTTTGGGGACAGTGTATCCCTAAAATTGCTCGTTTAATTGGTGATTTTGTTCGATGTGATGGACCTACTGGGGAACGAACAAGGTTAGGAATGGCTAGACTCTTGATAGATGTCCCTTTTTATAAACCTCCTCCACAAGAGGTTAAATTCTTAGATGAGGAAGGGTCTATTATCAAGGTGAAGGTTGAGTTTGAATGGAATCATATTCTCTGTAAGACTTGTGGGGGTGTTGGTCCTATTAACAATGCTTGTCAGAAAGTGAAACCCACCCGACCTGCTAGGAAGAAAGTAGTCCAAAAGTGGCTACCTAAGAATACAGAGGACAAGGTTCATGTGACTAAGGTTCCAGTGGTCAAGGCAGCAACACCTCCTAAGGCTCCTACTCCTCTGGTGCACCTTAGTCCTAGGACTGTTTTTACTCCAGTGTTTCCTACCACTAAGCAGGGTAATAATGTTAGGACAAATCAAATAGCTACCCCAGCTAGAGTAGTTATAAGGTTGAGTAGGCAGGAGCTCATTTATCATGGCAGTAGCTCTGCTAAATTTGGCCAATATTCTTTCCTGGATGCTTTAAATAATGCAACTCCTAAGGTGGGGATAGGGACGAGTACAGTACCCCCTGAGAAGGGGGGGTTGCAATGATAGGCTTTTGGAATGTTAGGGGATTGAACAGTCCAGCTAAATAGAAGTACATTAAATGGTTCTTTCATCATCACAAAGTTGGATTGTTTGGTCTCCTTGAGACGAAGGTCAAGCCCTCATCTCTAAATGGAATTAGGGATAATATTTGTAGTGGTTGGTGTGTGACTACTAATACGCAGTATCATAAGAGGGGTAGAGTCTGGATTATTTGGAAGCCTAATCTTTTCAATATCCAGTTTCTTGAGTATAATGCTCAGTTTATCCATACTATTGTTAAGGACCTAGTTACTGGTTTCTTTTTCAATTTAACCATGGTGTATGCTTTTAATGGGATGTATGAGAGGAAGGCTATGTGGAGTAGACTTATTGCCTTGAATACTCAAATCCAAGGGCCTTGATTCATAGGGGGTGATTTTAATGCTGTTCTTAAACCTTGTGAAAGATTGGGAGGAGTGACTACAGAGGAGGAAATGGTGGATTTTCAAGTGTGTCTTGACCAATGTAACATGGTGGATATGCCTGCTACTGGGTCCTTCTTCACTTGGAATAATAAGCAAGAAGCTGCTACCAGGGTCTTTAGTAGACTTGATATAGCCCTTGTCAACCATGAGTGGATTGACCAGAGGCCTGAGTTTTATGCTCATTTTCATACCGAGGGTTATTTTGACCATACGCCTTGCTTAGTTCAGCATACCTCTGATATGGGACACATGAAATGGAGCTTTAAATATTTTAACATGTGGAGTGGCTCTAATCTTTTTCTCCCATGTGTTACACAGATTTGGGGAACTAGTATTCAGGGGACTCCCATGTTTTAGTTTGTGAGAAAACTCAAACTCCTTAAACAGCCCCTAAAGATGCTGAATAGAGAGTTATATGCTGATATTGAGAATAACACCATGAGGGCTTGGAAACAGTTGGAGCATATTCAGATTCAGCTCAGAGATGAACCATCTAATGCTGATATAATAGGTTTGGAAATCACTGCTACTAAAGAGTATTATGAATTGCAAAAGGCTTGTGATAGTTTCCTTTTGCAGAAATCCAAAGCTGCATGGGTGTGTAGTGGGGATAGTAATTCAAATATCTTTCATAGCTATATGAAGAGTAGGCAAGCTAGGAATAAGGTCTTAAGGATTGCAAATGAGCAGGGCACATGGCTTAATGACCCTGAAAGTATTCAGAGTGCTTTTTTATCCTTTTATCAGGAGTTACTGGGGACGACTAAAACACTGCAGGATGTGAATGTACAGGTTGTTCAGAGAGGACCTGTGTGCACTGAGGATTTATGTGTGGTGTTAGGTCTGCCTGTTACTAATGCTGAGATAAGAGATGCTGTGTTTCAGATTCCAAGTCATAAAGCTCCTGGGTCTGATGGCTTTACTAGTGCTTTTTATAAGGATGCATGGCCAGTGATTGGTGATGATGTGTGTGCTGTGGTTAAAGATTTTTTTGTCAATGGCAGGCTCCTTAAACAAGTGAACTATACTTTGGTTTCTCTTATACCTAAATTGGAATTGCCTCAAAATGTTGCACAATTCAGGCCAATCTCGTGTTGCAATGTCATTTATAAAGTAATCTCAAAGCTTCTATGCTCCAGATTGGCCAGGGTACTCCCTTACATTATTAGTCCTACTCAAGGTGGTTTTGTTAAGGGAAGGAATATCATAGAGAACATTCTTGTTTGTCAAGACATTATCAGGTTGTATAATAGAGCTGCTGTTTCTCCAAGATGCCTACTTAAAGTTGATCTTAAGAAGGCCTATGATTCAGTGAACTGGCAATTCCTTAGCCAGATGCTGGATGATCTTCTTTTCCCTCCTCATTTCAAGAAGCTCATTATGGAGTGTGTCTCTAGTGCATCTTATTCTCTTGTCCTTAATGGTGACACTTTTGGTTTTTTCCCTGGTAGAAAAGGACTCAGGCAGGGAGATCCTCTTTCTCCTCTTTTGTTCACCATAGCTATGGAATACCTCACTAGGATTCTTAATATTACTACTGAGGTCCTGCTTTTTAAACATCATTCTCTGTGTAGGAGATTAAAACTGTCTCATTTGATGTTTGCTGACGATCTTCTAATGTTCTCTAGAGGGGACTCTCAATCTGTGAGGCTTCTTTTGAGATCCTTTGCCTCTTTTTCTAGGGCCTCTGGTCTGGAGATGAATAATGCTAAGGCTAGTATCTACTTCAATGGGGTGCATGGGTCCCTTAAGCAGCAGCTTATAGCTAGTTCAGGGTGTGTTGAGGGACAAATTCGCTTTAGATATTTGGGTGTTCCCATTGCAGCTGGTAGATTGGGGAAAAAGGAATGTAGGATTCCGGTGGAGAAAATTATTGATAGAATCAAAATGTTTGGTGCCAGGAAAGTGTCATATGCTGGCAGACTCATCCTGGTCAAATCTGTCCTTACTTCCCTTTTTTTTTATTGGGCTAATATATTCCTGATTCCTAAAGAAGTATTGAAGCAAATTGATAATATCTGTCGTAATTACTTAGGGGATGGCACAAGTGACTATATGAGGGTTCCTCTAGTTGGTTGGGATCATGTGTGCATTCCAAAGAGTGAGGGTGGTCTGGGTGTCAGGAATAGTACTCATTGGAATTTGGCCACCATTGGGAAGCTTGTGTGGTGGATTTATAGTAAGCCAGATAGCTTATGGGTGAAGTGGGTGCATCAGATTTATATAAAAGGTGATTCCTGGTCTGATCATGTTCCTAAAAGTCACATGAGTGGCAACTGGAAGGCAATATGCAAGACCAAGGATCTGTTTCAGAATGGGTATTCACATTGTACTTGGCTTGCTGACTTGAAAGGGTACTCTGTTAAGTCTGGGTATGATTGGATCAGGCTTAAGGAAACAAAAGTAGGGTGGTCTAAGCTAGTTTGGAATAATGCTGCTGTACCTAAGCATTGTTTTATAAACTGGCTTATTATGAGGAATGCTCTTAACACAAAAGAGAAGCTGCATAGGATTGAGATTAGTTCTGATGATTTGTGCTGCATTTGCCAAGCTGATTCTGAGAATGTTACTCATCTGTTCCAACACTATCAGTACATCCTTGAGATACTGGAGCTGATCTGTGCTTGCCTGAAGATTCCTAAACCTTAGGGGAACTCTCTTATCTGGACTGGTAGAAGGAATTGGTCGCAGGTGCAGAAGACTATATGCTTAGCAGTCTTCATGGCTGTTAATTATGCAGTTTGGCAGCAACGTAGTTCTGCACTTTTAGAGGGTGTTTTGATACGACCTACTCTTTTGTTTGCTCAGTGTAAAACCCCGATGAAAATCAGGATTAGGTGCCAATTAAGCAAGTTTGTAAGAGCTAGTGATAGGGATTGGATCAATTGTATTCTAAACTAAGTTATGATGTATCTTGTATCCTTGGTTTGAGCTTAATGATATTACTTACATTTCACCAAAAATAGTGTGAATATCCTCTAAGAATTCCTTAAAAATAAGTCCAGATACAATTTCACATTTGACAAGTCCATGAATACGCTCTTTAGAAATTTAATTAAGTCTCTTATGCTATAAAATTATAAATTTTCGTAGGTCAATATTTTTTTGGTTCCAAGACTCTCAACATTCAAGAAAACATCACCAGAATCAAGTCCAATCCAGTTTATACAAATCATCACAAAAGAAAGAATTTCCAATCATATGAGAGTTATAAAATAATTCAACCTTTTAATTATAAGTGACCAAACGAAATTCACACATGTCAAATTACGAAATAGAAATAAAATTTCGTCTCATATACGACACGTAAAGAAAGTTTTCTAGAGTCAAATAAAATCCTGAACTAAGCTTTAAGACAACTGTTCTGATGAAATCCACATCAAGTTTCCCGCAATTCATTGCAGACACGCTGACTATAACCTCACTTGGTGTTTATTTATTTTGGAACCCTTTAAGGAAAATACTTTTCATAAACAAATGAACCACTATCTAACCATCAAGAATGAGGTGACACATCTACTAAACACGATTCAAAACAAACTGAGGCCAATAAATAACATGTCTTTATTATCCTTGCTAACCAGATTTTGTATTTTAAACACTTTCTCAATTTATGGTCAGTCTGGTCGTAAAACCAACAAGTAACTCCAGTAGTAATACTAGATTCTTTATTACTCTTAAGTCTTAACCTCAAGACCTTTTACAAGTATTCTTGTATAAATGTTACCTGACTTCCCCTTCGAAAAAAGTTGCTTAATGAATAAGTTCACTATTTTTTCCTTTATCTCATTCCCCTATTTCCTTTTCAATACTCACCCATATAAAATAAGTCCTTGTCGGTCCATGTATCAGTTTGGGGCAGTAAGCTATTTTGAAGTGACTCCTTTCCGGGAAGAGAATTAATAATTTAACCGACAAGGAATAAACTCAACAACGGGTACTGTGTCTTTAGTAATATGATATGCACTTCAATACTACTAATCACATCATACATGATTTAAATTAATGAGACAGTCCATCAATTCCCTAATTTTCAGACTTTTTTTTTTTTAAATTCTTTAACATTAAAACAGATTGAATCCCATTAGAAAACCTTGAAATTCCCAGACATCGAATTCTTCAATATCAACATACACAATTCATGTACCAATTCCCACCTATAAAGGTGATAGTCATTTTAAGCTTGAGTACTCTCATGTACGAGTGCAAGAGGTTTGTGCCCAGCTAGTCGATATATACATATATTAATCAAATAAGCCAATGGCCAACTTAACATCACTTTCCACTTAGAAAAAGTATTCTTATTTATACTCTTAATAGCACAAATTTCATTGCTCAAAGAAAATCTGTTGACTAAAACAACAGATCAAGGCCACTATTAGCATGATATGGGTATAATTAATTTATAACTTTACACAAGAATATGCTAAGGGAGTCACAATATTCTCACAGGAATTCATATTATATTTTATGCATTCACCTTTAGGCAGAATACACAAAACATAATAACTACCTCCAAGTAAATAGATAAGGAAATTTCTTAAAAATAAATCCCCTTTGGGCAGATAATTTTCCAAGAAATCAAATTATTACACTTGTATTTACTCAACCACTTACTTAAATTAACTTATACAACTTCCCCCTTTGGGCAAGAAATTATAGAAACTAATTAAAAAAGCACAAACATTCCGGAATCCTTATGAATTATTTTAAATATTGATAGATAGCCCGCTTTAGCCAAGCTACCACTGCAACTTAAAATAATTCATCGAAACAATACCCATATATTTACATACATGCTATTTCCAGTTTTGAACTTTGTCAATATTTGATGAGCGACATGTTATTTGTCATTAACCATTCATTTTTTTAAATTAATATTACGGGTCAAATAAGTACGACACTCATCAAAATCTAATAACAAAGTGTAAAGACACGACTTCACTTCATTGTACATTACTAAATTTTTCTTTACTAACAACAAGTTTTATATAATATGATGATAACAACATCATTATAAACAGCCCCGCCCGAAGAGGAAGAAAACGAAAAACGTTAGCAGTCCCCAACTCCCCAACAGCGCATAAATATAAATAGAAAATTTAATTAATCATTAAAAGACAAAAAACCAAAGAAACCACAAACCATTGTCGGCTGATTTGATGATAAGTTTGAACGTTGTCTATAAATATTGTCGGCCGACTTGATGATTAAATTTAATCAATGTTGAAACTTATAACTCACGGATCGGATACTCTGATTAATATTTATTATACCGATCAAACGAAAAGAAGATAATAACAATAAACCCTAATACAATCCTGCTCTGATACCACATGTAAGATAAATTATAAGGATCATTGTATAGGGTACATACCTTTAGCGTAAGCAACAGTCGGATCGTCTGGAGCGTATAATAATAATAATAATAATAATAATAATAATAATAATAATAATAATAATAATAATAATAATAATAATAATAACTAAGACCATTGAGCTGATGGACTTGGTTGCGAGGATTGAGGACCCGCAGTGTGAGTTGCTTCTTCTTCGGGCTTGTACTGGTATATCTAAGCTCTACTTCTCTCTTCGCACTTGCTCCCCTAGTGTTTTTGGGTCTGTCCATCTTTCTTTTTGACGCCGCTCTGCGTTCTAGCTTGAACGTATTGTCACCGCGTCGGGCCGGGTTTTGGGGATTGGCGGTGGCGCCTTGCTACATTCCCTTTTCATCTTGGTGGCCTTGGTGTCTATGCGGCCGGAGATGTTTTGTTCTATGCTTTTATTGCGTCCCGCTTGCAGTCTGCTAGTTTGCAGGCTAAGCTCCTCGGCCCTTCTGGTATTGTAGCTGCCGGCCCTGCTTTTGATGATGCCGCGCAGGTGTTTCTGCGACTACGAGGTTCGATATATTAGGTCACCCTAGTGAAATTGCCGCCCCAAACTTATGAAGAAATTGCGATATTTATTTCACGACGGTTGTTCCGCCTCGTAGTCTGTTTTATCTTTGACACCTCGCCTTGACTTGCTTTATGGCGATCTCGGCAGGTTCTCACTCCTCCGATTGGTTACGTGCGGTTCCTATCTCCGGGTTGGGGCGGACTATGAACGGGAGGACTTACCGTAGTGTGTCTTTTGTATCGTCTGGGTGTTCCGTTATTCACGGTATCTAGGCCCTGTCCGGCTTGCTCTCGGTTTTTCTTTGGGGTTATTTTTGGGGGAGCACGCTGTTTCTTGTCTCGGTCTTTGTGGGCGTTAAACATCGGCATAACCTTGTCCGGGACACTCTTTTCGACATCTGCTATAGATCTGGTATTACTGCGGGAAAGGAGGTTGATATCGGTTTGGTTGATGGGCATGGTGGCTCTCTTCGTCCTGCGGATTTATTGCTTTATTCTTGGGACAGGGGGCGTGATGTGTGCGTCGACCTGACAGGTTCTTCACCTTTGACTCAGACTGGGTTGGCAGATTTTGTGCCGGGCCGGGTTGTCGCTGATGCTGCTCAGCGAAAGTGTGCTAAGTATGGGGATTTGTGCGCGATAGCGGGTTATGGTTTCCTTCCTTTCTCCTTCTCTTCACTTGGGGAGCTGGGTTCGGATGCTGTTGCCTTGCTCAAGCGGATCCAGAAATTCTCGGTATCTCAGGATGCGGGGGCTCGGGTGGCCGCTTACATTTTTACTAGACTTAGCTTTGCTATTGCTAAGGGTGTGGGAGCCCAGATTGTCTCTCGGCTCCCCACCAATTTCATGTAAACTTTTATTCTTATTTTAATGAAAGTTGCGCGCATCCCTTCATAATAATAATAATAATAATAATAATAATAATAATAATAATAATAATAATAATAATAATAATAATAATAATAATAATAATAATAATAATAATAATAATAATAATAATAATAATAATAATAATAATAATAATAATAATAATAATAATAATAACTAAGACCATTGAGCTGATGGACTTGGTTGCGAGGATTGAGGACCCGCAGTGTGAGTTGCTTCTTCTTCGGGCTTGTACTGGTATATCTAAGCTCTACTTCTCTCTTCGCACTTGCTCCCCTAGTGTTTTTGGGTCTGTCCATCTTCCTTTTGACGCCGCTCTGCGTTCTAGCTTGGAACGTATTGTCACCGCGTCAGGGCCGGGTTTTGGGGATTGGCAGTGGCGCCTTGCTACATTCCCTTTTCATCTTGGTGGCCTTGGTGTCTATGCGGCCGGAGATGTTTTGTTCTATGCTTTTATTGCGTCCCGCTTGCAGTCTGCTAGTTTGCAGGCTAAGCTCCTCGGCCCTTCTGGTATTGTAGCTGCCGGCCCTGCTTTTGATGATGCCGCGCAGGTGTTTACTGCGACTACAGGTTCTGATATATTAGGTCACCCTAGTGAAATTGTCGCCCCAAACTTATGAAGAAATTGCGATATTTATTTCACGACGGTTGTTCTTTGCCTCGTAGTCTGTTTTATCTTTGACACCTCGCCAGCTTGCTTTATGGCAGTCTCAGCAGGGTTCTCACTCCTCTGATTGGTTACGTGCGGTTCCTATCTCTGGGTTGGGGCAGACTATGAACGGGAGGACTTACCGTAGTGTGCTGGGGTATCGTCTGGGTGTTCCGTTATTCACGGTATCTAGGCCCTGTCCGCTTGCTCTCGTGTTTTTTCTTTGGGGTTGTTTTTGGGGACCACGCTGTTTCTTGTACCGGCATGTGGGCGTTAAACATCGGCATAACCTTGTCCGGGACACTCTTTTCGACATCCGCTATAGATGGTATTCTGCGGGAAGGAGGTTGATATCGGTTTGGTTGATGGGCATGGTGGCTCTCTTCGTCCTGCGGATTTATTGCTTTATTCTTGGGACAGGGGGCGTGATGTGTGCGTCGACCTGACGGGTTCTTCACCTTTGACTCACCGGGGTGGTGATTTTGTGCCGGGCCGGGTTGTCGCTGATGCTGCTCAGCGAAAGTGTGCTAAGTATGGGGATTTGTGCGCGATAGCGGGTTATGGTTTCCTTCCTTTCTCCTTCTCTTCACTTGGGGAGCTGGGTTCGGATCTTTGTTGCCTTGCTCAGCGGATCCGAAATTCTCGGTATCTCAGGATGCGGGGGCTCGGGTGGCCGCTTACATTTTTACTAGACTTAGCTTTGCTATTGCTAAGGGTGTGGGAGCCCAGATTGTCTCTCGGCTCCCCACCAATTTCATGTAAACTTTTATTCTTATTTTAATGAAAGTTGCGCGCATCCCTTCATAATAATAATAATAATAATAATAATAATAATAATAATAATAATAATAATAATAATAATAATAATAATAATAATAATAATAATAATAATAATAATAATAATAATAATAATAATAATAATAATAATAATAATAATAATAATAATAATAATAATAATAATAATAATAATAATAATAATAATAATAATAATAATAATAATAATAATAATAATAATAATAATAATAATAATAATAATAATAATAATAATAATAATAATAATAATAATAATAATAATAATAATAATAATAATAATAATAATAATAATAATAATAATAATAATAATAATATGATTAGTATACTAGGATCTTCTCCTCCCTCTTCTAGGTTTTCTTATTATGACAATCAATGGGGCATGTCAACCCAATAACCTATTTATATAGGTTAGAGGTATTCTAGACAGGAAGACAGACCTAGCCATAATATAACTGTATTTGGGCCCCCCCATCAGGCTACCTACTGTATAATAAACAGGCCCTACACTTATCAGTACTTTCACACTATGTACTTAACCGTACTGACTGAGACAGACCTAGGCTCAATGGATCATATAACTGTACTGGGCTTTACCGGTCACATTCAACCCGTTTTCATAAATAAGAAAACCGACTAATGAAAGTCCAAATCCAACAGAACTTATCAATCATAAGAATTAAATCCTAAAAGCATCATGGATTAAAAAACAATAGGTCTTGGTATAGACGGGTGGGGCGAACAGACGGGTAAAGACCTCTAATAAAATAGATATGGGGGACAAGGTGGGGCACCTCCCATGTGCTTCCCACTTATGGCAAATGGGTATTTTGTGAGGGAAAATGTTATCCGTCTATACGTATAGACGGATAGTATCCGTCTATAATGAGAATTTGTGATTAAAAAAAACCTTCACTAATATGAGGAATATAAACACAACAAACCTGCTTAAACTCGCAACTAGCAGAGATGTTAGAAATAGAAGTACATAAGTGCATCACATTGTTTATACAGCGGAAATAAATAAATAGCAACTGCCTTGATCTTAGTGCTCAAAATAAATCCTTGGAGGAGCAACAAGCCAACAATTAACAACCCGAAGAGCAGTACCTGAAAAGTGGTCCCCGGATCCGCATAAAGAGAGAAGAGACCTTTAAGTAGGGATGTCAATGGATCGGGTTCGGGTCGGGTGGAGCCTCATCCGTCATCCATCCGACTTTTTAAAATCTCATCTAACCCGTCCGTCATCCGTGAAACCTATCATCCGTCATCCATCCATCCATCCATCATCCATGGATGAAACGGGTGGATCGGGTGATAAATGGATGTTGTGTATTTATAGGTTTCAAGTTACAAAAAGTGATGATTTTTTATTCTATACAAAAAAAATGTTAGATAATTATTTTAGTTTAACTTTCTAATGGGTAGTTTCACAAAATATATATTTTGAGAGTAGAAAAATTTGAATATTTTATATCTTAATAATGTATTATATGTTAAAAAAATTAAATAAAAAGTAATTAAATCGGGTGATGGATGGATGGCGGGTGAAATTTCTTCATCCAATCCATCCGTCATCCGTTCCATCCGTCATCCATCCATCATCCATTTAAGTCGGGTTTTCATCCGTCTTTTAAAATCGGATGGATCGGTTTTTGATCGGGTGCGGGTGAAGTTGACATCCCTACCTTTAAGGGCTCTCTTATTATCAGCACGCTTTAGACGAGTCACAAATTTGGCGTGATTCTGGATTATAATAAAACATGTGTTTGGGTTATTTTTACACAAAAACCCACTTGATGACGTGGCAGCTAACAATTGGATCAAAACAGAAGCAACGGATTGACGACGTGACAAAGAAATATCTTAATCAAACCTCACATAAAGCTGCAGTCAAATACAAGTTAAACAAAGCCCGTGAGACTCGGTCCAATAACAGATCCCACGAAAATAGGGAAGTTGAGAGAAACAGGGAGTAGGCGCTGAGGAGTAGCGGGTCAAAGGGAACAGCTATAAATACGAAGCAGAGGCAAAGCAGCAAGGCATTCAATAAATCATTCACTCACACTTCAAGTCTGAACACCAGAAAATATCACTCATCATCGCGCAAGAGCATTAGCCATTATTTCCCACAAAATTGTATCATTACATTATTCCTCCTTAGTACTCCAGAAGTCATAGTGCATACATTTGGTGGATACCAACACCCCCCGCGGTTTTTCCCACATTCGGGTTTTTTCGCGTCACCAATTTCTTGTGTCTTTTACTTTTTTACATTCGTTATTTTGTTCCGTCAGTTTGCATGTACGATCTCATTACCTTAAAATTGACCAACAATAGACCGCTTTGACCCACCTAAGACAAAGTAACTATTAAGTAATTTTTTACCAAAACAGTTTGGCGCCCACCGTGGGGCATAGTGGTCATATTATAAAGTCAACCTTCCCAGCAGTACGTTCAGCATGTCAGGATCCAATCAGAGTACCTCCAGTGCTCCGAGTTCCACCTCCAGCATCTTAGGTTCTACCACCCAACATATGGCACGAACATTGCCAGCCGTAACGAAAACGGTAGAGCCAGCGTCTATCATCAGCAGGGCGGTTACCACCAACCAACCGACTAAGGTGACCCCAGTACCAGCCAAACCCCCGCATTCACCCAGAACCACGGATGTGGGGGTAGAGCGTGCAAGTAAGGTGTCAGGGATGCGTGCCCAAATGAAGTCCAGCAAGAAAAGTAGCCTAGTCAGATCAGCAGGAACGTCGGTGGTTTCTCAGCACGCTGGATTAGCACCGCCGGAGGCATGGCAGCAACTACTCCAAGGCATGAACACTTTGCACCGTGCTGTGAAGAGCCTACAAAAGGACAACGAGATCCTGCAAAAGGACAACCGGGCCTTGAAAGACTGGATGGATGCAGTATCCCAGAAGGGAGTACCCCCACAAACGTTAGAGCATACACCGGATCGGAAAACGCTCAAGGGGAGCCAGGAAAAATCTTCCCACAAGACATGGTAATCAGGTTAGATTTGGGAGTGGTATCAACACCGAGGGTACCACAACAGCCAATGATGATGCCTTCTCCGGGGATACCATCACCACCAGGGGTAACGCCACCACCAAGGACGATGTCACTAATAGGAACAGCAGTAGGGGCAATTACCTCAATTTGATTGGGAGCCTTAACACCCAGTTTTCCCTCACCATTCAGCATTACACCACCCGTATTGGGAAACACCCAAGGTGAAGTATTTACAAACAGCGCTTCCACAAGAACAAGCATGTACGCACAGCAGGCTCAGGGCGTACAGTTCAGGCCTATTATGAACGCAACTCTGTTGCCCAGCGGCTACGTCATTTCACCATGCGCCATAGGAGGAACGCTAGTAACCGACAGTCCCTTTGGCTTCTATTCGCCAGTCCACAACATACCTGTGGGAACAAGTACCTCAGTGGAGCAGCAGCTGCAGGAGCTCATGGCTCTGATCGTTAAAGTACTAGGAATGCCTCGTTCCATAGAGATGGCAGCACCAGAAAGCTACGCCGATTCACTCATTGTGGATAGCATAACACTCGTCAGCGTACCGAAAGGATTCGCTCCGCGAACTATGACTGTATATGATGGGACAGCTGATCCACTAGACCATGTGAACCAGTACAAGTAGAAAATGATGGTGGTAACAACAACCGGTTCCCTGAAGGAGGCGTGTATTGCGAGGGCTTCGGATCAACCCTGTATGGTGCAGCCCTACAATGGTTCGTGAGCCTGCCCAAAAAGTATATATCCACCTTCGCATATCTGGTTAATATCTTTAACCAACAATTCGCCAGTAGTCGCAAGCCGGTAAAACAAACAAGTGACCTATACAAGGTAGTCCAAAGGTTTGAGGTATCCACTCGGGACTACCTGAACAGGTTCAACATAAAAAAGGTATCCATCCCAAAAATGCGACGTACCCACAACAGTAAAAGCATTTAGGCGTGGACTTCACCACGACTCAGATCTGTTCAGGGAACTCACCAAGTACCCGTGTACCACTTTTGAGGAGGTACAGCAGAAGGCAGTGGCTGTCATGTGCCTAGAGGAGGACGAATCCATGAGGGATGTCTACGACACAGAACGTACCAACAGAAAAGAAAAGTGAAAGATCTAAATCGTACAGCAACACCATGAACAAAGTTTCAGGCGACACCAATTGGACGGAAAGTGCTAACTTGCCCCCCAAATTAAGTGAGTACGGGTTCACCATAGGAATCTCCAGAGTATTGAAGGCATTAAAGGAGCTCGGACAGAGAGTTAGGTGGCCAAAGAAGCCGGTACCCAGGGAGAACGACAGAAGGGACGCAAGTAAGAAATGTGAATACCACCACGACATCGGACACAACACATAGGATTGCGTAGTCCTACGTAAGGAGATAAAGCACCTTCATGGAGCAGGCTGCCATGATCATTTACTACCGAAATGAGCCAAGTCCGGAAAGGTAAACACAGCAGAGCAGATACTCCCCTCACCACCTCCGTTGTACTCCAAGGTTATAAATGTTATCACAGGTGGATCAGAGATATGTGGGCTGACTTATTCAGCAGTAAAACGCCATGCAACAGAGACTAAGGGAGACAAACCAGAATCCATTTGTCGCGTCAGCAGGAACGACTTGCCAGCAATTACGTTCGACGAAACAGACATTCAAGATGAGGGGAAACAACGACGCATTGATTATCACCCTCTCAATTGGAAATTGCCAGGTAAGGAAGATCCTAGTCGATACTGGGAGTTCAGTCAACCTCATAATGCTAGGAACCCTAAAAAACATGAGGTTTAGCGAGAAAGACCTGCTCAGGAAGGCGGTATCCCTAGTTGGGTTCAGTGGAGAAATGAAACACTCTCTGGGAGAGATCGTAATTCCTAAATTCGTTGGAGGAATTAACAAGCAGGTAAGATACTTGGTCATCGACGGCCCATCCACTTATAATGTTATCCTTGGCAGACCATGGATCCATGAAATGAAAGCGGTGCCATCCATGTACCACCAAAACTTGAAATTCCCAACACCTTGGGGAGTATAGGAAATACGTGGAGACCAAGAAGAGGCTAGAGACTGCTACAAGGATGCCCTCAAACATACGGCAAGCCCACCAGCATAGCAATTATAGAGACTGTGCGTCCAGAGGGAGTACATCGAGCCACCACAGGCAGAACTTGATGAAGTACATCAGGACGCGCAACACCTTGAGCGAACTGTGCTGATTTAAGCAGACTGTACAGGTAGTATCCGTCAGCAGCTACGTGATTTTTTGCGTACTAACATGGATTGCTTTGCCTGGTCGCACAATGATATAGTAGGTATTAACCCAAGTGTTATAACACACCTGTTGAGTGTTGACACTAGTTATCAGCCAGTACAACAGAAAAGGAGGAAGTTTGCTCTAGAAAGAAACGAGGTAATCAATCAAGACGTAGACAATCTGCTAGCAGTAGGAAAGATCATGGAGGTCAAGTACCCATAATGGCTTTCTAACGTTGTGGTAGTACCCAAGAAGAACAACAAGTGGAGGGTATGCGTAGACTTCACAGACCTAAACAAAGCATGCCCAAAAGATCCCTTTCCACTGCCACACATAGACGCAATGATGGACGCAACAGTAGGACACGAAATGCTCACCTTCCATGACGCATGGAGTGGGTACAATCAGATCAAAATGCACCAGGATGATTAGGAGAAAACAGCCTTCAGATCTGAAAGGGGCCTATACTGCTACAAGGTAATGTCATTCGGCCTCAAGAATGCCGGTTTAACCTACCAACGTCTGGTAAACCAAATGTTCAAAAATGAAATTGGGAGAACAATGGAAGTTTACATAGACGATATGGTGGTCAAGTCAAAGCAGGCATAACAACACATGACCAACCTGGAGAACACCTTTGGGATACTGAGAAAGTACCACATGAAGCTGAACCCCTTGAAATGTACCTTTGGGTTGTTCTCCGGAAAGTTCTTAGGGTGTCTAGTCACCTAGAGGGGAATCGAGGCAAGAACAGAACAGATCCGAGCAGTGCTACAGGAAGAGTGGTGGCCCTGAACCGGTTCATTCCCAGATTCTCGGACAGATGTCGGTTGTTCTATGACATCCTTAGAAAGAGCAAGCTGTTCGAGTGGACGGAACAACATGAAAAGGCGTTTAATGAACTCAAAAGCTACTTGAGCACACCTCCATTACTCTCTAAAGTGGAACTAGGAGAACTCCTGTACCTGTACTTATCGGTTACGGAGGTGGCAGTCAGCGCTGTACTGGTACGGCAACACGAGGGAACACAAAAACCTATATACTACTTTAGTAAGTCTCTGCTACCTGCAGAGACCAGGTACACCTCACTCGAAAAACTCGTCTTAGCACTTGTTATTGCTTCATATAAGTTGCGTCCTTACTTTGAATCTCACACAATCTCCGTGATCACGAACTACCCCTGAAAGCTATAATGAGAAAACCTGAACAGTCGGGTAGAATGGCTAAATGGTCAGTCCACTTAAGTGGGTATGTCTTGAAATTTGAACCCCGAACAACTATCAAATCCCAGGCCCTAGCTGACTTCGTGTCAGATTTTAGCCCAACCCTCCAACCTTAGGCCGACAAAGACGTGTTAACCCTGAGTGAGGACAAGGGTGACCAAAGGTGGGTACTGTACGTTGATCGGGCCTCAAATATGAGGGGAACGGGGGTAGGCTTGGTCCTACGCTCACCTCAAGGGGAACAGATTGTTCAGGCAGTACGGTGTGAATTCAAGGCCACCAACAACGAAGCCGAATACGAAGCCCTCATCTTGGGACTACAGTTAGCCTTGCACCTATGAGTCAGTCACATAGAAGTATACAACGATTCCCAACTTATTGTAAACCATGTGAATGACTTGTACGTAGCCAGGGATTCCAAAATGGTAGCCTACTTGAAAGTGGCGAAGGATCTCAAACTTCGTTTCACTACCTTCTTCATCAAGCAGGTCCCTAGAGATCAGAATACTGAGAAAGACGCTTTGGCAACATTAGGGGCAACATTCAAGCCTGGGGTAATCTCTACAGTCCCCATTATACATGTGTTTGAACCAGCTGTCTTCCAGCAGGAAAACGATGTAACAGACAAACACACGTACTCCTAGTAGTTACACGAAGCGGGGATAATGTGTACCTCATCAGCCCATGATGAAACTCCAGATTGGCGGCAGCCTTACCACGACTGGTTACAAAACGACGTACTCCCTGCTGATAAGAATGAAGTCAGGAGTTTCAAAATGAAAGCCTCCAGGTTTGTACTGATTGACAATATACTATTCACAAGATCACTAGCAGGACCCTACCTGCGCTGTCTGAGCAATGAGGAGGCATAGGCTGTTATGCATGAGATCCATAGCGAGGAATGTGGAAATCATGCAGGGGGTAGGAGCCTGTCCAATAAAGCACTCAGACAAGGTTACTTCTGGCCAAACATGCGTAAGGATGCAATAGAGTACGTAAAGAAATGTGACGCATGCTAAAGACACGCACCAGTTAGCCATCAGCCGGGTGAGCACATGCACCCCATAATATCACCATGGCCCTTCATGAAATGGGGAATGGATATCGAGGGATCACTGCCTCGTGCCTCAGAAAAGAGGGTCTATATGCTTGTCATGACAGAATATTTCTCCAAGTGGATAGAGGCGGAGGCGTTTCCTCAGGTCCTTGAGAGACACGTAATCTCTTTCATCAAGCGGAACATCATATGCAGATTTGACATTCCTTCAGAAATAATATGTGAAAATGGTGCACAGTTTGTGTCTGACAGAACAAAAGCCTTTTGTGCAAGGTGGAACATCGCACTGTTCAAATCTACCCCAAGGAATCCTCAGTCAAACGGACAGGCGGAATCCAGTAATAAAATTTTCATGGAGAACCTGAAAAAGAGACTGGAGGAAATTGGGGGTAAATGGGCAGATGAGCTTCCCCTTGTACTTTGGTCTAACAGAACCACCCCCAAAGTGGCCATAGGACAAAGACCGTTCAATCTAGTGTACGGAGCTGAAGCCGTGATCCCTTCAGAAGTGCGAGTACCAACACATAGGTACGGTTGTATAACAGAAGATAGAAATCAGGTGGAGATGACCAGCAACCTGGACACTGTGGACGAACTAAGAACCAGTGCTCAGATCAAAATGGCAACCTACAAACAAATGGCTACCAGGAGCTACAACCAAAACGTAAGGGTCAGAATTTTACAAGTGGGAGACCTGGTGCTCAGGAAAGTGTTCCAGAACACCATGAACCACCAGGCAGAAAAATTTGCCTACAACTGGAAAGGACCGTACCAGGTAAAAAGCATGATGGGTAATGGAGCTGATACGTGCATTTTATATAGTCTTTTTAGTCTATTTTAGCACGTATTTTTATTTACTTTCATACTGTTTATATTGCATTTTGCCCCCGAATTGGCTACTTTGGTTCGTTTTGTGCGTTTTGTAGAAATGAACGCGAAAGTAGTGGAATCGTACCATTTTTCGTCCTTTTTGCATGCATTTTGAGGAGACGGGATTTTTCAGAGTGAGTTTTTGCATTGGTATGCGTGAAGGCACGATTTACGAGGCAGTCGGGCACGAGATTGGGCTGATTTGAAGGAAGAATACTCGATCGAGTGGTTTTATTACTCGATCGAGTGGTTTTTATAGCCTTGGTTGATCGATCAAGGTGATTTCTATTCGATCAAGAAGAGCTTGAAAGTGGAGTTACTCGATCGAGTAACAATTCTACTCGATCGAGTAGATTATCTGGCGTGGTACTCGATCGAGTGGTTTCAAACTACTCGATCGAGTGGTTTTTGTTTTCGTGGGCTTTAATTAGCCCGTGAACTTGTTTTAGTTATTGAACTTAGTTTATTTTCTATTTAAGCTTACGTTAACTAGGTTTTAGGCATTCATTATCTATCTTTTTTCTATCATTATATCATCTATCATTTCCCAAGACTGCGTTCTCTTTTCTTCTTTACTGTAACTTTATTTTCGGGGTTATTTCGCTCGGATTTGCTAGTTCTTTACGCCGGATTCTTGCGATTGTAATCTCTTTCTCCACCTTTAATTTTAATCCTTCATTTGTTCACTTTAATTACTTGTTTTGCTTTATTTAATTTCTGTCCTAATTACCTTTTATGCATTTTTATTATTGTTTTATCATGTTGAATGCTGGTTATTTATTTGCTGTTAGCATTGATAGTGTTAATAGCGATATGAGTAGCTAAATCAGTTTTATGTTGGGATTAAGGGATCTACGGTAGAAATGTGACGATGTAGTGAATAAGTTAGATGAATTAATTGTGAGATTCTGTCACCATAGCAATATAACTGTATTTATCGACTTTGTTGAGTGCACGCTTCTGAGTCACCTTTTTAATCTGGTTAAATTTAATCCTGGATCGGAAGATTGGACTAAATAGACCTTCTATGAACAGTAGACTACCCTGACGAGGACGGGAGTTAAGTTAGTGGAAGTTTAGGATAGAAAGTGGACCGGAAGGACCTTTCCATATCCGTCTCGCTGTAATTTATCTATGTTGTTTACAGTTGAGTCACTGGACTACCGTAGTGAACCGAAATCCTGACATGTCCCCTCTCTATTGATAGTTTAAACTCATTTTCTGCCTTAATTGCTCTTTCTTTATGACTTTTTCGATGACTTTTGAGGAGTTTGGTACCAGACTCGGCCTTTCCTTTACGGGCGACACTACTGCCCCGAGGAAGGTCATTCGTCAGCTTTGGCGGACCTTCGCCCAGACCACCTTTCCCGAGCAAAAGCTCGCACAGGTCCACCTTCCCCTTGCCCGTTACTTTCTTAGACTGATGGGGAGCACCATTTTTGGCCGTAGGGAGCCAAACAACATCAACAACAACGAGCTCTCCATCTTAGGCGGTTACTTGAACATTGACTGCGAGGGTCCTTTTACCCTCAACATTGCCTATCTGACCGCCCAGTACTTCCAGGCCCAGGGGGAGAAGGTCACGGGAACTATTGTCTGCGGTGGCATAGTTACTATTATTGCCCGTTCCCTTTTCCCTGTCTGGCCTCGTGACCTACCGTACCTACCGGGAGAGAGAGGTATCTGAGCCTCGATGCCATGCATTCTCAGCATTGGCTGACCACAGACTACCGGACATGGAAGATAGACGGTTCCTTGTCCGTGGACTTACCTTGCACCACTCTCCCCCGTCTAGTCCCTTTACCTACTGTCGCACGGGGCGCCCGACTTCCACCACTGCCTGACTACCACCTCCAGATCCGACGACCTACCACTTTACCCGTCGCCAAGAAGCAGCGTAGACTTGAGACCAAAGAGGGGTCTACACCTTCTGGGAGCGGCCAGCCTTCCACGGCCACTCCTACACATACACCTACCCCGATCCCTATTCCTACTCCTAACCCCTCACCCGACGACCAGACACAGACAGAGCCGGTCCTACCGGCTAATTTTGTACCTCCACCACCCTTTGAGGCGTCCTAGGTCATGGACCAAGGGCGCCGTGACGGTTTGTTAGTTGAGATTGCAGAGAGACAGGCTCGTATGGAGCGGGACTTAGCTTTGATTTTGTTCCCTCTATACAAGTACCACTTGAGTCGACACCATCCGATCCCAGAGAGTTGGCCACACCCTTCCTTTTACCGGTACCCAGCTGAGGGGTACCCGGAGTCTGCTGAGGAGGAGGAGGACGAGGACCCGGCGGCGGCGGCGGAGAGAGCTCAAGCTGAGCAGAGGAGGAGGAGAGAGTAGGAGGTAGACCCGGACTTCAGGGTGACGGTGGAGGAAGTGCGTGACAGCGACGAGGAGGCTGACGAGTAGCCACTGGTCTACTCACTTCCCCAATTTTCCTGGCTGGTTTGGGGAAGTTCGTGTTTTGTATGTACATCTCACTCTTTTATTTTTGTCTCCTATTTATTTTATTTTTTATTCTTTATTGGTTGTATATTCCCGTTTCCCTGTATATATCTGCTGGTGTATGTTGGAGGACAACGAGGGTGTTGTCCGTTTTGGTTTGGGGAGGGTATTGCATCCTTTTGAGTCTGCATTTGCATTTGTTTTGCATTCACGTTTATTTATTTCAGCTTGCATTGTTTATTTATTTCATTAAAAATAAAAAAAATCAAAAAATTAGAAAAAATTCAAAAATTCAAAAAATTTCACGTTTATTTTTGCATATAGGTTGAGTCAGAACGGTTGATTCCCGTGATGAAACTGCACTATAACTTGTCATTTTTACTTGAGCCTTGCACTTCTGTTGATAGTTATTAGCTTTGTCATACGCATAGTCTAAATATAGCTGATTGTTTAGACTTGACCTGATAAATTGGCAACCTACTTTACAATTTCTGAGGTTTAGAGCCCATAACTGGTGACATTCATGACCAGTTCATTAGAAATTGAGAGTAGTACTCCTTGCATAACATGTTCATCATTTTTGCACTTTTATGACATTCGATTTCTTGTCAAATACACACATTCGGGTTTGTGGTCGGTGTCACATGCAGGGAGGTGCTTGCAAATTTTCCTTTTCCTTATATTTTTTTCACTTGTTTAGCTTCACTTAAGCCAAAACTTGCCTTTTTGACCCATTAGCTACATCCCAAACTGAGCCTGCCTAGTCAAGCTAGTCTAATATGTCTTTTGTGGTATGATTTTCCGTCTGCAGTTTGGCCTGTGTGTATATGATTGGAGTTGGTGGAAATAGAGGAAAATGGAGAAAAAAAAAAAAGAAAAAAAAAAAGAAAAACGTGAAAAAAGGAGAAAAAGAAAAAAAGAAAAAAAAAAGAAAAACGTGAAAAAAGGAGAAAAAGAAAGAAAAAAAAAATGAAAAAAAAGTTGTGTTTTACGTAAAGAGAAAAAGAAAAAAAATGAAATTTGTAAATAATTGATTTGTTTTAGTCAATTCATTTAGACGGTGTTAAAAAAGGAAAGTTTGTGACCGTCTAACTCCTCCATTCTTATTCCATATTTTTGAGGAGATTGTGTATAAGATTAGTGAGCTATGTGCCAAATGAAGGGCACTTATACTTTATTTTTCAGTCAGTTGAGATTCGGATGGTTTTATATGGTCCTGTTAGGAACTAGCTTGACGCTTTTACCTCCACATTACCATAACTTGTTTTGCCTTTTCTCACCTGAACCTCACTATTCCCATATCATTTGTAAGCCCTCGGCTGTGACGGACATTATTGGTTGGAGTGTGTGCATTAGTACTTGAATCGTCTTTCATTTTTGTTGTATACATGCTATGTAGATCGTAGTTAGGTGAGTGACTGCTTTTCCTTCTCTCTTTTACATATAACTTTCACCCTTTGCTTCATGAGAGAAGAGTGACCACGAGAGAGTCCGATTTTGTTGGTCTTGCAAGGTCGATAGATTGGCTATATTTCTGAATAGCTTATAACTCGTTTGCGTATTGACTGCATAACTATGACTGTTAATTTTTGTTGCATTAAATTGGTTCAAGTAGACAAGTTAAGCTAGCTCTGAGTTTTCATTTCCGTTCCATTAGTTGAATTTTAGTTTACTCGAGGACGAGTAAAGTTTCGGTTTGGGGAGATTTGATACGTATATAATCTTTTTAGTCTATTTTAGCACGTATTTTTATGTACTTTCATACTGTTTATATTGCATTTTGTCCCCGAATTGCCTACTTTGGTTCGTTTTGTCCATTTTGTAGAAATGAACGCGAAAGTAGTGGAATCGTACCATTTTTCGTCCTTTTTTCATGCATTTTGAGGAGACGGGATTTTTCGGAGTGAGTTTCTGCATTGGGATGCGTGAAGGTACGATTTACGAGGCAGTCGGGCATGAGATTTGGCTGATTTGAATGAAGAATACTCGATCGAGTGCTTTTATTACTCGATCGAGTGGTTTTCATAGCCTTGGTTGATCGATCGAGTGGATTTCTACTCGATCAAGAAGAGCTGGAAAGTGGAGTTACTCGATCGCGTAACAATTCTACTCGATCGAGTAGATTATCTGGCGTGGTCCTCGATCGAGTGGTTTCAAACTACTCGATCGAGTGGTTTTTGGTTTCGTGGGCTTTAATTAGCCCGTGAACTTGTTTTAGTTATTGAACTTAGTTTATTTTCTATTTAAGCTTACGTTAATTAGGTTTTAGGCATTCATTATCTATCTTTTTTATATCATTATATCATC
This sequence comes from Silene latifolia, assembly GCF_048544455.1. Lineage (NCBI taxonomy): Eukaryota > Viridiplantae > Streptophyta > Magnoliopsida > Caryophyllales > Caryophyllaceae > Silene > Silene latifolia. The sequence goes on along the minus strand of NC_133538.1, from coordinate 116,899,878 downwards.
TATCATTTCCCAAGACCGCGTTCTCTTTTCTTCTTCACTGTAACTTTATTTTCAGGGTTATTTTGCTCGGATTTGCAAGTTCTTTACGCCGGATTCTTGCGATTGTAATCTCTTTCTCCATCTTTAATATCAATCCTTCATTTGTTCACTTTAATTACTTTAATTACTTTATTTTATTTCTGCCCTAATTACCTTTTATGCATTTTTATTATTGTTTTATCATGTTGAATGCTTGTTATTTATTTGTTGTTAGTATTGATAGTATTAGTAGCGATATGAGTAGCTAAATCTGTTTCATGTTGGGATTAGGGGATCTACGGTAGAAATGTGACGATGTAGTGAATAAGTTAGATGAATTAATTGTGAGATTCTGTCACCATAGCAATATAACTGTATTTATCGACTTAGTTGAGTGCACGCTTCTGAGTCACCTTTTTAATCTGGTTAAATTTAATCCTGGATCGGAAGATTGGACTAAATAGACCTGCTATGAACAGTAGACTACCCTGACGAGGACGGAAGTTATGTTAGTGGAAGTTTAGGATAAAAAGTGGACCGGAAGGACCTTTCCATATCCGTCTCGCAGTAATTTATCTAAGTTGTTTAAAGTTGAGTCACTGGACTACTGTAGTGAACCGAAATCCTGACATGTCCCCTCTCTATTGATAGTTTAAACTCATTTTATGCGTTAATTGCTCTTTCTTTATCTCTCTTCCTTTAAACCAATTAGTTTAGAAAACCAATTTAAACACCACCCATTTTGTGACCAAATAGACGGAATTTTACAGATATCTTGCCTCCCTGAAGAGATCGACCTGACTTCCATATCTATATAGTTAGTTTAGTTAGTTATTTTTCATAGGTATACGACAGCCTTGTCAGGAGCATACAAATTCATGACTATGGAAAGGCAACTCATACATAAGCCGTGGAACATTACTTACCTGAAGGAGTACTACATTTAGGTTTCAACTGCTGAACCAAAAAAGCTTTACCCTCAGAAAGTACACAACTATACGTACGATAAAACTTTGAACTTGTGCCTTTAGCGCCTGAACTAAATCTCTTACAATGAAACAGTGTTCATCTGAAGGGGTACAACGCCCAGAATGCACCCGCTGGAACCCCAGACCTATTTCTCAGTAGGTACGACATGAGAGGTGGAAATCCAAAACTTTAAGTTATGGCACCAACTTCTCATTTATTTGCCTGAACAGGTATCACGTTGTTGCTTTTTGCAGCTCCACAGAAGGAACATTATCTGCCCGACAAGGCATTTCGTTCAGAACGTACGTGTTAGTCACCTTGGATATGTCAGGTACTGCTAAAGGGGTAACAACTTAAAACAAGCTCTCAAATTCTTCCCAAACATTTTCTTTTTTTTTTCCCACCCTCGGGTGTTATCTGTTAACAGGTAGCGCTAAGGGAATAAAACATGGGAGTCACATCTTTAAGATTTTTTTGCAAAAAGGGCCTAGATTAAGTATTGTTTTAAATTTTTGGTTGTACTATTTGAAGGAGTACAGTTTTTTATTCCTGGAACAATTTCCTTTTTAATCCATTCCCATTTGCGATATTCATTTATTTTTTTTTTGGGATTTTTGAGAACCCTTTAAGTTGTAAATTAATTCCCCGCAGTCTGAAAGAAAAAAGGACTAGCAAAATATTCCTCCTGCAGGACGAACATGGTGCGCATGGTTGGACAGGGAACCGAGCATCCTGAAAGGACAGAAGACCCCAGGACCACTAAAGTCACCGCAACAGAACAGTAAGCCGGCCAACATACAATGCATGCATGACAAACAAACCGCAGTACGCACAGTAAGTACATAACACAGAAAAAACTTAAACATTACCGGCCCCCAAAAAGGAGCAAGAGAAAAGTCAAAAGATTGATAAAAAAACAAACAAACAAAGCCAAACGCCACACAGGACTAAGGCAAAAACGAAACAAATTACAATTAACTAGAGGACATTCTCTCTTCTAATCAACTTGACCTGGAACAGGCACCTCATTAGGAACAGCAGCAACAGACTCAGGGACGTCTTCCTACACCTGCACCACCTCCTCAGCAGGAACATCCCCCCCCCCCCCAAGCAAGAGCCGCTTCCTTCTATGCCATCAGGTCATCAATGATGCTAAAATCAGGCTGAACAGGGAAGGTCTCAGCAAACTGCCTCTCCTCCTCTGCCATATTCCAAGTAGTGTGCATACCGGCATTGAACTCTCGCATACGCTTGATCTTGGACTCCCAGGCAGCATACAGTAGGGCATCCAGAAGCAGCTTCTTCAGGGTCTGCACCTGACCCTCAGCAACATCAATGTTATCGGCCAGAGAGGAATTTGAGCTCTGTGCCTTCACCAGTTAGGTTTGAGTTTGTGCCAACTTTGAATGGGAAGTGTTCTTCTCCTCGGCAGCTGTAGAGAGCTTAGCCTCCAGATCAGCAACCCGCTGGTTGAGCTTGTTCAACTCCCCCATCAGACGAGGAACCTCCTTGCGGATGAACAGGTTCAGCTGAAGTCTCTGCCAGAATACAAAACAGATATGAGCAGCCACCTCAGCAAGAACAAACAACAAAATACAGAGACAGGTGTACTTACAGCGAAGGCAGTTTCGACTGAGATGTCCAGCATCTCAGGCATAAGCTTGGTACTCAATTTCTAGGCCGTGGCAGGGAGTAGGAACAGTTCCAGTTGAGGCCAGAGAGGAATACCAACCTCACCACCATATCCACAAGGGAAATGGAGGAGAGTAATATAGTTGGGCAGAGGCGCCCTGGGATGCACCGAGACCAAAAGAGGAACAAACTTCGCTTCTGGCTCCTCTTCGGAGCGGGTTGAGAGGAGGAGGAAGCAAGCTTCCTTTTCTTCAGCTCCATTGCAAAGTCAGCCCTAAAAGGGGCTTTACCTAAGAGAAGCGATTAACACACCAGTCACACAAAGTAAAGTAAACGCAATAGACAGAAAGAACAACGGAAAAATGTTTCACCACACGACATCGAGGGTTCCATCTCAGATTCCTTTTCTGGGTTGGAGGGAGTCTCTTCTTCTTCTTCGCCTTCTTCTTCGTGAGGCTCCTGATCCTCTTCTTCCTCTTCGTCTACCTTAAGCGGGTGAGAGGAAGAACCCGTGGTCTGCGAAGCAAGGAGAGCAGGGAAGGTTCTAGCTTGGGGCGGGAGACTGAGGAGCCTAGTAACTGTTTTGGCTAAAAATAGTGTAATAAGAAAGGCCTATTTAATAAAATAAAAGGCTAAGGGAGGAGTGACGAGGAGGAAGGGAGCCCGAAATTGGGAGAAAAGGGAAACGGGCTAAAGGAAGATCAGGAGCCCATCATAGAAGCCGTCCGGATTAAGGAAAGAGAAGTTAGGGAGAAGTTAGGGAGATCAGGGAGAATCGGGGAAGGCGGCCGAGTATGGAAAGAGTTCTTATGGAAATTGTATTCCCTTTCCATAACCAAAGTAGGACATATCTAGGGTTCACACCCTATAAATAGCCGAGGAAGTAAATCAAGAAGGACATTCAACAACGCATTCAAGAACACATCTACACCAAGGCATTAGCATATTCTTATACTCAAATATACATCCGTCCAAGATCTTGCAGGCCTGACGCCTCACGCCTGAAGGACTAATTCTAAGTTACGATTGTAATCATCCTCCCATTCAGATATAGTGCAATATTTGGCAGGGTACCGTCCCTCCCGTGGTTGTTCCCACATTGGGGTTTCCGCGTCACCAAATCTTCCGTGTCAATTTATATTTTGCACTTTATTTCCTTCTTTAAATATCAACATACGAACGATCATACAATCAACCAACGAGTAAGACCGCATTAACCCTAATCAATCAACCTGGTAAAAAATATCTAAACAGTTTGGCGCCCACCGTGGGGGCATTGTGGTCGTCAATCGTTGATACTCTAAATACACAATGGATAAGCAAGCATCGGAAGCCATGTCAGGGAGATGACAACCATCGCCACCACCGCCCTCTACTCAAAACCCAACGTCAACAGTCGCTACACAGGCTCCCGGACACACCCCAAGAATCATACCGACAACAAAAACCTCTTTACCTCCTAGGACTCCTGCTGTCGCAGCCCAAGCCAGATCAGATAAGGGAACATCAAGTTCAGGCCTCACTCCGCCACCTAGTCCCACACAAATCTTACTCACTGGCGTAGAAAATCTTCAGAAAGCTATAGAAAACATGAGAGAAGACCAAAAGAAAGCTGAAGCCGAAGCAAGAAAGAGGGACAGAGAGCTCTGGGCACAGATAGACATCCTGAAACAAAGACCGCCACCCCAAAGAAGCGGGCGGATGAGGGAAGGTCTTGACTAGTAGATCGACACGGGGGCATCAGCAAACAGAATCCGCTTCGACGATACCGACTGAACTGGTAACCAGGTTGGATCTGTCCACAATACCATCAGATGGAAGAATAACCCCATAAGGGCTGGGATATCTCACGCAGGATAACTGGCCCGCTGCTAGCTGTATGAAAGCACGAGCAGGTAGCATCCCCGTCAGTAGCCCCGCCACAATCGATCAGACACCTGGAGTAGGATCCAAGTCAAACCAACAAATGGACTGGCAACAAGGAACAATCGTTACAACAACTCCTCTAGCAGCTGGAACACACCAGAACCTTCAAGAGCTCGGATCAGGAGGCAATACCTTGAACCAAAGGCGGTGACAAAGCGGACCCCGTATTCGTGCAATATAACGAATCAACAGTACTTGGAGTTAAAAGAAATACTAAGCAGGGTCCCAGGGTTGCCACCCCTAGTCGAGAAAGCGGCATTAGACGGCTATGCCGACTCACCGTTCGTGGACACCATATCCATCACAGCCATGCCAAAGGGATTCACAAATCCAAATGTGCCTCTCTTCGACGGCACAGCAGATCCCTTTGATCATATAAGCCAGTACAAGCAGAAAATGATGACAGTAATAGCTGTAGGGCAAGTCAAGGAGGCTTGCATGTGCAAAGGGTTTGGGTCCACCGTAACAGGACCGACACTTCGATGGTTTGTGAGCCTGCCCAACAGGTCGATATCTACATTTGCTAAATAAGTGAACGCATTTACTCAATAGTTCGCAAGCAGCAGAAAACCACAAAAACACGTAGGAGATCTGTACAGAATCGTCTAGGGGGCAGGAGAGAGCATTGGAGAATACAATACTAGGTTCAACAATGAGAAGGTAGTAGTACGAGAGTGCGATGTCTCGACAGCAGTAGAAGCCTTCAGGAGAGGCCTCCACCATGACTCCGACCTATACAAGCAGCTAACTATGCATCCCTGCCACGACTTGACGGTGCAAAAAAAAATTTGCCGCAATCGTTGGAAGAAGATATCCTAGCCGAGCCGCCTTACTAAGCACACCAAGTATTTCTAGTACCTCGGCGGTGGAGAAATCGGAAGAAAGCAAACCACCAAAGAAGAAGGATGAGAGGTACTGAGACCATATGGAAGGGGAGTCAACGGGATCGAGGACAATCGCCTACTCCCCCACTGGGCGAGTATGGATTCACTACAGGTATCGGAGGAATCTTGAAGGCACTCAGGGAGATGGGAGATGGAGTCAGGTGGCCCAACCCACCAGTAGGAGAGCAAGCATAGAGAAAGGATAGCAAGAAGAAGTGTGAGTTTCACCGTGATATTGGGCACAACACTAAAGATTGCTACACATTACGAAGAGAGATCAAGCGCCAGTACGAACAAGGAAAGCTGAGCCACCTATTACCACATGGGGGCAAGCAGTAAGATAAGGTAGGCTCCGCCAAGCCTGCAGATCCACCCACATTCACCAAAATCATAAACGTGATAACATGCGGCTCAGACTTAAGCGGACTGACATACTCAGCAGCTAAAAGACGTGCCACCTAGATCAAAGGAGACAGGCCAACCAATTCCTGCAGAATTTCTCACAATGACCTACCAGCAGTCAGCTTTGATGAAGGAGATACATACGACGAGCGAGAACATCACGACGCACTTATTATCACCTTATCGATGGCCAATTGCACAGTCAGGAAGGTCTTGGTGGATACAGGAAGCTCGGTCAACCTAATCATGCTAAAAACTATAGAAAACATGGGATTCAGCGAGAAGGATTTACAGAAGAAGACTATTCCGCTAGTAGGCTCGGTGGAGAAACAGCCAGCTCACTAGGCGAGATAGTCATCCCAACCTATGTGGGAGGAGTCAACAAGCAAGTCAGGTACCTGGTTATAGACGGCCCCTCCACCTACAACGTCATCTTGGGAAGACCGTGGTTGCACCAGATGAAAGCAGTCCCCTCAACATACCACCAATGCATAAAGTTCCCCACACCATGGGGAGTAGAAACAATAAGAGGAGATCAGGAGGAAGCTAGAGGCTGCTATAAGAAGGCACTCAAGGGCACTGTCAGCCCTCCCGCACAACAATTACAGAAGCAGCCTATCCAGGAAGAATACATTAAACCCCCAGCAGAAGAGCTGGATCAAATCAACTTGGACAAGCTGCACCCAGAAAGAACCGTGCTCATTGGAGCAGGATGCACATGAAGCTTAAGACAACAACTAGTCAAGTTCTTACAGGATAACATGGATTGTTTTGCGTGGTCACATGATGACATGATAGGAATAGATCCATCCATCATAACGCACAAGCTCAGTCTGGACCCAAAGTGTAAACCCATTCAGCAGAGAAGAACAAAGTTTGCAGCTGAAAGAAACAAGGTGATCAACCAAGAGGTAGATAACCTGCCGGCAGCGAAGAAAATAAGAGAAGTAAAATATCCAGAATGGCTGTCTAACGTGGTGGTGGTGCCAAAGAAGAATGAAAAGTGGAGAGTATGTGTGGAATTCACCGACCTAAACAAAGCATGCCCTAAAGATCCATTCCCGCTGCCTTATATTGACGCAATGGTAGATGCAACAGCTGGACATGAGATGCTGACATTCCTGGACGCATGGAGTGGATACAATCAGATTAAAATGGATCCTGCAGATCAAGAGAAGACGACATTTATGTCCGAAAGAGGAATATATTGCTACAACGTTATGCCATTCGGCCTAAAGAACGCAGGCTCCACATATCAAAGGCTGGTTAACCGAATGTTCAAAGAACAGATAGGAAGAACAATGGAGGTATATATTGATGACATGGTGGTGAAATAAGAGAAAGCCAAAGATCACATGCGGCATCTTGCAGAAACATTCAGCACCCTCAGGGAATACAAAATGAAGCTGAACCCATCTAAATGCACCTTCGGAGTATCTTCTGGCAAATTCTTAGGCTATATTGTAACTCAAAGAGGGGTAGAAGCCAGCATCGAGCAGATCAAAATTGTCTTACAACTAGAATCACTTGAAAAGCCTAAGGATGTTCAGAGACTAGCTGGAAAGGTAGCAGCCCTGAACAGGTTCATTTCAAGATCTTCAGATAAATGCATGCTGTTTTACGACGTACTAAGGAAAAGCCAGAAGTTTGAATGGACCCCAGAGCACGAGCAAGCCTTCAGAGAGCTGAAGCACTACCTCAACAGTCCGCCGCTGCTGTCGAAGCCAAAGCGAGGGGAACTATTCCTATACCTGGCCGTCACGGAGGTGGCAGTGAGTGCTGTCCTGGTCAGAGAGCAGGAAAAAGAGCAGAAGCCAGTATACTACGTGAGCAAGTCTCTGCTGCCGGCAGAGACCAGGTACACATCCCTTTAAAAATTAGTACTATCATTTGTAGTAGCATCTCGCAAACTGCGCCCCTATTTTGAGTCCCACATCATACGTGTCGTGACCAACTACCCGCTAAAATCTATCATGAGGAAGCCTGAACTATCATGCAGAATGTCAAAATGGTCTGTGCACCTCAGTGGGTACGATATCCAGTATGACCCCCAACAAAGAATCAAATCACAAGCACCGCCGACTTCGTGTCGACTTCATTTGACCATCCGAACCGCGGATACGGAGATCCTCACCTTAGAAGGAAACAAGGAGACATAAGTCTGTCAGATGTATATTGACGGAGCCTCCAACCAAAGGGTAGCAGGTGTGGGATTAATCCTGCGATCACCACAGGGAGACCTGATAGCGCAGGCAGTAAGATGTGAATTCAAGGCAACCAAAAATGAAACAGAATACGAGGCCTTGATATTGGGAATGAAGCTAGCTCTGGAGTTAGGGGTCAGGCACCTGCACATATCCAGTGAATCCTTTGTAATAGTCAACCACGTGAACGATGAGTTCATAGCCAGAGACTCAAATATGATTGCATACTTAAAAATAGCAAAGGAATTAAAACAAAAATTCGCAACTTCGAAGCTTAGGCAGATTCCCAGAGATCAGAATGTGGAAGCGGACGCCCTGCCAACTCTGAGGGCAACATTTAAGCCAACAGAGCTATCCAACATTCCAATAGCACACATGCTGGAGCCTTCTATCCAAAAGGCAGATAAAGTAGACAAAGGAGAACTGGAGGATCCACATAATGGAGAAGGAACCCAGGCAGTTACAGAGGAAGGTGATAGCTCACAGTCACCTGATCAAGCATCTGAGCAGGCAGACGACTGGGATTGGCGTACACCTTACCTAGACTGGCTGCGTCATAACAAGATGCCAGACGACAAGAAAGAAGTGAGATCTTTCAGAGTAAGGGCTTCCAGGTTTATACTCGTTGATGATATATTATTCAGAAAGTCACTAGCAGGCCCCTACTTATGGTGCCTGGACAAGAAAGAAGCGTAGACTGTATTACATGCTCTCCACAGTGGCGAATGTGGAAACCATGCAGGGGGCAGAAGCCTGGCAAACAAAGCCCTCATAAAGGGATAATATTGGCCTACAATGAAGGAAGATGCAGCGAATACGCACGCAAATGTGACGCCTGCCAGCGCTCAAGACCAGTGATCCATCAGCCGGCAGAACCCTTGCACCCTATCATTTCTCCCTGGCCATTCATGGCATGGGGCATGGACATAGTAGGACCTCTGCCACGAGCCACAGGAAACAGAACCTGGATGCTGGCAATGACAGATTACTTCTCCAAGTGGATAGAGGCAGAAGCATTCATAGAAGTAAAAGATAAACAGGCCATTTCGTTTATAAAACGAAACATCGTTTGCAGGGTTGGTATCCCATCAGAAATCATATGTGACAATGGGTCACAATTCATCTCCAACGATACCGAGGGATACTGTGCCAGGTGGAACATCACCTTAAAAAAGTCAGCACCTAGGACCCCAAAGTCCAACGGGCAAGCTGAATCCAGCAACAAAATCATCATGGATAATCTAAGAAGGAGGTTACAGGAATTAAGAGGAAAGTGGGCAGATGAATTGCCACTAGTGTTATGGTCAGACAGAATGACATCAAAGATAGCAACAGGTCAAACACCCTTCAGCCTGGTGTTTGGCATAGAAGCAGTCATTCCGTCAGAAGTTCTAGTTCCCACTCACAGGTATGAAAATATGACAGGGGAACTAAACAATACAGAGATGATCAGAAGCCTGGACACAATTGATGAGCTGCGAGCAAGCGCAAAAATCCGTCTGGCTGCATACAAACAGTCAGTGGCCAGGAGTTATAATAAGAATGTGAAAGTCAGGCTCCTGGAGGTAGGAGACCTGGTTCTCCGAGAGGTGTTTCAAAACACCAAGAATCGAAAAGCAGGCAAATTCGCCTACAAATGGGAAGAACCATACTAGGTAGAAGGAGTTGTTGGCCATGGTGCATACAGACTGATGACTATGGACGGTCAAATCATACAACGCCCATGGAACATACTTCACCTGAAGAGATATTACTTTTAATAATAAGTAGACTTTAGCTCTCAAGAATGATGTACTATGAAAAGCCAAAGCACTTTTAAAGTTAAAATAAAAATCCGGTAGTAGGCATACTGCCAATTTCACTTTTATTTCTAATGTCTCTAACTCTTTCAAAACTTTAAACTACTATTAGATGGTGTGGTCTGGCAGCATCCTGGGACCACAATTGCTCTGGTACCCCATGAGATGGCGAAAGGTACTTCACATCATTTTAATGGATTTTCTTATTTTCAGGCTTCTCTAAGTACATCACTTTGAACCCTAGCGTCTATGGTACTTTGAAAGGATGTCTAGCAGGACTGTCAACTGCCAAAGCGGGGTGACAAGGCACAAGGCACTCCAACATGCCTAACCTATTTTCTCCACAAGGAGCACTCTCACAAGGCGGACTGTGGAACATACGAAAAGGAGCCTGGTTGACAGCTAAAAACGTTTATCCTGCTACCCCTGATACCACCCCCTGGACGTAGCTCGCACTAATCGCAATTAATCAGGGCCCCAGCATGCATGCACACGAACATGGAACGTAGGGATATCTGCTCTACCAGAATCCTGCAGCATCCCATTGGTACTAGAATGACGATAAACTTGCCTAAATTACGCCTCTGTTGGCTTTCAACGTGATGAACACACCTTGCGTCATGAACAAGGTTAAGTAGTCCAAAACTGCGGCATACGCCTAAATCAGCCATCAGGTTGACACGGCAGCTAGCTTAGTCTGGATCAGCCTCTTCAGGCTGACCAGGCTGGTCTAAATCAACCTCTTAGGTTGACACAACCACTCCTCCTTATATTGCGGCACATGCCTAATTCACCATCGGCCGACACGGACTAATTAGTCGAGTCGAACGTCGGCCTTTTCAGGATGACAGGACTCGCCTAAATCAGTCAAGCAGGCTGACACGGCAAACTTCCTAAACTAGGGAAAATAAATAACAAGCACACGATATGTAAGCTAAAACCTTGCCGAACTATGACAAGGGGCATTCCCAAATGTGGCCAAAATACGGCCCCAAGTTTAACCGCCACCTTGGGGGAGCAACAATAGAAAGAAAGTTTTAAAACTTACAAAGTCTGCCACCTCTGGGCTAGACTACCAAAAAGTTCATCAAAACATAAAAATACTTAATTATCGGTCACATTTATGACCTCTACCTCTGGCATCTCCTCTACATGCTGACCTCCCGTTTTAGGTACCGCACCAGCTTGCACATCCTCAGCCGCCATAGCTTCCTGAGCTCATCAGCAGCATCCTGGGACATTCCAGCATCACCCCCAGCAGTTTGCTCAGCCAATGCAGGAGAATTCACCTCCCCAACTTCAGGCATTAGCACACTCAGATCAGGTTGGGTGGGGTAGAGCATCTCCAGCTGCTTCTCCTCTTCCTCTATAGCATGCTGGGTGGGAGCCTCCTCAAGGGCAGCACGCATCCCACTGATTTTTCCCCGCCAGGTAGCATATGCAACGACGTTGGTGGCCAGGGAGATCAGCTCGCTGATCTTCTCATCAGAGCGCTTGAGGGAGTCACAGAAAGTGCTGCACACCGCTTGAGTATTAGCCAGCTGACTTGCCCCTTCCTTCAGTTTCTTCTTGGTGACAGCAAGCTCAGTCTTCAGCTCCACCACACGCTCCTTCATATCAGCCCGCTGCTGCGCCAAATCAGCAATAGTCCCCTTCAGCTCCTAGTTCTTGACGTTGGTAGCACGAATGGTGGTCTGCGCTATGTTGATCATCTTCCTATTATAGAGTGCAGACTGGAGGGTCTGGAGCAAGAAAGTTAGAAGTCAGCAAGAGGAAACTAAGTAAAAGCAAACACACAGGTAGAAAATGAAGAGTATTTACCATGAAGGCATTGTGCACGTCGTTCTCAGCCATCTCCTCTAGAGAGAACTCCGAAAACGTCTCCTTCAGAGGGGGGAAGAGCAGCTGGTCGATCTCCGGCCAGTAAGGTACCTTGTCCACATTCCCAAAGCCCTCTGGGAAATGAGCAGTAATGCCTCCACTGGATGAAGCACGAGGACGGGCAGGAGGAGTAGGGGGATGACGAGACAACGGGTCGACCTCCAAGGGCTCGGGTGCAGCAGAACTGGAAAATGTAGGAGGAATCTGGAAGGAAGCAGCATGAGTACTCCTCTTGGGGGCAGAGGCCACGTCTGGGCTGGCAGAAGGTCTCTTCCTTTTGGCGCTTTGGAGGATGATTTCTAAAGGGTCAACTTTTGAACCTGCAAGCGGGTGTAGTCTCAGATGACAGGATACTTAAAGCATCAGGAGGAACTGCGTGTAAATTAAAACGGTTTTAGAAGTCTTACCAGAAGACATACTGTGAGCCGACTGAGGAGGATTGGAGGAGGAAGCAGGTGAAAAACCAGGGAGCAGGTATGGGAACTTTCTCTCAGATTCAAAGATGCTGAACAGTTTGCTTCAGGCAGGGATCTTGTGCCATGGCGAAGTTGTTGGTAAAAACATGGGATTTGGACACGTGTTTGAAGGGAGCCTCTCCATGGCCCCGGAATGAGAATTGACCCCTGCCCAGAGATCTGATGTTGAACATATGGGCAAGATCGCCCAGAGTGACAGGTTTACCAGTATTCTGACCGGCGGCCAGAGAATAGAGAAGAACTCTCCAAATGGCAGCAGAAATTTGTGCCATGGCGAAGTTGTTGGTAAAGATGAAGTCTTGGATGAGTTTAGGAAAAGGAAAACGGAGGCCGTATCTAAATGGGTACAGATAAAAACTAACCCACCCTGGACGGAGGGCGTCGCTTTTGTCCGGTTCGGGATGGCGATGTCAACCCCGTCACCAAGACCAAGTAGACTTTTGATTGTAGGAATGTCGGCCGGAGTCAAAGCGGAATCACAGTCGTGGGGATGGTTGAAAAGTCCCCGAGAAGGAAAGTTTGGGTCGAGATTACGGTCGAAGGGTGTGGAGGTTGATGAAGATTGTCGAGTTTTACCCATGGTGGAGAGAGAAAATGGAAATTAAAAGAAGGAATGAGGAAGAAATACCTGGTGAAAGAGACGGAGGAAGTGGAACAGTGAAGCCGGCAAAAATAAAGAAGAAGGAAGGTTGAGGGTTTAAGAGAGAAGAATATTTTTGAAATGATTTGGGATTAATGAAAGTGAAAGGTGGAGGTTGGAGTTATAAAGAGGAGAGAGGGAGTAGGGTGCGAGAAAAGAGGAATAGGGCGGCTGACATGATGGATTGCATGGGAAGGAGTGTAAAAGACGTATAGGGTTTTTAGCATTTGGTTATGTAAATTCCTTGATCGACACCTTAAAGCGTACTTCAAAAGAAATTTGGGGCAAACTGTTTGGGCTAAAAATAGTGCAATAAGAAAGGCCCATTTAATAAAATAAAAGGCTAAGGGAGGAGTGACGAGGAGGAAGGGAGCCCGAAATTGGGAGAAAGGGGAAACGGGCTAAAGGAACATCAAGAGCCCATCATAAAAGGCGTTCGGATTAAAGAAAGAGAAGTTAGGGAGAAGTTAGGGAAAAGTTAGGGAGATCAGGGAGAATCGGGGAAGGCGGCCGAGTATGGAAAGTGTTCTTATGGAAATTATATTCCCTTTCCATAACCAAAGTAGGACATATCTAGGGTTCACACCCTATAAATAGCCGATGAAGCAAATCAAGAAGGACATTCAACAACGCATTCAAGAACACATCTACACCACGGCATTAGCATATTCTTATACTCAAGTATACATCCGTCCAAGATCTTGCAGGCCTGACGCCTCACGCCTACAGGATTAATTCTACGTTAAGATTGTAATCATTCTCCTATTCAGATATAGTGCAATATTTGGCAGGGTACCGTCCCTCCCGCGGTTGTTCCCACATTGGGTATTCCGCATCACCAAATCTTACGTGTCAATTTATATTTCGCACTTTATTTCCTTCATTAAATATCAACATACGAACGATCATCCAATCATCAACGAGTAAGACCGCATTAACCCTAATTAATCAACCTGGTAAAAAATACCTAAACAGTCACCACAGTAAGATCCTTGGTAGGAATTGGTTGCACCAAGTCTACAACAAAAAGCCAGCAAGAATAGTGAGATCAAAAGGAAGAACAAGAACACTGACAACAGAAGTTACCTTCAATAGGAGCCCACTTATCGAACAAGTAATTGGGGGTAGGGGAGATTGTGTCAATTTTGACAAAGATGTAGCGCTTGAACCAGCCGTCATCCCTCACTTTGGGTGGAAGAATTACCCCCGAGTTCATCTGATTACAAGATCTAAGGGTCACTTGGCCATGCTTGACGGATCTGTAGGTATACAGCGCCGCCAGATCACCAAAAGTCAGACTTAAGTTAAAATCTTCATCTAGAATGCACATCGAGACCAGCACACGCCATGCATATGGCTTAAGCTGACAAATCGCCAGCTTATTGAAGGAGAGCACCTGCTGAACCAGAGAAGGCAGGCAGAACGAGAAACCCAGATGAGATGGATACTCATAAAGGCAAGTCCACCCCGGACGGTAGAAGCCAGTAGCTTTACCAGGTTGTGAAAGATGAATATCCACCTGGTCATCCAGCCCAAATTTTTGCCTCACCTCTGAAACATCAGAGTAAGTGTAGCAGGAGTCACATAAGAACAGCTAAGAAAAAACTCCCTTGGATTCGAATGAAGTAGTGGAAGAGGGAAGAGATGGTGAAGCGCGAGACACGGGACGACGAGAAGATTTTTTTGGCCATGTTGAATGGAAAAAGGAGTAAGAGAAGAGAAAGAGGGACAAAATACCTAAGAGAAAGCGTTTTTTTTTTTGGAAAAGAGGAGTAAAGAGATAAGGGGGTTGGAGGTATTTATAAAGGGGGAAGTTGAAGGGAGAAAGTATTGGAAGTTGAGAGGGAGATCGCGGGGAAGTGGATAAGGGCAAATGAGGAGATAAACGACGTGGTATTGATGGGACTCCACTGACTATCCGACTTTTTAGGGAAAGCAATTCCCATCATTGCATTGAGCAAGTAGATGGTAATTACTTTGGGGGTAATTGTTTGGGTTATTTTTACACAAAAACCTGCTTGATGACGTGGCATCTAGCAATTGGATCAAAATAGAAGCAACAGATTGACGACGTGGCAAAGAAATATCTTAATCAAACCTCACACAAATTGTTTAGGTGATTTTTACCAAGTTAATTGTATTAGGTCAATGCGGTCTTACTCGTTGGTTGCTTGATTGATCGTTTGTATTTGATGTTTAAATAAGGAAATAAAATACGGAATGTAAATTGACACGTAAGATTTGGTGACGCGGAACACCTAATGTGGGAACAACCGCGGGAGGGACGGTACCCTGCCAAATATTGCACTATCTTTGAATGGGAGGATGAATACAATTGATGCGTGATGTAAATGTTGCTAGCACGAGGTATTGTGTGAGATCTTGAATCTTGAATGTTCTCCTTTGATTGTTTCCTTGGCTATTTATAGGGTAAGAACCCTAGGTGTATCCTACTATGTTTATGGAATGGAATATAACTTCCATAACAACTCTTTCCATATCTCACTATCTCCCTCAATTCTCCTTGATCTCCCTGAATGCTCCCTGACTTATCTTCCCTAAACACAGATGCTTCCTTCAGTGGGCTTTGGCCTCCTTCTTTACGCGTCTGCTGGCCCATTACCCCTCTCAGCGCCCTTGCTCCCAATCGTGGGCTCCCCTTCTTCCACTCCTTCCTCTATGATCCATTACTTACTAAGTGGGATTTCCTTATTGTGTGAATTTTAGCCCAAACAGTTTGCCCCCAAATTCTTGTGAGGTACGCTTCGAGGCGTCGAACAATGAATTTATGTAGTTGATTATTTAAAACCCTAAGCCGTCATTTACACTTCCTTCCATGCACACTCATCATAACTCGCCGCCCTCCACCTCATTTCTTGCGCCCCCTCTCTCTCTCTCTCTTTCTATTCCTTTTAATCTAAACTCCCTCCCTACTTCATTTACTCACTTCCATTATTTCCCCAAAAACTCTTCTCCTTTTTCTCATCTCTCCTTTTTCTTTTTCCGCCGGCTTCACTGTATCACTCCCGCCGTCCTCTTCACCAGGTATTTCTCCCTTCCCTCCTTTCTTTTCACTTTTCAATCATGTGAAAGACCCGACAAGCCTCTTCATCCTCTACCCCAACTGACCAGAATCCGGACCCCGTCTTTCCTTCGCGAAATCTTTTTACTCACCCCTATGACTGTGACTCCGCCCTGACTCCTGCCGATAATCCCCTAATCAAGGGTACGCTCGGCCTTGGTGATGGGGTTGAGATAGCCATCCCCGAACCGGGTCAAAAGGCTGACGCTATCTGTCCGGGGTGGGTTTGTTTCTATTTATACCCATTTAGATACGGCTTTTGTTTCCCCTTTCTGAAACTTATCCAAGACTTCATCTTTACCAACAACTTTGCTATGGCACAAATCTCGGCCGCTGTTTGGAGGGTTCTCCTCTACTCTTTAGCTGCATGTCAGAACTCTGGCAATTACATGTCTCTGGGCAATTTGGTCCATATGTATGATATCAGGTCCCTAGGGAGGGGCCAATTCTCACTCCGGGGTTCTGGTGAGACTCCCTTCAAGCATGTGTCAAAGTCCAGGGACGAGAAATGGTTTGAGGACTTCTTCTATGTGAGGAAACCTTCTATCCAGCCGCCTGCTGACTATATCTTCGAGAAATGGATTATTACTTCAATTAAGTAGCTTTCCCGATGCCTGGCTTGTTCACCCTAATGCTTAATGGCTTACTCTGTCGTTTTCATGTAGGTCCCTGCTACCTAACCCGTATTGGTGCCCCGATCCCTGCTCGCAACAAAATGTTCTGCATCCCTCTGAGCGAGAGAAAGTTCCCTGATCTTCTGTCTGGATATTCACCAGTTTCCTCCTCCATCCCCCTGCAATCAGGCCACAACATGTCTTCCGGTAAGCTGCCTAAAGCCTTCTTTACCTGCATGCAACCTTGCTGGTTGTCTAACCCTTCCTGACACCTGAAATAATGACTGCTTGCAGGTTCAAAAGTTCACCCTTTGGAGGCTATCCTCCAGAGTGCTAAAAGAAAAAGGTCTGCTGCGAGTCCTGACGTGACGTCTGCTTCCAAGAGAAGCGCCCATGCTGCCTCTTTCCAGTCACCTCCTACTCATTCCAGCTCTGCTCGGACTGAACCTCTAGAGGTTAGCTCGCTGTCTCGTCATCCTCCTATTTCTCCTGTCAGCCCTCATGCTTCTGCTAGCGGTGGCATCATCGCCCATTTTCCAGAGGGCTTTGGAAATGTTGACAAGGTGCCATACTGGCCTGAAATTGACCAATTGCTCTTCCCTCCTCTAGTTGATGCTTTCTCGGAGTTTGGTCCCGAGGAGATGGCTGAAAACGATGTGAATAATGCTTTTATGGTGAGTATCCTTCGTCTTCCACCTGTTCTAAGTTTCTTATCTTCAATTCCTGCCAACTTTGACTTTCCTTGCCCCCAGGCCCTCCAGTCTGCTCTTTATAACAGGAAGATGATCAACATAGTGCAGACCACCAGCCGTGATACTAGCGCCAAGAACAGGAGTCGGGTCGGGTCCATCGCCGATCTAGAGAAGGGCACACTGATCTGAGAGGACGTGTGGCTGAGCTGAAGGCAGATCTAACCGGCACAAAGAAGAAGCTGAAGGAAGGGGCTGATCAGCTGGCTCGTACCCAGGAGGTTTGCACCACTTTCTCTAACTCCTTGAAGCGCTCTAAGGAGAGGATCGGTGAGCTGATTACCCTGGCCTCAAACATTGTTGCCTATGCTACCTGGCGGGGAAAGATCAGCGGAATGCGTGTTGCCCTTGAGGAGCCTCCAACTCTGCAAGCTATTGATGAAGAAGAGAGGCAGTTGGAGACCCTGTATCCGGTGTGACCTGACCTGAGCATCCTGATGCCTGAAGTTGGCGAGGTGAATTCTCCTGCGCTGGCTGAGCGGGCTACTGCTGAGGATGCTGGGTTGCCCCAGGATGCTGCTGACGGAGCTTAGGAAGCTGTGGTAGCTGAGTGTGTGTAAGGTGGTCCCGTTCCTGGAACAGATGGTCAGCAGGAGGAGGCAGAAAAGATGCCAGATGTGGAGGTCATTAATGTGACCGACAATTAAGAAGAAATTTTTATTTTAATTTTTATATAAGTGAACTTTTGGTAGTCTGGCCCTTTGGTGGCAGACTTGTAATATTTTGAAACACTTTTCTGGTAGCTGGCCATGGTGGCGATTAAACTCTGGGGCCGTATTTTCCGCCAGATTTTTGGAATACCTCTTGCCCTAGTTTGGCAAGTTTTAATTATATACTGTGTGTTAAATTTCATTTTTGTTTAGGAGGTTGCTGTGTCAGCCAGTTGACTGATTTAGGCGAGTCGTGTCATCCTGAGGAGATTAACTTAGACTCATCTAGCTACCGTCATGTGCCGCATTGTAAGGAGGGGTGGCCGTGTCAACCTTAGAGGCTGATTTAGACCAGTCGTGTCAGCCTGAAAAGGCTGATTTAGACTCAGCTAGCTGCCGTGTCAGCCTGATGGCTGATTTAGGCGTATGCCGCAATTTTGACTACTTAACCTTGTTCATGACGCAAGGTGTGTTTATCATATTTTAGAGCCAACATGGGCGTACTTTAGGCAAGTTTATCGTCATTCTAGGACCGATGGGACGCTGCAGGATTCTGGTAGCGCAGAGATCCCTACGTTCCATATATGTGTGCATGCATACTGTGGCCCTGATTAATTGCGATTAGTGAAAGCTACGTCTAGGGGGTGGTATCAGGGGTAGCTGGGTACGCGTGTTTAGCTGTCAACCAAGCTCCCTTTCGTATGTTCCACAGTCCGCCTGGTGAGGGTGCTCCTGTTGGAGAAAGTAGGTTAGGCATTTTGGAGTGTCATGTGCTTGATCACCCCGCGTTGGTAGTTAACAGTCCTGCTAGATACACTTTCAACATACCATAGACATTAGGATCCAGAGTGATGTACTTAGAGAAGCCTGAAAACAGAAAAGTCTATTAGAATGATGTGAAGTACCTGACGCCATCTCATGGGGTACCAGAGCAATTGTGGTCCCAGGACGCACTCAGACCACACCATCCAATAGCAGTTTAAAATTTGAAAGAGTCAGAGACACCGGAAATGGGAAAGAAATTGGTAGTATGCCTACTACCGGACTTTCTTTTATTTTAAAATAATTTGGCTTTTCATAGTACATTACCATGTAGGCTAAAATCTACTTATTATTCAAAGTAATATCTCTTCAGGTGAAGTATGTTCCATGGGCGTTGTATGATTTGACCGTCCATAGTCATGAGTTTGTATGCGCTATGGCCAACAACTCCTTCTACCTAGTATGGTCCTTCCCATTTGTAGGCGAATTTACCTGCCTTTCGATTTTTAGTGTTCTGGAACACTTCACGGAGAACCAGGTCTCCTACCTTCAGGAGCCTGACTTTCACGTTCTTGTTGTAATGGCCACTGACTACTTGTAGGCAGCTAGACGTATTTTTGCACTTGCTCGCAGCTCGTCTACTGTGTCCAGGCTCCTGACCATCTCTGCTTTGTTCAGTTCCCATGTCATACATCCATACCTGTGAGTGGGAACCATAACCGCTGACGGAATGACTGCTTCCGCACCAAACACCAGGCTGAAGGGTGTTTGGCATGTTGCTATCTTTAGCGTCGTTCTATCTGACCATAACACCAGTGGCAATTCATCTGCCCACTTTCCTCCTAACTTCTGTAACCTCCTTCTTAGATTATCCATGATAATTTTGTTGCTGGACTCAGCTTTCCCATTAGACTTTGGAGTCCTGGGTGCTGATTTTTTCAAGGTGATATTCCATCTGGCGCAGTATCTCTCAGCATCGTTGGAGATGAATTGTGAGCCATTATCATATATGATCTCTGACGGGATACCAAACCTGTAGATGATATTGCGTTTTATGAAAGAGATGACTTGTTTGTCCTTCACTTCTGTGAATGCTTCAGCCTCTATCCAATTGGAGAAGTAATCCGTCATCGCCAGGATCCATATCCTGTTCTTTGTGGCTCTTGGTAGGGGGCCTATTATGCCCATACCCCATGTCATGAACGGCCAGGGAGAAATGATAGGGTGTAAGGGCTCTGCTGGCTGATGGATCATTGGTGCTGAGTACTGGCAGGCGTCACACTTGCGTGTGTATTCTGCTGCATCTGCCCTCATTGTGGGCCAGAAATATCCTTGTCTGAGAGCTATATTTGACAGACTCCTGCCCCCTGCATGGTTTTCACATTCACCACTGTAGAGAGCATGTAACACGGTATGTGCTTCCTCCTTGTCCAGGCATCGTAAGTAGGGACCTGCTAGCGACTTCCTGAAGAGTGTATCATCAATTAATATAAATATGGAGGCCTTTACTCTAAAAGCTCCTATTTTATTCTTGTCATCTGGCAGCTTGCTATGACGCACCCAGTCTAGGTAGGGTGTGCGCCAATCCCAGTCATCTGCCTGTATGGCTGATTGGTCAGGCGACTGGGAGTCTTCCCCGGCCTCCATAGCTATCTGAACTCCCACTTCCTCCTGCTGATCTTCCAGTTCTCCTCTGTCTATTTCATCGGTCTTCTAGATAGAAGGTTCCAGCATGTGTGCGATGGGAATGTTGGATAGTTCTGTCGGCTTGAACGTTGCCCCCAGAGTTGCTAAGGCATCTGCTTCTACATTCTGATCCCTGGGAATCTGCTTGAGCTTGCAAGTTTTTAATTTTTGCTTTAACTCCTTTGCTACCTTTAAGTAGGCAATCATATTTGAATCTCTGGCTATAAACTCGTTATTTACGTGGTTGATTATTAGCAGGGAGACACTGGATATGTGCAGGTGCCTGACTCCTAATTCCAGAGCCAGCTGCATTCCTAGAATCAAAGCCTCATTTTCTGTTTCATTATTGGTTGTCTTGAATTCGCATCTTACTGCTTGTTCTATCAAATCCTCCTATGGTGATCGCAGGATTAACCCTACACCTGCCCCCCTTTGATTAGAGGCTCCGTCGATGTGCATCTGCCAGATCTCCGTGTCCCTGTTTCCCTGTAGGGCGAGGATTTCCTCATCTGCCAGATTTTGGATGGTTGGACTGAAGTCTGAGACAAAGTCCGCTAATGCTTGCGACTTGATTGCTGTTCTGGGGTCATACTGGATATCATACCCACTAAGGTGTACATACCATTTTGACATTCTGCCTGATAGTTCAGGTTTCCTCATGACAGACTTCAGCGGGTACTTGGTCACAACATGTATGGTGTAGGATTCAAAATAGGGGCGCGGCTTATAAGATGCTACTACCAGAGCTAGTACTAGTTTTTCGAGAGATGTGTACCTGGTCTCTGCTGGCAGCAGAGACTAACTTACATAGTATACTGGCCTCTGTTCCTTCTCTTGCTCTCTGACAAGAACAACACTCACTGCCACCTCTGTGACGGCCAGGTAGAGGTACAGTGGTTCTCCTGGTTCCGGTTTTCATAGCAGTGGTGGGTTGCTGAGGTAGTGTTTCAGCTCTCTGAATGCTTGCTCGTGATCTGCAGTCCACTCGAACTTTTGGCTCTTCCTCAGTATGTCGTAGAATAACCTGCACTTATCTGAGGATCTTGAGATAAACCTGCTCAGGGCTGCTACTTTGCCAGCTAATCTTTGAACGTCCTTAGGCTTTTCAGGTGACTCCAATTGCAAAACAGCCTTGATCTGCTCGATGCTGGCTTCTATCCCTCTTTGTGTTATAATGTAGCCTATGAATTTGCAAGAGGATACCCCGAAGGTGCATTTAGATGGATTTAGCTTCATTTTGTATTCCCTCAGGGTGCTGAATGTTTCTGCCAAGTGTTGCATATGATCTTCGGCTTTCTCTGATTTCACCACCATATCATCGATGTATACTTCCATAGTTCTTCCTATCTGCTCTTTAAACATGCGGTTGACCAGCCTTTGATATGTTGAGCCTGCATTCTTTAGGCCAAATGGCATGACGTAGTAATAATATATTCCTCTCTCAGACATGAATGTCGTCTTCTCCTGGTCTGCAGGATCCATTTTGATTTGATTGTAACCCCTCCATGCGTCCAGAAATGTCAGCATCTCATGTCCAGCTGTTACATCTACCATTGCATCGATATGAAGCAGTGGGAAGGGATCTTTAGGGTATGCTTTGTTGAGGTCGGTGAAGTCCACGCATACTATCCACTTTCCATTCTTCTTAGGTACTACCACCACGTTGGACAACCACTCTGGAAATTTTACCTCTCTGATTTTCCTTGCTGCCAGAAGGCTATCTACCTCTTGATTAATTACCTTATTTCTTTCTGTTGCAAACTACCTTCTTCTCTGCTGGATGGGTTTACACTTTGGATCCACACTGATTTTATGCGTTATGATGGACGGGTCTATACCTATCATGTCGTCGTGCGACCATGCGAAACAGTCCATGTTATCTTGCAGAAATTTGATTAGTTGTTGCCTCAAGCTTCCTGTGCATCCAGCTCCAATTAGCACAGTTTTCTCTGGGTGCAGCTTGTCTAGGTTGATTTGATCTAGTTCTTCAGCTGGGGGCTCAATGTACCCATCCCGGACAGGTTGCTTCTATAATTACTATATGGGAGAGCTGGCAGTGCACTTTAATGCCCTCTTGTAGCAGCCTCTAGCTTCCTCCTGATCTCCTTGTATTGTCTCTACCCCCCATGGTGTGGGGAACTTTATGCACTGATGGTACGTTGAAGGGACTGCTTTCATCTGGTGTAGCCACGGCCTTCGCAGGATGACATTGTAGGTAGAGGGTCTGTTTATGACCAGGTATTTGACTTGCTTGTTGACCCCTCCCACATAGGTTGGGATGACTATCTCGCCCAACGAGTTGGCTGTTCCTCCGCTGAAGCCTACCAGCGGGATAGTTTTCTTCTGTAAATCATTCTCGCTGAATCCCGTGTTTTCTATAGTCTTCAGCATGATCAGGTTAACCGAGCTGCCTGTGTCTACCAAGACCTTTCTAACTGTGCAGTTAGCCATTCACAGGGTGATTATGAGTGCATCATGATGTTCCCGCTCGTCATATGTATCTCCTTCATCAAAGGTAACAGCTGGTAGATCACTGTGAGAAATTCTGCAAGATCTTGCTAGTCTATCTCCTTTGGTCTCGGTGGCATGTCTTTTAGCTACTGAGTAAATTAGCCCGCTTAGATCTAAGCCGCCTGTTATCACGTTTATGATTTTGGTGCATGTGGGTGGAGTTGCAGGCTTTGTGGAGCCTACCTTATCCTGTTGCTTGCCCCCTCGTGGTAATAGGTGGCTCAGCTCACCTTGCTCATATAGGCGCTTGATCCCTCTTCGCGGTGTGTAGCAGTCTTCAGTGTTATGCCCGATGTCACGATCGAACTCGCACTTCTTTTTGCTATCTTTCCGCCATCCCTGTCCTTCTACTGGTGGTTTAGGCCACCTTACTCCATATCCCATCTTCCTGAGTACCTTCATAATTCCTCTGATGCCTGTAGTGAATCCGTACTCTACCAGAGTAGGGAGTTGCCTATTTTCTTCGATTCTGTTAACTCCCCTTCCATATGGCCTATACCTTTCGTCCCTTTTACTTGTAGATTGTTTTCTTCCTGACTTTTCTACGGCTGAGGTGCTGGAGACGCTTGGTGTATTAGGCAGGCTGGTTCTAGCTAGAATGTCTTCCTCCAATCTGATTGTGGCTGCTGCCTTTTCTTGTACCGTTCAAAGCTATGACAAGGGTGCATAGTTAGCTGCTTGTGTCGAGTCATGGTGGAGGCCTCTCCGAAAGCTTCTCTCGCCGTTGAAACAAAGACATTCCCGTCGCCACCTTCTCGTTGTTGAATCTAGTATTGTATTCTCCAATGGTTTCTCCTGCCCCCTGGACATTTCTGTATAAATCTCCTGCATGCTTTTGCAGCTTCCGGCTGCTTGCAAACTGTTGGGTAAATGCGTTTACCAACTCAGCAAATGTGGAGATCGACCCGTTGGGTAGACTCACAAACCATCGAAGTGCCAGCCCCATTAAGGTGGATCCGAATCTTTTAAACGTGCAAACTTCCTTGACCTGCCCTACGGCTATTACTGTCATCATCTTCTGCTTGTACTGGCTTATATGGTCAAAGGGATCTGATGTGCCGTCAAAGAGAGGCATATTTGGATTTGTGAATTCCTTTGGCATGGCTGTGAGGGATATGGCATCCACGAATGGCGAGTCGGCATAACTGTCGGGTGTTGCTTTCTCAAGTGGCGGTGGCAATCATGGAACCCTGCTTAGCATCTCTCTTAACTCCAAGTACTGTTGATTTGTTATGCTGCCTGACTCTGGGGTCCGCCTATCAGCCGCTTGCTGATTCAATGCGCTACCTCCTGGCCCAAACTCTTGAAGGTTCTGATGTGTTCCGGTAGCTAGGGGGTTGAGATTACAATTGTTCCTTGCCGCCAGTTCACCTGCGGGTTTACCGGGGACCCTACTCCAGGTGTCTGGCCGGTTGCTACGAAATTATCAACAAGGGTGCCACCTGTTCGTGCTTCCACGTGGCTGGCTGGCGGCCAGTTATCTGGTGTGAGATATCCCAGCCCTTGTGGGGTTATTCTTTCATCTGACGATACTGTAGCTAGATCCAGCCTTGTTACTAGTTCAGCTGGTACCTGTTGAGGCGGATTCCTGCTGCCTGATGCCCTCTGTGTTGGATCCACTACTGGAACTCTTCGTTCACCTACCTTGCTTGCTGATGTGGCAGATTGCTGCTTCAGAATGTCTAACTGTGCCTAGAGCTCTCTGTCTCTTTTCCTTGTTTCAGCTTCAGCTTTCTTCTGGTCTTCTCTCATGTTTTCCATGGCTTTTTGAAGGTTCTCTATGCCAGCGAGCAAGATTTGTGTTGGACTGGGCGGTGGGGTGAGGCCTGAGCTCGCTGTTCCTTTATCTGATCTGGCTTGGGTTGTAACAGCAGGGGTTTTAGGAGGCAAAGAAGTTTTTGCCGTAGGTATGGTTCTTGAGGTGTGCCCAAGAGCTTGCGTTGACACCGTTGATGCCGGGTTTTGAGTATAATTCGGTGGCAACTGAAGGAAATGTAGATTCATATACATATTAACATACTCATATATGTATAAAATAATTTGTCATAAAATTAAAACGGATTTTATGCATGCAAACAATAATATAAAAGAAGAGAAATAATGTCCTTACATTGTTGATTTCGGATTTAAGGGCACAAAAGAGATCACCTTTCTCTTTTGATCTTGAGCTTTTCCTTATGGATGAACAAGATCTAAGTATAAGATCTCTCCCTAAGCTTTATACCCAAGGCTTCTCTTAATTTGATTAATATTACAAATACTAGTATAATATTAATCAAGGTAGAAAATTGAACCAAAACTTTTATAAAACACTTATATGTTTCGGTTTTTAAGAGAGAAGAAGAGAGGATTTTTCTTCTCACTAGAACTTATATTTGGATGAGTAAATTGGAATGAATAATAATACACTACTTTTAGTATATTATTAGGTAAAATTATAGAGAAAACAATGATCATTTTTCTTCCCCAAAACCGTGTAAGAGGAGCCTTTAGGGTGAGCCAATGCATGCAAGTGTTGTTCTTTACAATACATAATAGGCTTGCATGGCTAGGAAATAAGGTAATCATTGTGTTTACCATTATCTTAATCAAACACAATATTAGCCTATTTCTTCCCCTAATTTCGGCACAATGGATAATATAGAGTCCATATTATTTTTGTCAATTTGTCAATATGTCACATGTCATATGTGACATAAATTTGTTATGTAATTTTTAACATATTAAAAATCAACGTATTAATAAAATACGTCACATACAAATATCGACTTAGTAATATCATAATTACTTGTACCAAAAATTTTACCAATTTATAAATCACAACTGATTGTATTTATAACAATTCATTCAATTTAATTGTTACTTTAAACAATTATTTCATCCGAGTAATGATACAATTCAATTACTCAGACCGTATCTTATTTAATCACATTTCAATATGATACGTAAATTTTACTTCCAAAATCGTCCGTCAATTTTCAAATAATTTAATTAACTCGTAACGTTATACGATTAATTAAATAATCAATTAAGAGTGTTGCCCTATAGGTATGACCTAGGGGTCAATCGATCACCACCGTCACACGACAAGTAATGTCAAACTCTAGTCACCCAATCATTACCGATATATGTTGACCAGTTGACAGTAACAAAATTACTTCCCAATTGTATTCTTTAAAATGAGATTTAATAATGATATTTAAATCATGTGATCGCACTATTGTTGAGGACACATTTCCCAACAATCTCCCACTTGTCCTCGACAAGTGTGCGTCACCAATTCTCTTGTCCTATTACTATCTCCCACTCAATGCAAGGTGTCTTTCGTGTCGTACTTGCAAGTGATCATATCGAGAGTGGTTTCCTCGATCCGGAGAATAATCGATTGACCAGACTTATCTATCATAGATACTTTCCGAGCGTGGCCACGCATTTCCAGTTCATTACTCCTCGAGTGGCCCTGAGATATTGTTATAACCCTGACAAGAGGTGGACAATTCCTATCGCACTCATTCCCTTCGACTAGCCACAGCCATCATAACCCAAAATATGCCCATTTGACCCCATTTACGAAGGTCGTAGTAACACAAATCAAAGTTAATCTGAAACTGTGCCATCTTAGGCGAATAGTCTTTAGTCAAAAGAATCGACTCATTAGAATATTATAGTAGCTCTCGCCACGACCAGGCTATATAAATTTGCCAGAACTCTATAAGCGGTCATTAGGCCCGACAAAATGTTCCTAACATTCTGCCTATGTGATCGACTAGTCATCTCACATGACTCTATGGCACTTGAACTTGCCATCAATCGCCTCACACTCTAGTCACTTCGAGACGTCACCTCATACAAGTGACTATGGGCAAATACTATGTTAATCCGTGTTCACTTTAACGGGGTTCTATTGTCTCTACAACCCGTATGGATGTAACAAAGTATAAATTAAAGATAAAAGACAAAAGTGATTATGAACATGAACAAAAACAACACTTTTATTTCATTTCAAAATCTAATAGAAATTTGGTACACGTTTAAGTCCCATGGACGTAACATGCCCATCATGCTTAGCCTGCGATAAAGGCTTGGTGAGCGGATCGGCTATGTTGTCATCCGTCCCAACCTTACAAATCGCAATTTCATTTCTTTCAATGAAATCTCTTATTACATGATACTTTCTAAGTACATGTCTAGATATATTACTAGACTTTGGCTCCTTAGCTTGGAAGATCGTCCCACTATTATCACAATAGAGAGTGATGGGATCATTGGCGGTAGGTACTACTTTTAGACCTTCCGTGAATTGCTTGATCCACATAGCTTCCTTGGCGCCTTCGATCTTGCTATGTACTCACCTCCGTTGTCGAATCCATGATTCTGACTTCCTTGAAGCTTCTCCACTTACGGCACCACCATTGAGCATGAAAACAAAACCACTTGTGATTTCATGTCATCTCTATCTGTTTGAAAACTTGAGTCCGTGTATCCAGTAACACGCAACTCGGTGTCTCCTCCAAACACAAGGATAGAATCCTTAGTTCTTCTCAAGTACTTAAGGATGTTCTTGACAACAATCCAGTGACTCTCACCTGGATTTCCTTGATATCTACTCGTCATGCTCAAGGCATACGAGACATCGAGACGTGTGCATATCATGGCATACATGATTGATCCAACAGCGGAAGCATAAGGGATCAACTTCATGCGTTCAACATCATGGGGCTCGGAGGGAGATTGAGTCTTGCTCAATATCGTCCCGGTTACCATAGGTACCAAACCCCTTTTGGATTTGTCCATCTTTGAACCGTCGAAGAATCTTATCGACATAAGACTCTTGACTTAGTGCCAATATCCTCTTGGGTCTATCTCTATAGATCCGGATACCTAATATGCGTTGTGCCTCTCCTAAATCCTTCATTTGGAAGTGGTTACCTAACCACTTCTTAACGAAAGACAACATCGGAATATCATTTCCAATGAGTAGTATGTCATCGACATACAAGATTAGGAACACAACATTGCTCCCACTAAATTTCATGTATAAACATGGTTCCTCAACATTTCGAGTGAAACCATTTTCCTTTATCACATCATTGAATCGATGATTCCAACTTCTTGATGCTTGCTTAAGACCATAAATGGATCTCTTAAGCTTGCACACTTTGTTAGGATTTTTAGAATCAACAAAACCTTCGGGTTGTATCATGTACACCTCCTCTTCTAAATGCCCATTTAGAAAAGCGGTTTTGACATCCATTTGCCAAATTTCATAATCATGAAATGCGGCGATCGCTAACAAAATCCGTATGGATCTTAGCATGGCTACGGGGCGAAGGTCTCATCATAATGGAGACCTTGGACTTGGGTAAATCCTTTTGCCACTAGCCTAGCTTTGTAGACATCGTCATGTCCTTCTATGCCATTCTTGACTTTGAATATCCATTTGCATTGAAGGGTTCTTGCCCCTTTAGGCAAATCTACCAAGTCCCAAACTTGGTTTTCAAGCATAGAATCCATTTCGGACTTCATGGCTTCAAGCCATAAGGTGGAATTAGGACTAGAGATTGCGGCCTTGTAGGTGGCGGGCTCGTCACTTTCCATAAGCAACACATCGAGTGTTCCATCTTCCTCGATAAGTCCCACATATCGATCGGGATGGCGAATAACTCGGCCCGTCCTTCTTAGTGGAGGAGGTACAACCGCGTTAGACGACGAAGGAACATCTTCCTGCGTCTCTACCTCGGTTTGTGGCTCTTGAACTTCATCAAGTTCAAAATTTCTCCCACTGTCTCTTAGAAATAAATTCTCGTTCTAAGAAGACAACCTCGCAAGACACAAACACTTTGTTCTCTTGAGGTTTATAGAAATAGTAACCTCGAGAGGTCAAAGGATAGCCTACAAAGATGCACTTTTCAGATCTTGGGGCAAGCTTATTGTCGGGTTTAGCCTTGTCGTAAGCATCACATCCCCAAATTTTCATATAGGATAGATTAGGAACTCTTCCTTTCCATGTCTCAAATGGAGTCTTTTCGGTGGCTTTAGTGGGACTATTATTCAAAGATAGAATTGCAGTTTGGATTGCAAATCCCCAAAACGAGTTAGGTAACTCGGTTTGATTCATCATGGATCGAACCATATCAAGTAGGGTTCGATTTCTCCTTTCGGCAACACCATTCAGTTGTGGTGTTCCGGGTGGAGAAAGTTGTGATATAATACCACAACCTTTCAAGTGTGAATCAAATTCAAGGCTAAGGTATTCACCACCACGATCGGATCGTAGTGCCTTAATTCTTTTGTTCAATTGGTTCTCTACTTCGTTTTGAAATTCTTTGAATTTCTCAAACGCTTCACTCTTATGTTTCATTAAATAGATATACCCATATCTACTTAAATCATCGGTGAAGGTTATGAAGTAGTCATAATTCCCACGGGCGGTGATAGTCATTGGTCCACATACATTGGTGTGTATGAGTCCCAATAGCTCACTAGCTCGTGTCCCTTTACCGCTAAAAGGATTACGAGTCATTTTGCCAAGTAGGCAATATTCGCATGTACCAAATGATTGATAATCAAAAGGTGTAATCACATTAGTCGAAACTAATATTTTGATGCGATTCTCGTTTATGTGACCTAATCGACAATGCCAAATGAACGCTTCACTTGGGTCACTTGATTTGAGTTTCTTTGATTGAATGTTATAAATATCATTTATTGGATTTGAGGTCTCTAAAATGTAAATGCCATTAATGGAAGAAGCTTGGCCAATAACCAAATCATTCCTAGAAATAGTACAACGATTGTTCTTAATGACAAAACAAAAACCGTCCATGTCTAGCATGGCGATTGAAATAATGTTTTTAGAGAGCGTAGGCACATAAAAACAATTATGCAAATACAACTCAAATCCATTTGGCAAAGCTAGAACATAAGTTCCTTTGGATTCGGCCGCTACCCGAGCTCCATTTCCAAGGCGTAGATCCACATCTCCCTTGCTAAGCCTCTCCACATCTCTTAAACCCTGTAAATGATTACAAAGGTGAGAACCACAACCGGTATCTAGTACCCATGTCGTAGTGGAAGTATAATTTATATCAATAACATAAATTTCTTTAGGAATTGTACCTTTTGGAGTAATGAGTCCTTCCCTTATATTTCGCAAATACATAGGGCAATTCCTTAGCCAATGTCCCATGCCATAGCAATAATGGCACTCATCATTAACTTGCTTGAAGTTTTTGATTTTCTTTCCTCTCTTCTTGAACCTCTTGCCCTTTGAAGCAAAAACTTGATTGCTAGAGCTCCCACTAGCTTTGGCATCCTTATCTTCCAGAGATAAAGACCCTATAGATCGTATGAGGTAGTCTTCTTGAGACGGACTCACACGAGGTCTAGTGGTAGTGGGTGGTTTAGAAGTGGTGATGAAATTAAGGTTTCCATCCGAACCTATCCCGAAATGAAGTTCTCTAGTTGTATCGAAATTATTGTTGGAGCACACGTCGTCAAGAACATGGTGATATGACTCAATAGTTATAGGTGCGGTAGCATTTGATGGATTCATTGTAAAAACTACAAATATGGAGGAAAAGGAAATATTAACATTTGTCTTTTTGAATCATACTTGCAAATTAACAAGATATGAACATTTATATAGTGACCTCTACCCAACTATAATAAATGATTCCAAGACCCAAATTCATATCAACTTAGGCACGGGGTAGCCGATGCAACCTTCATTAATATAACTCGGTGGATTAACTTTTTAATCGATTCTACTTTTAGAACTCTTGGTCGATAAAATTACTCTAATATTTATCTATAGCCCAAAACACATCAACAAGGGCACGGGGTAGCCGATTCAACCCTTATTAATAACTTTTGTTGAGTTCAATCCAAATTTCGAATGAATGTGTCCATTATCCAAACCCACATCAACTTGGGCATGGGGTAGCCGATACATCCCTTATCAACATGAATTCGGTGGATTAACATTCATCACCCACTTCCCCTACGTAACAAGGTTTGTACCCCGGGGTAGCCGAGAGCACTCCCTCGCGAAATAGGTTTTCATGGTTTCTACTATTTGGTAAGGCTATGTCTCAATTGTTTGTTTTAGCGAGAGGTCATGTCAATTTATTATCTATCACGTTTTAAGTGAACTAAAGCGGTGAACTACGATAATTATAATTGACACGGTCGATAAACTCGATAAAATAAGGATGCATGTTTTAGTTATGGCGATTTAGCGATGCATGTGACATAAAATAAAATGCAAGCATAAAGATAAAAATCCTAGTATGGCCTTTCCTAAAATAGAAAAACTATTTAACTATTACATATTCGGAAATCAACTCCATTGGTCCCTTGAACTTCGGTTGTGGCACGCATCTCGAGGTAACACCGTCTTTATGTATCGCCATTCTTGAAGAAATCCGTATAGTGGAACTCCGGAATGAATAAAATTACATAATAAATTACATAATTTCCTATTATACATTTGTAACTAAAATAAAATAAATCTATTAAATTACAAAACGGTGATACGAGATCACAATAAAAATACAACCGAATCGATATTCCCATACATTTCGGGAAATACCAATTAAAATCTAAGGCCATACTAAGTAAAATTACATAATTCAAAATTACATAAATTAAAATTATGACAATCATAAAGAAAAATGCAGCATTATAATATGTATGAACATGCTCAATTTTAATGCTAAATCGCCTTTAATTAGCCAATATCGTATATTACTCGGTTTTTACGGATTTGCGTGATTTCAACATTTTATAATCACAAAAATACATAAACTCATATTTATGCATAAGTTAATTACCCTAACCTCTTAGGACTCAAAATTTAGTCTTCACTAATAATTTGACCATAATTAACCTATATTTACAAAATTGTTCATAAATGGACCAAAAATTACAAAATAAGCTATTAAAACTTCAAATAAATCCAAAAATTCCAAATAAATTCAAAATTTGAAATTTAAACTCATGAACATTCTGGAAAAATTCCATGACACTCATAATGTTCAAAATCTTTAGGTTTAAAAATTTCGAAAATTTACCGGAAAAACAATGTTGCGGTTTATCGATTTATAATAAAATAAACATAAAAACATGGAAAAATTATTTTCATTAACTTTTCAATTTTATATCTGAAAAATATAATAAAATGAAACATTAGACGTTTTTCCTAAATCATAGATTATGTTTTTATTAATTTTCACTAATAATGTCACTATTTATGCCATTTTTCTTCCAAAAATTCATAAATCATGCAAAAAGACTTCTTTATAGCCAATTATTTTACACATATCTTGTAAAATTGCATGTGACAACATATTAATTTTCTATGACCAGATTCGAAATTTAACTCATATTAACCTATTTTTCACTTAAATCCGAATTTAATAATGAAAAATTCATTTTTCGAGCATAACAAGTCCAAAAATTATGAAACTTTACAGGTTATCTCAAAATAATATATGTGACAATATATCCAAAAATCAACTTAAAATTCGAAGTATAGCTAATTTTCGACCAAAAATGACATTTTTACTCATAAAATCACATTTAAATGCCATTATTGTAAAATATTAACAATAAAAATCCGAAAAATTAACCAAAATATCCTAAAACACTTTAGGACCAGAAATATTAACATGCATGTAATAATTTCGTGATATATCATAATAACACGAATTTTACAAGTTTTATTTGTTATTCATATAACTCGGAAAAACTTTTAACCAATTTGCATGCAAACAACCGTGGCTCTGATACCAATTGAAGCAAATGTAGATTCATATACATATTAACATACTCATATATGTCTAAAATAATTTGTCATAAAATTAAAACGGATTTTATGCATGCAAACAATAATATAAAAGAAGAGAAATAATGTCCTTACATTGTTGATTTCGGATTTAAGGGCACAAAAGAGATCACCTTTCTCTTTTGATCTTGAGCTTTTCCTTATGGATGAACAAGATCTAAGTATAAGATCTCTCCCTAAGCTTTATACCAAAGGCTTTCTCTTAATTTAATTAATATTACAAATACTAGTATAATATTAATCAAGGTAGAAAATTGAACCAAAACTTTTATAAAACACTTATATGTTTCGGTTTTTAAGAGAGAAGAAGAGAGGATTTTTCTTCTCACTAGAACTTATATTTGGATGAGTAAATTGGAATGAATAATAATACACTACTTTTAGTATATTATTAGGTAAAATTATAGAGAAAACAATGATCATTTTTCTTCCCCAAAACCGTGTAAGAGGAGCCTTTAGGGTGAGCCAATGCATGCAAGTGTTGTTCTTTACGATACATAATAGGCTTGCATGGCTAGGAAATAAGGTAATCATTGTGTTTACCATTATCTTAATCAAACACAATATTAGCCTATTTCTTCCCCTAATTTCGGCACAATGGATAATATAGAGTCCATATTATTTTTGTCAATTTGTCAATATGTCACATGTCATATGTGACATAAATTTGTTATGTAATTTTTAACATATTAAAAATCAACGTATTAATAAAATACGTCACATACAAATATCGACTTAGTAATATCATAATTACTTGTACCAAAAATTTTACCAATTTATAAATCACAACTGATTGTATTTATAACAATTCATTCAATTTAATTGTTACTTTAAACAATTATTTCATCCGAGTAATGATACAATTCAATTACTCAGACCGTATCTTATTTAATCACATTTCAATATGATACGTAAATTTTACTTCCAAAATCGTCCGTCAATTTTCAAATAATTTAATTAACTCGTAACGTTATACGATTAATTAAATAATCAATTAAGAGTGTTGCCCTATAGGTATGACCTAGGGGTCAATCGATCACCACCGTCACACGACAAGTAATGTCAAACTCTAGTCACCAATCATTACCGATATATGTTGACAATGTGTGATAACAAAATTACTTCCCAATTGTATTCTTTAAAATGAGATTTAATAATGATATTTAAATCATGTGATCGCACTATTGTTGAGGACACATTTCCCAACAGCAACGACGGTTGAATACTCCCTGACACGACTTCTGAGACTTGCTTATCCATGGTGTATTTAGATTATCAACGATTGACGACCACAATGCCTCACTGTGGGCACCAAACTGTTTAGGTGATTTTTACCAAGTTAATTGTATTAGGTCAATGCGGTCTTACTCATTGGTTGCTTGATTGATCGTTTGTATTTGATGTTTAAATAAGGAAATAAAGTACGGAATGTAAATTGACACGTAAGATTTGGTGACGCGGAAAACCCAATGTGGGAACAACCGCAGGAGAGACGGTACCCTGCCAAATATTGCACTATCTTTGAATGGGAGGATGAATACAATTAATGCGTAATGTAAATCTTGCTAGCATGAGGTATTGTGTGAGATCTTGAATCTTGAATGTCCTCCTTTGATTGCTTCCTTGGCTATTTATAGGGTAAGAACCCTAGGTCTATCCTACCATGTTTATGGAAAGGAATATAACTTCCATAACAACTCTTTCCATATCTCACTATCTCCCTCAATTCTCCTTGATCTCCCTGAATGCTCCCTGACTTCTTCCTGACTTATCTTCCCTAAACACGGATGCTTCCTTCAGTGGGCTTTGGCCTCCTTCTTTACATGCCTGCTGGCCCATTACCCCTCTCAGCGCCCTTGCTCCCAATCGTGGGCTCCCCTTCTTCCACTCCTTCCTCTATGATCCATTACTTACTAAGTGGGCTTTCCTTATTGTGTAAATTTTAGCCCAAACACAAAGCTGCACTCAAATATGAGTTAAACAAAAAGCCCGTGAGACTCGGTCCAATAATAGATCCAACAAAAATAGGAAAGTTGAGAGAAACATGGAGTAGGCGCTGAGGAGGAGCGGGTTAAAGGGAACAGCTATAAATACGAAGGAGAGGCAAAGCAGCAAGGCATTCAATGAATCATTCACTCACACTTCAAGTCTGAACACTAGAAAATATCACTCATCATCGCGCAAGAGCATTAGTCATTATTTCCCTCAAAATTGTATCATTACATTGCTCCTCCGCAGTACTCCAGAAGTCATAGTGCATACATTTGGTGGAATACCAACTCCCCCCGCGGTTTTTCCCACATTCAGGTTTTCCGCGTCACCAATTTCTTATGTCTTTTACTTTTTTGCATTCTTTATTTTGTTCCGCCAGTTTGCAAGTACGATCTCATTACCTTAAAATTGACTAACAATAGACTGCTTTAACCTACCTAAGACAAAGTAACTATTAGGTAATTTTTTACCAAAACAAGATGTGCACATTAGCAATCAACACGAATCAAATGAAACCAAATGTGAATCACATACCTTTGGGGACACCTTAGCTCCGTTAAAATCCTAGCGTGAGAGAGAACAAAAACACACACTAGTCAAAACGTCGTTTTCCCAATATCTTATAATAGAGATTATAATTCACCAAAACTGCACAAGTTATAATGCAAATAAGAATGTATGAAAAAAGAAACCATACAAGAGACAATAGAAGGTAAAAAAGATTCAACTAGAAACAATTCTAGTAAGGAAGAGATTTGGTGGGAAAAACCTACAAATGGTTTCCTAAAGCTAAATTTTGACGGATCGAAAATAGAAGGTAATAAAGCTTCTTTTGGATACTCTATAAGAGATTACAATGGTAAAGTCGTTTTGTTGGGAGCAAAAAAGTGTGAATCCAATAGTATCCTTGTTGCGGAAGCACTTGCTTTAAAAGAAGGTATTTTAGCAGCTAAATACTTAAGAATCTCAAAGTTAATTGTGGAGGGTGATAACTTATGTGTTGTTAACTCGATTCGAGGTATTTGGCAAATTCCGTGGGAAATTTCTAGTATTATCTGAAGGAAAAGTAGATCTATATACTTAACATAATCATATATGTTTTAATTTAATTTGTCATAAAATTAACAAGTGATCTTATGCATGCAAACTAATTAATAAAATAAAGAAGAAACATCCATTCTTACATTGGAATTTCGGTTCAAATGGGCACAAAAGAGATCTCCTTCTCTTTTGTTCTTGAGCTTTCCTTTTGGATGAACAAAGACCCAAGTATAGGATCTCTCCCAAGGATTAATACCCAAGACACACTCTTAATAAAATTAATATAATGTATACTAGATAATATTAATTTTTTAAGAAAAATTGACCCAAAAATATTTGGTATCTCACCCAAAACCGGTTGAGAGAGAGGAATGATAGAGGAAATTTTTTCTCTTTCTAAAACTCTTGTTTTTAGATTGTAGGAATGAATAATTATCACTAGTATTTTTCTAAGTAAATATTAGATAAAATAAGAAGAAAAATCACAAGGATTTCTCTTCCCAAAACCAGTGGGAGTGGAGGAAAAATAGAGCCAATGCATGCCCATGGTTGTAGAATCCGCGGTTACAGCTTCCTTGAAGCTTCTCCAGCTAACGGCACCACCATTGAGCATGAAAACAAAACCAGCTTGTGATTTCATGTCATCTTTATCTTTTTGGAAGCTTGAGTCCGTGTAACCATTAACACGAAGTTCGGTGTCTCCTCCAAACACTAAGATAGAATCCTTAGTTCTTCTCAAGTACTTAAGGATGTTCTTGACTGCAATCCAGTGACTCTCACCTGGATTTCCTTGATATCTACTCGTCATGCTCAAGGCATACGAGACATCAGGACGTGTGCATATCATGGCGTACATGATTGATCCAATAGCGGAAGCATAAGGGATCGTCTTCATGCGTTCAACATCATGGGGTTCGGAGGGAGATTGAGTCTTGCTCAATATCGTCCCGGTTACCATAGGTACCAAACCCATTTTGGATTTGTCCATGCTGAACCGTCGAAGAATATTATCAACATAAGACTCTTGACTTAGTGCCAATATCCTCTTGGATCTATCTCTATGGATCCGGATACCTAATATGCGTTGTGCCTCTCCTAAATCCTTCATTTGGAAGTGGTTACCTAACCACTTCTTAATAGAAGACAACATTGGAATATCATTTCCAATGAGTAGTATGTCATCGACATACAAGATTAGGAACACAACATTACTCCCACTAAATTTCATGTATAAACATGGTTCCTCAACACTTCGAGTGAAACCATTTTCCTTTATAACATGATTGAATCGATGATTCCAACTTCTCGACGCTTGCTTAATACCATAAATGGATCTCTTAAGCTTGCACACTTTGTTAGGATTTTTAGAATCAACAAAACCTTCGGGTTGTATCATGTACACCTCCTCTTCTAAATTCCCATTTAGAAAAGCGGTTTTGACGACATCCATTTGCCATATTTCATAATCATGAAATGCGGCAATCGCTAACAAAATCCGTATGGATCTTAGCATGGCTACGGGGGCGAAGGTCTCATCATAATGGAGACCTTGGACTTGGGTAAATCCTTTTGCCACTAGCCTAGCTTTGTAAACATCATCATGTCCTTCTATGCCATTTTTGACTTTGAATATCCATTTGCATTGAAGAGGTCTTGCCCCTTTAGGCAAATCTACCAAGTTCCAAACTTGGTTTTCAAGCATAGAATCCATTTCGGATTTCATGGCTTCAAGCCATAAGGAAGAATTAGGACTAGAGATTGCGGCCTTGTAGGTGGCGGGCTCGTCACTTTCCATAAGCAACACATCGAGTGTTCCATCTTCCTCGATAAGTCCCACATATCGATCGGGATGGCGAATTACTCGACCCGTCCTTCTTAGTGGAGGAGGTACAACCGCGTTAGACGACGAACGAACTTCTTCTTGCGTCTCTACCTCGGTTTGTGGCTCTTGAACTTCGTCAAGTTAAAAATTTCTCCCACTCTGTCTCTTAGAAATAAATTCTCTTTCTAAGAAGACAGCCTCGTAAGACACAAACACTTTGTTATCTTGAGGTTTGTAGAAGTAGTATCCTCGAGAGGTCGAGGGGTAACCTACAAAGATGCATTTTTCGGATCTTGGGGCAAGCTTGTTGTCGTTCTTAGTCTTGACTTAAGCATCACATCCCCAAATCTTCATATAGGATATATTGGGGATCCTTCCCGTCCACATCTCACATGGAGTATTCTCGGTGGACTTTGTGGGACTATTGTTCAAAGATCGAATTGCGGTTTGACTCGCAAATCCGCAAAACGAGTTCGGTAACTCGGTTTGACTCATCATGGATCGAACCATATCAAGTAGGGTTCGATTCCTCCTTTCGGCAACACCATTGAGTTGTGGTGTTCCGGGTGGAGTAAGTTGTGATATAATACCACAACCTTTCAAGTGTGAATCAAATTCAAGGCTAAGATATTCTCCACCACGATCGGATCGTAGTGCCTTAATCCTTTTGTTCAATTGGTTCTCTACTTCATTTTGAAATTCTTTGAATTTCTCAAACGCTTCACTCTTATGTTTCATTAAATAGACATACCCATGTCTACTCAAGTCGTCGATGAAAGTTATAAAGTAGTCATAATTTCCACGAGCGGTGATACTCATTGGTCCACATACATCGGTGTGTATGAGTCCTAATAGTTCACTAGCTCGTGTCTCTTTACCACTAAAAGGATTACGAGTCATTTTGCCAAGTAGGCAATATTCGCATGTACCATATGATTGATAATCAAATGGTGTAATCATATTAGTCGAAATTAATCTTTTGATGCGATTCTCGTTTATGTGACCTAATCGACAATGCCAAATGAACGCTTCACTTGGGTCGCTTGATTTGAGTTTCTTTGATTGAATGTTATAGATATCATTAGTCGGATTTGAGGTCTCTAAAATGTAAATGCCATTAATAGAGGAAGCTTGGCCTATAACCAAGTCGTTCCTAAAAATAGTACAACAATTGTTCTTAATGACAAAACAAAAACCGTCCATGTCTAGCATGGCGATTGAAATAATGTTTTTAGAGAGTGTAGGCACATAAAAACAATTATGTAAATACAACTCAAATCCATTAGGCAAAGCTAAAACATAAGTTCCTTTGGATTCGGCCGCTACCCGAGCTCCATTTCCAAGGCGTAGATCCACATCTCCCTTGCTAACCTCTTCACGTCTCTTAAACCCTGTAAATGATTACAAAGGTGAGAACCACAACCGGTATCTAGTACCCATGTCGTAGTGGAAGTATAATTTATATCAATAACATAAATTTCCTTAGGAATTTTACCTTTTGGAGTGATGATTCCTTCCCTTATATTTCTCAAATATACGGGACAATTCCTAAGCCAATGTCCCATGACATAGCAATAATGGCACTCATCATTAACTTGCTTGAAGTTTTTGATTTTCTTTCCCTTCTTCTTGAACCTTTTGCCCTTTGAAGCAAGAACTTGATTGCTTGAGCTCCCACTAGTTTTGGCATCTTTATCTTCCAGAGACAAAGACCCTATAGATTGTATGAGGTAGTCTTCCTGAGACGGACTCACACGAGGTCTAGTAGTAGTAGGTGGTTTAGAAGAAGTGATGAAGTTAAGGTTTCCATGTAACACCCCGATATTCAGAGGAGCCTTAACTAGGCCTTCCTTAGCATATAAGGGCGTTACCATCTCGGTTGCCCGAGGAAAGTAATTATCAAACGTCAATAAAAGAACTATTAAGTTATATTACAAGTGACTTAAACCAAAATACAAAACAAGGTACAACTCAAGACTACTCGCTATGACCATCATATGTCGTGAAGACTCATCCCGCCGGAATCCGCCTATCATCAACACCAACACTGCTAAGACCGATTGCTCACCATAAGGGATCACGGCGGACACATAACAAACAAACAACCACACAAGGTCGATGCGAGACAAGACAAGACAATAGCAACCACAAACAACAATACAACCAACGACACTAGTCACTACCACGACCTCGACAATCCAACCGAACTCATCATCGGTCTGTCCTTTGGACCGCCCGCCGATGGGGACCGCGGCCGTTCCCACCTAAGCCCCGCTCATCGTACGAGCGATAACCCCGCTCATTAATGTGCACATCCCCTTTCGTGGCGGGTTCCACGAAGGGCGAAACTAGGGCGTGAAGCCACTCCCGCAAGTGACTCCACTCACCCGAGGACGCACCTCGAGAACCATCAACAACGATCACAACCACAACCACAACACAATACAACTACCATGTCAAGCAACCACAATACTATCACAACGCGACCGACACACTAGACCGTCTCACAGAGACCGAGTAGGCGAACCTACCTTTAAGCAACCGCAACCAATCCACGCCGATAGATAACATATCCAGCGACCAAGCAAAGCCTATAACCACCATACAAACATCTATTACTACAAGCGAACCCTAACTATAGAGACAAAGGCACGGATGATGATTGTGACATACCTATTAGGGAGAGACAAGGCAAAAGACCGCTACCCGACTCAAGGGACGCTCTTCTAAGGCACAAGGATCTTCACAAGGGCTTCCATGGAGGTTTTGAGGTGAAGGGAAGGGAAAGAGGCGGCTGAAGGATAGGAGGAAAGTGGCGAAAGTGATTTGCGGATTTAACAAAACGCGATATATAACCCTCGGCTGAAACCGGGCACTCGATCGAGTACCCAACATACTCGATCGAGTAACCCCCTACTCGATCGAGTAACCTAGCTACTCGATCGAGTAGCCTCTACTCCATCGAGTACCACTCTTTCCACTCAACTCCAGATGACCCCGGCACCTAACTCTAAGGCTATTCTCGTTCCCAAGGTCAGTCAACGATGGTCAAAGGGTCCCTAAAAGGACGGGTATTACAGTCTTCCCCCCTTAAAAAGAACTTCGTCCCCGAAGTTCACCTCACCTACCTCCCGCTCACGACCTGGAAACAACACGACCTTACCAAACTTCCCGGCCAAACCAATACCTCTTGAAAATACCATTCCCCCCCCCCATGTCATCATCATCCCGTCCACAATTATACCTATCGACTCTTGCCACTATCATGCAAACTTTATCACAGTCAACCGTTATTTTATATATATATCAAACGTCCAACTTGTAATGCGAAACGTCACTCGTGATCTCCCAACATACCATAACAATTATCAAATTGTCAATCTAGAACATGACTCATATCAACTTTCATGTGGTGTGACTACTACCGCCTTGTTATTTGGCAATGTGATTCCATCATAACGAAACATACAACCACACTCACTTTCATTTTAAAGGACTAAGGTAATTCGTTATGCTAAGGCAGGTCATAACATCAACAACATTTTAAACCACTACCGACCACGTTATAAACACGCAAAACGTTATCCATACATGATACCAACAATATTACAAACAACTACTAACAACATTATGAACAAGCAAGATATTATTTAAAACAACTTTTTTTTTTTTTTTTTTTTTTTTTTTTTTTTTTTTTTTTTTTTTTTTTATTCCGCGACATTACTCTTCCCCTCTAAAAAGGAACTTCGTCCCCGAAGTTCACCACCTAAACTATTACGCATATTAACTATTATTTGCATCCGAACCATTAATGAGAGCCATATTATTTGTTGTGGACATTACTCGCTAATTACATACTCATTAATCTCGAGTCACCGGAATAACTAGTTACCGTTCACAACACATGTTAAAGATGATATGCACAATTATAGGCGGATTTGCAACTCCGATAAGTGGATCGTAATGAGGCGTATGCCATATTAAAGTAACGAGAAAATGATTACCGCTTCACTAATCGTAACAAGAAATTACCACCACATCACCAATTGTAACAATTATGCTTATAAAATTCTAATCATGACTTGTAATGTATGAAATTAACGGCTCAAAGGCGTTACGATGCACTCGCAACAACTTTAAACATTAAACTTGCAATTATAAAACAATTGAACATTTTGAATTTTCAAAAACCCCGTAATGTGATGACACTCGATCGAGTAAGTATCGGTACTCGATCGAGTGCCATGCTACTCGATCGAGTGTCTTGGCTACTCGATCGAGTAGCCCGAGATCAGAATGCTTTTTCTCATGTCATCCTGCAGCTACTCGATAGAGTACGGGGTACTCTATCAGTACCTACGAGCCAACTCCTCATAAATCTGTCACGAGCTAACACCAATGCGCATACTTGACATATAAAATCGGGTCGGGACGACTCCCCGACTTCTAATACCACCCCGCAAACAGTTAGAATATCAAATTCGGCCTTATGGCCAATCATACAGTTCCAACTAAGTCTCAAAACAAAAGGAAACAACTATCAAAGTCTAACAACAATACCACCATCTAACATCAACTACTATCAACACTCACGAACGAAGATAAAACAAGGAGTATCACTCCTGCTGCTGCTGCTGCTGCTGCTCGAACATCACCTCATCATCACCACCACCACCACGGATGAACCTACTCCCGCATCACCCCCTGCTCCGCTCCCGGGCCCACGTACCAAGGCGTCAAGCCTCCATAAGGAAAGGACTGAGGTGCTCCCCATGTCGACTGTTCCACCCCGTAGGCATGGAAAACCCCCGAGTAATTCCCAACGCCACTCCACCAGATGGATGCGGTCCTCGGTCCCTATCCCCCGAGTGTACGCCATCTCATGCATGTTCCGGAGTGTCAAGGTAGATGACACTCTCTCCGCTAGGTAAGCGGATCGCGTCTCGGGGTGTCAAGGTAAGGGTAGTACGGGAAAGGCTGCTGCTGCTGCGGTGGTGCTACTGGCTGTGGCCTAGCCTCCGGGGCCCTCTCCCTCACTCGACGGGGTCCCCTCACCACTCTGGGTCTCTCCACCCTCTGAACTTCCGCATTCTCGCCCTTCGTCGGCTCCGGCATCTCCGGAGGATCGTGCCATCAATGAGATAGGTCTGCGGTGGCGGGGTGTGTCCTCATCCTCCTCCTCCTCCTCCTCATCGTCTCCATCCACAGTCACCACTGCCGGCTCCAAGGGCTCTGTGGCTGGGAGGTGCTCAGGAGCTGGAATCTTCATCCAACTCATGCCAAGCACTCTCCACGCTAGGCTACCGTCAGCCAAGGTTCTCAACCATTTCAGGTCGAGATAGTACTCACGATCCATGGTAGGCACGGGGGTAGCTAGAGGCACGTACGTCGAAGAAGCCTCAAAGGAGGTTAGCTTTTCAGCTAACCGAGTGGCAATGGCACCACACTCAGTGCACCGAGAAGTAGAGGAAGCCATCAAGGCAAGAGCAAAGACAAACTATGGAAGGAGCATTAAAGACCACTTTCCTGGCCCGCTCCGGATTGAGGTAGGACATCAAAAGTAAAACCTCATGGTTATTCAACTTACTGATATCTTTTCGGTCATAGAGGAGGTTTGAAAGGGAACGAAGAAAGACTCTCAAGGTGATGTGCTGAACATCGTTAATCAGCATATTGCTCGCGGTGGGAGCTTGTTTCCCAGTCAAGCAAGGCATTAGGCGGCACACGCCGCACTCAGCTGGAATGTCGATGATGGAGTTCTTGGGAGGCTTGGCCAACCCAAGGTGAGAGGCAAACAAATCCATGGTTAA
This sequence comes from Silene latifolia, assembly GCF_048544455.1. Taxonomy (NCBI): domain Eukaryota; kingdom Viridiplantae; phylum Streptophyta; class Magnoliopsida; order Caryophyllales; family Caryophyllaceae; genus Silene; species Silene latifolia. The sequence continues at coordinate 116,856,481 of NC_133538.1, read as the reverse complement.
CAAGAAACTGGTATTCATCAATCTGAACTCAACAGTCTGACCCGCTGGGTCATAGTTAAAGGAACTCATGAATTCTAGGGTAAGAAAAGGGTAAGTGTGCTTCCTCAACCGGTACAAACCCGTAAACCCCAAGGTCTCGAATATATGACGGACATCCGTCTCTATTTCCAACTCTTCTAACACACCGGTGTCTATACACTTTGTGGGTCTCATCTTGCGTTTTTGTAAAGCTACAAAACGCTCCCTTTGCTTAAAGTCAACAAAAACAACAGAAGGGTACTCAGAAACTGCGGGTACTACCGGTCCACTAGCCTCCCCCCTCTCAAGTGGATCAACCCTTCCCCGTTTACTCTGACGGGTTCCAAGGTTTAGTCTCGGCATCTGTTTTAGGCATAAGTCCAAACAACTTGTATAAACATCCAAACAATTATTTCATGTTACTTGAATTCACATATCCAGCTAAGCAATGAGAATTTCCCAACAATTTTGACGTGTGAAGCACATAATTCATGTTATTAAACTTGAATATTAAGATAAGTGTACATGTTTATCAACAGTTTCCAATTTTTGACATACAAGTTCAAGCAATTTGTATAAAACATGTAGGCATACACTTCACACAATTCGAGTTTTATATAATTGGCAGCTTCACTAACTCGTTAACCAATTCCATACTCGAGGCTCATAGTTAATGTCATTAAACTTAGATGTTTCGCTAGGTATTCATATATCATCAATAGTTCCCTCAATTTTTACCCTATGATCTCAGTTTGTAGCCACTTATCCTAGCATGCTTCTAAAGGTCGTTCCATTTACATTGCAAACTACATGTCACTAATGCAAGAGAAAGAATAATTTATGACAAATCAATGTCACTCTTCACTATTATGTAAAATAACTCAATCAAAATTTTCAGACGGTCCCTTAAATTTTGTGAAAATTGTGGCATGTATTCATCAATCATTGTTTCTATTATCATATTGAAGTCCAACTTATACTTATATTGTCAATTACTACATCAATTTTCCAATTCTAAGTCACGAATTTCCCATAAGGCACTTTTAAGACGGAGTTTTAAGGCAACTTTCTAAGGTGACAATCATCAGAATTCACCTCTCCACATGATATAAACAATGTATAGTGCTCAATTCCATCACCTTATCAATGTAGAACAATCAAAAATCAATTTCAAATTTGTAACCCTAGAAATTTCGATTTCACCTTTGCAACTTTTCTAATCTAATCTACAGCAATTAATCACCAACAAACATGGAAAAGAGGCATATGAATCATGTTTCAACTATCTAAAGCAACTATTACATCATGTGAATCGAAAATTTCAGATTATGTCACTATTTTACACATTCAAAGTAATAAATCACATAAATTAGGAAGAATAACTTACCTTGATTGATTAGTAGAGTAAAGAAACGAATTAAACAAGGAAAATCGGCCCCAAAAATCACTACCAACGCGATGAACAGAGAGGGTTTGAGAGGAGAAGTAAGGAATTGAGAGTGATATAGGGTGGTTGTGTCGAAATATGGAGGAATAAGAAGAAGAAATAGAAAGGTGAAGGGTTTTAAGAAAACCCGTAGAAATCACTGCACAGTAACCTACTCGATCGAGTGCCTGGGTACTCGATCGAGTACCACCCTACTCGATCGAGTAGGAGCTAAATCATCGAGTAACTGGGGGATTTTCCCTCATTCCGACGTTATAGCCTCCTAACTGGATCGAGTGAGGTCTACTCGGTCTAGTACGCACTCGCACTCGGTCAAGTATAGCTAAGTACTCGATCAAAAGAACGAAGTAACTTGAAGATTCCTGCAGAAACAACACCGCGTGTCGATTCCAACTAAGTTCGGAATTCGACACTAGTCATCGCATTCAATCACGTTTTATAACCATCGTCACACGACATACAACTCTCCAACAACTAAGGGACATATCCTGTTACGTTATACAAATTACCCAACTCGGTCTACCTGTCACCGAGTTATGTATGAACCTAGCCGTGCCATATTATTACATTTACTTACTTTACATGCTATTACTAAACTCGTGTTTACATCAAGTTCAAACGTATGATTAACATTAATATCCCCATATTTATTTGTCACATAATTATATACATTGCCAATCACTTAATCAATTAGGTATTATACGTTATTCTAAGCAATCTATTTTGCATAATTCCAATATTTCGCAAATGGAAAATTTCAACCTTGACTAATAAAGCATATACACATTACCATATATCGTACCATATATCGTGACCCGAATTATTACTCATCCATACTATAATTTTCATTATAGCTATCGCGGTATGGTCTACAAGCTCACTTACAACTTCCGTCATCATAAATTTTTATGACAACCATCTACATGTTCGCTAATCATATTACACATTCAAATTCACACTTTCATGCATCTTCATGACCTATAATCCCGTCACATAACTCCTAGCTATCCTATAAGCTCACTAATCATCCAACGAGCTTCAATAATTTCGTCAATGATTACCACACTCGGCCCAAACAGTACTATCACACCCCAATTAATTCTAACAAAACTTAACCGGAGGTAACTCCGGCACAATTAACATACATAGCACACATAGACACACGGACTCACATTCCCATCCCATGTGACTGGCTTAAGTGTCCTGGGGCCAAGATTTTGAAGTGAGGGCGCCTACTCACCCAAAACCTAGCATCGGTCGGGGCTCCCATTACACATACACCAGGTTCATTTTATTAGACTCTCTACATTCATTATGTTCATTTGTTACAGGTTCCAAAATCGTCGCTCTGATACCACTTTGTAACACCCCGATATTCAGAGGAGCCTTAACTAGGCCTTCCTTAGCATATAAGGGCGTTACCATCTCGGTTGCCGAGGATAGTAATTATCAAATGTCAATAAAAGAACTATTAAGTTATATTACAAGTGACTTAAACCAAAATACAAAACAAGGTACAACTCAAGACTACTCGCTATGACCATCATATGTCGTGAAGACTCATCCCCCGCCAGGACTCAGCTATCATCAACACCAACACTGCTAAAACCGATTTGCTCACCATAAGGGATCACGGCGGACACATAACAAACAAACAACCACACAAGGTCGATCGAGACAAGACAAGACAATAGCAACCACAAACAACAATACAACCAACGACACTAGTCACTACCACGACCTCGACAATCCAACCGACATCCTTTGGCTGTCCTTTGGACCACCCGCGATGGGGGACCGCAGCCGTTCCCACCTAAGCCCCGCTCATCGTCGAGCGATAACCCTGCTCATTAATGTGCACATCCCCTTTCGTGGCGGGTTCCACGAAGGGCGAAACTAGGGCGTGAAGCCACTCCCGCAAGTGACTCCACTCAGCCGAGGACGCACCTCGAGAACCATCAACAACGATCACAACCACAACCACAACACAATACAACTACCATGTCAAGCAACCACAATACTATCACAACGCGACCGACACACTAGACCGTCTACAGAGACTGAGTAGGCGAACCTACCTTTAAGCAACCGCAACCAATCCACGCTGATAGATAACATAGCCAGCGACCAAGCAAAGCCTATAACCACCATACAAACATCTATTACTACAAGCGAACCCTAACTATAGAGACAAAGGCACGGATGATGATTGTGACATACCTATTAGGGAGAGACAAGGCAAAAGACCGCTACCCGACTCAAGGGACGCTCTTCTAAGGCACAAGGATCTTCACAAGGGCTTCCATGGAGGTTTTGAGGTGAAGGGAAGGGAAAGAGGCGGCTGAAGGATAGGAGGAAAGTGGCGAAAGTGATTTGCGGATTTAACAAAACGCGATATATAACCCTCGCTGGAAACTGGGCACTCGATCGAGTACCCAACATACTCGATCGAGTAACCCCCTACTCGATCGAGTAACCTAGCTACTCGATCGAGTAGCCTCTACTCCATCGAGTACCACTCTTTCCACTCAACTCCAGATGACCCCGGCACCTAACTCTAAGGCTATTCTCGTTCCCAAGGTCAGTCAACGATGGTCAAAGGGTCCCTAAAAGGACGGGTATTACATTCCATCCGAACCTATCCCAAAATGAAGTTCTCTAGTAGTGTCGAAATCATTGTTGGAGCAAACGTCGTCAAAAACATTGTGGTAAGACTCAATAGTTATCGGTGCGGTAGCATTTGATGGATTCATTGTAATGAACTACAAATATGGAGGAAAAGGAAATATTAACATTTGTCTTTTTAAATCATACTTGCAAATTAACAAGATATGAACATTTATATAGTGACCTCTACCCAACTATAATAAATGATTCCAAGACCCAAATTCATATCGACTTAGGCACGGTAGGGCCGATACATCCTTTATCAATATAACTCGGTGGATTAACGTTTAATCGATTCTACTTTTAGAACTCTTGGTCGATAATATTACATTAACAATTATCTTTAGCCCAAAACACATCCGACAAGGGCACGGTGTGGCCGATACATCCCTTATCAAAAACTTTTGTTGAGTTCAATCCAAATTTCGAATAAATGTGTCCATGATCCAAATCCACATCAACTTGGGCACGGTAGGGCCGATTCATCCCTTATCAACATGAATTCGGTGGATAGACATTTATCACCCACTTCCCCTACGTAACAAGTTTTGTACCCCGGTAGGGCCGAGTGCACTCCCTCGCGAACTAGGTTTTCATGGTTTCTACTATTTGGTAAGGCTATGTCTCAATTAATTGTTTTAGCGAGAGGTCATGTCAATTTATTATCTATCACGTTTTAAGTGAACTAAAGCGGTGAACTACGATAATTATAATTGACACGGTCGATAAAGTCGATAAAATGATAATGCATGTTTTAGTTATGGCGATTTAGCGATCCATGTGACATAAATAAAATGCAAACATAAAATAAATCCTAGTATGGCCTTTCCTAAAATAGAAAAACTATTTAACTATTACATATTCGGAAACCAACTCCATTGGGCCCTTGAACTTCGGTTGTGGCACGCATCTCGAGGTAACACCGTCTTTATGTATCGCCATCTTGAAGAAATCCGTCTTTGGGAACTCCGAGATAAATTAAATTACATAGCAAATTACATAATTTCCTATTATACATTTGTAACTAAGATAAAATAAAATAAATCTATTAAATTACAAAACGGTGATACGAGATCACAATAAAATTACAACCGAATCGATATTCCCATACATTTCGGGAAATACCAATTAAAACTAAGGCCATACTAAGTAAAATTACATAATTCAAAAATTACATAAATTAAATTATGACAATCATAAAGAAAATGCGGCATTATAATATGTATGAACATGCCCAATTTTAATGCTAAATCGCCTTTAATTAGCCAATATCGTATATTACTCGGTTTTTACGGATTTGCGTGATTTCAATATTTTATAATCACAAAAATTACATAATTCATATTTATGCATAAGTTAATTACCCTAACCTCTTAGGACTCAAAATTTAGTCTTCACTAATAATTTGACCATAATTAACTCTCATTTATAAAATTTGTTCATTAATGGACTTAAAATTATAAAAATAAGCTATAAACTTCAAATAAATCACAAAAAATTACATAAATTTGAAATTTGAAATTTAAACTCATGAACATTCTGGAAAAATACCATGACACTCATAATGTTCAAAAACTTACGTTAAAAATTTTGAAATTTTTCCGGAAAAACAATGTTGCGGTTTATCGGTTTTAACTAAAATAATCATAAAAACATGGAAAAATTATATTCATCAACTTTTCAATTTTATATCTGAAAAAGATAATAAAATGCAACATATGATGTTTTTCCTTAGTCATAGATTATGTTTTATTAATTTTTCACTAATAATGTCACTATTTATGCTATTTTTCTTCAAAAATCCATAAATCATGCAAAAAGACTTCACTATAGCCCATTATTTTACACACATCTTGTAAATTTCATGTGACAACATACTAAATTTCTATGACCAGATTCGAAATTTATCTCATATTAACCTATTTTTCACCTAAAATCAATTTTAATAATGAAAAATCCATTTTTCGAGCATAACATGTCCAAAAATTATGAACATTTACAGGTTATCTCAAAATAATATATGAGACAACATATCCAAAAATCACTGGAAAATTCGAAGTATAGCTAATTTTAGACCGAAAATGACATTTTTACTCATAAAATCATATTTAAACGCCATTATTGTATAAAATGAACAATAAAAATCCGTAAATTAACAAACAATCCTAAAAACATTTTAGGACCAGAAATTTTATCATGCATGGATTAATTTCGTGATATATCATAATAACACAAATTATACAAGTTTTATATGGTATTCTTATAACTCGGAAAAACTTTTAACCGATTTGCGTGAAAAAAACCATGGCTCATGATACCGATTAAAGGAAAAGTAGATCTATATACTTAACATTCTCATATATGTTTTAATTTAATTTGTCATATAATTAATAAGTGATCTTATGCATGCAAACTAATTAATAAAATAAAGAAGAAACATCCATTCTTACATTGGAATTTCGGTTCAAATGGGCACAAAAGAGATCTCCTTCTCTTTTGTTCTTGAGCTTTTCTTTTGGATGAACAAAGACCCAAGTATAGGATCTCTCCCAAGGATTAATACCCAAGACACACTCTTAATAAAATTAATATAATGTATACTAGATAATATTAATTTTGTAAGAAAAATTGACCCAAAAATATTTGGTATCTCACCCAAAACCGGTTGAGAGAGAGGAATGATAGAGGAAATTTTTTCTCTTTCTAAAACTCTTGTTTTTAGATTGTAGGAATGAATAATTATCACTAGTATTTTTCTAAGTGAATATTAGATAAAATAAGAAGAAAAATCACAAGGATTTCTCTTCCCAAAACAGGTGGGAGTGGAGGAAAAATAGAGCCAATGCATGCCCATGGTTACCTTCACAAGAATATGTAGGTGTGCATGGCTAGCAATAGGTTTACATAATTATGTTTTCCATTAACTTTAATCAACATAATATATATGTTAAATCCTCCCACTATTTCGGCCAAATGGAGATAAAATGGATTCCATTTTATTTTTGTCAATTGTCAATATGTCACATGTCATATGTAACATAAATTTGTTATGTATTTTTAACACATTAAAAATCAACGTATTAATAAAAATACGTCATATACAAAAATTGACTTAGTAATTCATAATTACTTGTACCAAAATATTTTACCAATTATAAATCACAACAAATTGTATTTATAATAATTCATTCAAATTCAATTGTTTCTTTAAACAATAATTTCATCTGAACAATGATACAATTCGATTACTCAGACCGTATCTCATTTAATCAATTTCAATGTGATACGTAAATTTTACTTCCAAACTCGTCCGTCAATTTTCAAGTAATTTAATTAACTCGTAACGTTATACGATTAATTAAATGATCAATTAAGAGTGTTATCCTTTAAGTATGACCTAGGGGGTCAACTGATCACCACCGTCGCACGACAGTAATGTCAAACTCTAGTCAGCCAATCATTACCGATATATGTTGATCAGTTGACAGTAAATATTACTTCCCAATTGTATTCTTTATAATGAGACTTAAACATGTGATCATCATGATCAACAGTCGTGATCGCATTATTGTCGGGGGACACATATTCCAACATTATCAAGGATGTGAAATTAGACCATCATTTTTTCGATGAAGTGATAATTAAACATAGCTTTCGTGAAACCAACAAAGTTGCTGACTTCATGGCTTCAGTTGGACATTCATGTCCAACTCTTTCGAGGTGGTTTGATAGCCGGTGGCTTCAACTTACCTCCCTCATTCGAAAGGATGAGATAGGTTGGTCCTACCCTAGAGGATCAACCTAGTTTTCTTACCTAATTAAAAAAAAAATACAGGAGACAATATAGGCACCACGAATAGTTCAATTACTTATCAAACATTTAGCATAGAAACACAGACTTAAGATGAAGCTCAAAAACTGCTTTGTAAGAGAGAAAACAACAACAAAAATTTCAAATTTTTAGAAAGTACACAATCCTATATTGGACATGAACAAGGGAGCTTAAATAAGCAGCATCAACAACATTACCCAAGTGCCTAGAAAGTTCCCGACCATGTCGAGGTAAGGGGGCCGAATGTACAGAATATAGAGCCTTACCCTAGTGTTTAAAACGCAAAATAAATATCTTTGGATGACTATTAACAAAATGTTTGTCGTGATTTGAGTCTACTACTTCACAAAGTGACCCGTAAGAGAGGCACATTGCTTTATTCCATCCTACTCAAAAACCAAATAGTAGTCAATCTTCGGCTCTAATAGAATTGGCATTTATATAAGCAATTAAAGAGAATAGCAATAAATAAAAACGCACGGTTGTCAACTGGTTATAGCCAAATCTTTGCAAAAACAAAGCACTAGTCCAAAAATAATTTGTGTTAGCTAATATGAAGTAGCTTATGCAACCATTAGGGGTATAATTAAAAAAAACAAAAAAAAGTGGAGGGAAAACAATGGAGTAGAGCTGATCAAAAGCGGGTTTGGGCCGGACACGGGCCGAGCCCAGCTACTAAAAAGGTGTCCGACGGGCCTTATTTTATAGCCCGAGCCCGCTAAACGGGCCAGTTTCCATTGTCCGTACCCGCCCACTTCAAAATAGCAGGCCGGCCAGCGAGCCTGACTAAAATGAAACACAGAAATTAGTGTTTTTATTAAAACACGGGTTTGTTATCGTTAGATCCCACTAAAACTTAACAATTGTCTTTAAAAGCTTACCCTTAAGAAAGTACTAATTTTCAAATGATAGGTTTACTAGATTTTGAAAAAAAACACAAGTTTGACAATGTTCTACTACAAACATCAAAAGCTCATTTTTGCCTTTGTCTTTGTGCGACATTGTTAGCGGTTACATACACTCCCGTGTAATAAATACTTAAAAGGTACTATCTTTATACGACAATCCCGTTAGCATGTCCATTCTCGAAGAATCTTTATACGACAAGTGTAAATACCAAAAATCTTCCACTTATACGTAAGGCATTAGTATTCATTTGCGCTACCTAATTGGTTTAGAGTGTACAAATTGTAAATGAAATGAGCAGAGAACGTAGGAGGATTGAGCGTTTTTGAGAAATTTTATGAGGTTACTTCTAATAGCGGGCATAGCGGGTCCCTCATGGGCAATTTTGTTTATTCCAAGCCCGTCCATTTATTCTAGCGGGCCTAGTTTTCTTGTCCGTTACCCGTTTAGTTTGTTATTTTTCTTGTCCAAACCCACTATTTTAGCGGGCTGAACGGACCAACCCGCACTTGATCAGCTCTGAATGGAGTAAAACGAAGCAAGATAAGGAAAGAATTTGTGTGAAGAGAGGAAGCAAAAGCCAAAAAAAAAAAGTGAAGAAAAATTAAGCGGAAAATGTAATTCAAGTCCGTAGAAGAGATCAGAAATAAGAGATTTGAATGAAAAGATAAATATTACAAAGAATCACATCTTATCTTTATTAACTCAGAAGACAATACTCAATCCAGGACGTGCCACGTCATTAATACAACCTTTTTTTTATTTTTTTTATTTTTGAAAATTAATGTTATGGTGGGACCCATTAGTGTGCAAAATATTTATTTCTTCAGAATTCCGTTAATACAAACATGCGACAAATTTCGTCTTAGAACAAATACTATGAAATAATAGTATGAAATAATTTTATACATTCTGAATAAATGAATATAGAATTTACATAATTTTTTTTAAAAAAATAACAATAAAATTATATAATTACGAGAAGGATTTATATTTAATTACAGGATTGAATTACATATAATGCGAATAAATTACATGCATAATTTTTTAAAAATAGATAGTACGATATATTTAAAAAAAATCATGACGGAGTATTACTTACAATAAAAAAAACTCGGCAACTTAACTGCCAGCCGCGCACACCGAAAATGGCAGGTGACAATGATAGGCTACCGAGTAAATTTATTCTTCAACAAGCGTTTCAAGCAAAATTGATCTTTTTATTTCTCTAAAAAAACAAATAAATGTTGACTTTTATTGAAATATTTAAATTTAAAAATTTTTAAAAATTATAACACAAATGATTAACAATTGTTTTAATAAATATTTTTTTTTAAATATAACACGATAATTAAACAATTGTAAAACTTTAACATATGTTTTTTTTATAAAAAAAATCCTCTCAGATCTGTAAAGAAAGTCGTTCATCACCGAGGATTTATTTACTTGGAGCAAAAATTATGGCAACTTTACTATTAGTCGCGCACTCCGAACTCGGAAGATGACAATGATAGGCTACCGAGTAATTTCTATTTCGACAAGTACGTTTTATAGGCAACATTAATATAGTCAGGTTAAATACACTTGGACCGTCCAAACTTCAAATCAGAAACTTCATAAAAATCAAAGAATCAGTTTATTCTGACATAATGGCATATATGCAGTTAATTATGTGATGGCAGCAGTTTGTAAGGAGTGGAGTTGTGGCCTAATGGCAGTAGTGGGGAAGTTAGGGTTACATAAGAGGTTATGTTGGCTTATAAATAGGAGTGCAAACAACGAGATTATCTCACACAAAAATGGCACATATCCAGAGTATGAAAATTTTCAATTTTTAGAATAATTTGCATATGTTAAAATTTATTATTAAATTATATTTCGTTTATCGAGATATAAAGTTTTTTATGTATGCAAATTTTATTTACAATAGTAGATTACGTTATTTCCGCTTAAACCTTGCATGTGAACACGTATTTGTAACAAGTTTAAACATTAATTATGTAGATCGCTGATTTAGACTAACTAGATAAATACAATAGAAATGCGAAAAAAAAATACATTCAAAAATATTAATACCGGCCCAAATACATACCCGTGCAATTTTGCACGGGTTTAAAACTAGTAATACTAAAATTAAAGTCAATCTTTTCCCACCACTCCACCATCTCCAAATCTCCAATACCATATTTCTTCTCATGAAGTACCATTGTAAGAATAACATACAATTTCGGATCTTGTTTCAGCACCAAACAGGCCGTTAGAAATTCAATAGAAAGCTCATGTGCTACACGTTAAGAACACAAGATGCCTCACAAGTAAAGAGAAACAAGGAAAGCCATCTTCCACAGCATCAAAGACAGCTCTCAACAAGAGGGCCAAAGACCAACTTCTACCAAGCAAAGCAGTTGAATAAAAATACAAGTACACACATGCTATCCTAATGTTCAAATTTCATAGCAGACACCAACTAATATAACTCTTAATCCAATAGTCATCCACAACCGCTATCAAAATTGGATGTTCAAACACGAAACTTCTAAATATATACGAATGAATGTAGAATTTCCTCACTTATACTAGTACGTTAAAATTTGACACAATCTTTTCATGAACTAAGGAACCAAAAACAGTATATCCTATCAAGGATAATACAACAACCTAGTCAACTACTCAATTATGGGAAAGATTATATCATAATCATATTCCATAATTCTCTCCTATACTATATATTGTCATCATCATAATGCAATTATTATCAAAATTATAATCATAACAATTCTTTACATGGTATCAGCCTAATCGATCCTCACGATCATCACAATAAAATTTTCCGTCTCTAGCTTATTCACGTCAATCCCACGCTCCGACCAACCGTTCTAAATGGCCAACCAACTTCAACTCGCAAACCCCGCTGAACCCACCAACCCGCTAACCATTGTTACCTTCGCCAACTGCATCCAACTCAAGGACTCCGTCACGTTCCGTCAATGGCGATTTCAAGTCCATGCTATCATGAACGGTCTTGCCTTATTCTCGTTTCTTGACGGTTCTGGTGTTGTCCCTCCCAGAACCATCACCATCGATCCCACCCCACCTGAGACACAACCCACGAGACAGCCCAACCCCGCCTACACCACCTGGTACCGCCAAGATCAATTAATTCTAGGCGCCCTTGCTTGTACTCTTGCACCTCCTATCGCTGCCCTAATTGCTAATGATCCGACATCTCATGATGCCTGGACCACTCTTTCCAAAACATTTGCCAATTCTTCTCGTGGCCACCGTCTTCAAATCAAGGACCGCGTTGATAACATCTCTCATACCGACAATATGACCATCACTGACTACATGACTGCCATCAAGTCATGTACAGATGACCACGCTCAATTGCAACATCCAATGGATGTTGACGATATCACCGCTAAAATCCTCAACGGCCTTAACTACAACAAATATCGCTCTGTTATCGAAGCCGTTCGCGCTCGTGACACGGCCATTTTCTTTGAAGCACTACATGATAAACTGATACAACAAGAACTTCGCCTCAAAAATGAACCCACCCCCTCCGCTTTCAACCCATCTGCTCATGCGGCTAACTATCGTCCCAATAATCGCACCTCCTATCAAAACCGCTCCCCCAACTATACTCCTAAAACTACGACCCCCAACACCACCCAACCCACCTACTCGAAACCCTTCAAAGGACGTTGTCAATACTGTGACATTGTCGGTCATGTGGCCTCTGATTGTCCCGACCTCCAAACCAACTACTCGTCCTTTGTATTTCCCACCCGTAAACCCCGCGGCCCTCCACCCCAAGCCCACACAGCCTCCCACACCACCCCACAATCCAGCCGCTCCTGGACTGTCGATAACGGGGCTTCGCATCACATTGCTGACGACCTCAATACTCTCGCTCTCCATCAGCCCTATGATGGTCCCGATGACCTTGTCATAGGCGATGGCTCAGCCTTTCAAATCACTCACTCTGGTTCTTTCTCCTTTCCCTCTTCTCCTGCCTCTCTTTTATTTACCAACGTTCTCGTAGTTCCGTCAATTTCCCGTAAACTTTTATCCGTTTCTCAATTTTGTAAAGACACTCATGCTTATGCTATTTTCTCATCGTCTTCTTTTTGTGTTAAGGAGCTCCAGACGGACCAGGTTCTTCTTCAAGGACCACTTATTGACGGCTCATATGTCTGGACACCATCTGCCCCACATGCCCACATTGTCACATCCCCGAGTCAAGCTTCGTGGCATCATCGTCTTGGCCATCCGTCTTCAAAATTTTACAACTTATTAATTCCAAATTTCAATTACGCATTTCTGATTCCGCACCTTGTATTTCTTGCAATTTAAATAAAAGCCATAAACTTTCTTTTGCCCAATCTACACTACGTTCAACTGCTCCCCTCGACTTAATTTTTTCAGATGTATGGACATCACCTGTCCTCTCTTCCGACTCATTTAAATACTACGTTATTTCTGTCGATCATTTCACTCACAATATTTGGCTTTATCCCTTAAAACGAAAATCCGACACTCAATTAACCTTTAATAAATTCCGAGCTATTATTGAAAAATATTTAAACAAACTAATTCGCCAATTTTACTTGGACAATGGCGGCGAATACACGACTCTCACGCCCCATCTTAACCTCGATGGCATCACCCATCACATTGCTGACGACCTCAATACTCTCGCTCTCCATCAGCCCTATGATGGTCCCGATGACCTTGTCATAGGCGATGGCTCAGCCTTTCAAATCACTCACTCTGGTTCTTTCTCCTTTCCCTCTTCTCCTGCCTCTCTTTTATTTACCAACGTTCTCGTAGTTCCGTCAATTTCCCGTAAACTTTTATCCGTTTCTCAATTTTGTAAAGACACTCATGCTTATGCTATTTTCTCATCGTCTTCTTTTTGTGTTAAGGAGCTCCAGACGGACCAGGTTCTTCTTCAAGGACCACTTATTGACGGCTCATATGTCTGGACACCATCTGCCCCACATGCCCACATTGTCACATCCCCGAGTCAAGCTTCGTGGCATCATCGTCTTGGCCATCCGTCTTCAAAATTTTACAACTTATTAATTCCAAATTTCAATTACGCATTTCTGATTCCGCACCTTGTATTTCTTGCAATTTAAATAAAAGCCATAAACTTTCTTTTGCCCAATCTACACTACGTTCAACTGCTCCCCTCGACTTAATTTTTTCAGATGTATGGACATCACCTGTCCTCTCTTCCGACTCATTTAAATACTACGTTATTTTTGTCGATCATTTCACTCACAATATTTGGCTTTATCCCTTAAAACGAAAATCCGACACTCAATTAACCTTTAATAAATTCCGAGCTATTATTGAAAAATATTTAAACAAACTAATTCGCCAATTTTACTTGGACAATGGCGGCGAATACACGACTCTCACGCCCCATCTTAACCTCGATGGCATCACCCATCTCACCTCCCCCCCCCCCCCCCGCATACACCCGAACACAATGGGTTTGCTGAAAGACGACACCGCCACATTATTGAAACGGGATTTTCTCTGCTAACCCATACGTGTCTTCCCCTTTCATTATGACCCTATGCTTTTTCGACAACTGCATATCTAATCAATCGTCTTTCAACCCCGTCACTTGCAAATCAGTCCCCATACTTTAAATTATTTAACCAGGAACCGAATTATTTGAAACTCCATAGCTTTGGTTGCCTTTATTTCCCTTGGTTGTGCCCCTATAATACCCACAAACTCCAACCTCACTCCATTGAATGTATCTTTGTTGGCTACTCACCCACTCAAAGTGCCTACCTTTGTCTTGACCCGATCACTTCCCGTGTTTAAACTTCCCGCCATGTCAAGTTCATTGACGATGAATTCCCTTACTCCAAACTTATTCGACAAACCACCACTCCTACCACTATGACACCCACGAACTGGTGTCAATTTTCTATTCCCCTCCTATCCTCCACTGAACCCGTTTCTTCACCTTCCTCTGCCCTCGCCACCTCCACCGAACCCACGGCTGATTCTTCACCCACACATACCTCAACCTCGACCACGTCAACAACACCAGCCAGCCCCACGCAATCCCCTACCTCCACTCCTCCGCCACCTTCACCCCCACCTCCTCCTCCTTCTCACTATGGGACTCGCCTCTCAAACAATATCCGGAAACCAAATCGAAATATGCCAAATTAGCCATTGTCCCAACCCCGTATCTCACCCCCACCACGATAAAACAAACCCTTCTCGACCCTCTTTGGCGAGCTGCAATGCAAGCCGAATATGATGCCTTAACCCGAAATAATACTTGGACTCTTGTACCCCCTGATTCTATTCCAAATACCATTGGTTGTAAATGGGTGTGCCGGATAAAATATAACCCGGATGGTAGTCTAAAGCAGCATAAGGCCCACATAGTTGCTAAAGGCTTTCATCAACGTCCCGGACTCGATTACACCGAAACCTTTAGCCCCGTTATTAAACCTACCACTATCCGTCTAATCTTATCCCTTGCCGTTACAAATGGTTGGTCGCTTCGTCAAATTGATGTGAATAATGCTTTTCTACAAGGTACCCTGTGGGAAATAATCTGAACTTCCCTTTAAATTGAAGGATTATAACGAATTTAACAGTGGTGATCAATAGTCATAAACAAAATACATAAACAAAGTATAAAGGATTAAGAATTAACCTTCGGTCCTAGCAAAATTGGCCTAAAAACAATATCAAAATTGATATTCGCCTATCAGTTGCACCCAAGACGATATGAGATATGCCCTATTGATTGTGCTAGAATCGATCTAAAATTTTCTGTAAAATTTAGTTGTTTTGTGTTTTTTTCTGATGAGAGAGAGAGGCTAGGTCAAGAAAAGAATTAGGGTAGAATAATTCTCTCCCTTTCTTTCTTATACTGACCGAAATTTGGAGTCAATTAGGAAAGAATAATCCTTTCCTAATTTCGGCCAAGACGATATGAGATATGTCCTATTGATTGTGCTAGAATCGATCTAAAATTTTCTGTAAAATTTAGTTGTTTTGTGTTTTTTTCTGATGAGAGAGAGAGGCTAGGTCAAGAAAAGAATTAGGGTAGAATAATTCTCTCCCTTTCTTTCTTATAGTGACCGAAATTTGGAGTCAATTAGGAAAGAATAATCCTTTCCTAATTTCGGCCATCTAACTGAAATAAGGAGTATATTCTCCTTATTTTTGGTCTTTCCAAAAATATATAAAATATGTTGAATTGTCATCTAGTGAGGATCGAACCCATGACCTCTTGGTATGTGTACCCTCACTATTACCACTATGACACATTCATCTTGTTGATATTAAATATAACTGATTATAGTTAATTATGAGTTAACAGATTAATTCGTCCAAGCCAACATTACATATATTTAATTAAATATAACTTATTATATTTAATTTACGAATTGACAGTTAATTCGTCTCAACTAATATTATTTAATTTTCATTAAATAATTATCTCATCAACACATATATTAACTATTTAGTCATATTGGGCATCAATGTGATTATATTTCCATAACCACATTTCTCAAACACTTCCTATAGCTGTGACCTTTAGGGACCAGTTGATCACCGCCATCTGTATGATAATAACGTCAAACTTTCTAGCAAGCCAACCGTTATTAGGTAAACGTTAATCAACTAATTAAATATACGAAGTATACCCTTGTGAACCTGTAAGAGATTTACAAATGTTATCACACTAATTTGTGGAGGACACAAGCTCCAACAAACTCCCACTTGTCCTCACAAGTGTATGTGCGATAACCGATTCTCATATCCTATAAAATTTCTCCCACTCAATGTAAAACAATTTGCAAATCCGAATTCACAAAGGTCGTATTTTACAAGCGATCAATATCAAGAGTGGTTTCCCCGACTAGAGAGTAACTTAACTGATAAACGAATCAACATTCGAGCATGGCCATGCATTTCAGTTACAACTCCTCGAGTGGCCCTGAGAAATAACTATACCTTATAAGGGTTGGATATTTTCCTCAACTCGAATCCTGCAGATGTAAGCACAGTATGAAATGACCCAGAAAAAATCGACTTAGCCTCCAGTTATGGCAGACCGTGAGAAAGAAACCAAAGTCACCCAAAAACTGCCTTAATCTCAAGAGACAGTCGATAGTCAAAAGAATCGACTCTAGGAACACAATGGATGTCCTATCCACGACCTGGCACCGAATGTTTTAAACATTTAGGACTCCATTACGTTGTCACAAAAAGTTTTCCTACGAGGTATCATCATAATCTCGCATCTGTGATCGATCAGTCAACCGTTTGACTTATGGCTCGTTGAACCCACCATCAATCGACTGCACAATATAATAGCCGGAGTTATCAGCTTACATTGGCGATTAAGGACCAAAACAAATATAATGTAATTCAGTTCACTTTGTGGCGTTCAAAGTTGTCAGTACAATCCACATGAAAAACAAAATATTATATATAAAACGATGAAGTTATAAATGGTATATGAAAAAGATAATGTATCAAATCCATAATCTAGTACTACAACTCAGGAACATGTTTAATTCCTATGGAATTAACATGCCCTACATGCTTATCATAATTCAACGGTTTGGTGAGAGGATCCGCGATGTTATCATCCGTCGCAATCTTGTCAATCACTATCTCTTCTTGCTCCACGTAATCATGGATCAGGTGAGCTTTCCGAAGTACATGTCTAGATTTGTTGCTAGACTTTGGCTCCTTAGCCTGGAAGATGGCACCTCTATTGTCACAATTGATGGTGATCGGGTCATTCGAACTAGGAACTACCGAAAGCCCTTGTAAGAATTGACGCATCCATATCGCTTCCTTTGCTGCCTCCGAAGCGGCATAGTACTCGGATTCAGTAGTAGAATCTGCTACAACACTCTGGTTGGAACTCTTCCAGCTGACCGCAACACCGTTAAGAATGAAGACGAACCCGGACTGAGATTTTGAATCATCTCGATCCGTTTGGAAGCTAGCATCTGCGTAACCGGTTGCGCATAGCTTAGTATCGCCTCCATAAGTCAATACCCAATCCTTAGTCCTCCGTAGGTACTTGAGGATATTTTTGACTGATATCCAGTGTGTTTCACCTGGAGTCTTTTGGTACCGACTCGTCATACTCAATGCATATGCCACGTCTGGACGTGTGCATATCATGGCATACATGATCGATCCTATTGCAGATGCATAAGGAACACGACTCATGCGCTCTATCCCTTCAGGCATCATGGGTGACTGAGACTTGCTCAACTGCATCCCAGTCGTCATAGGAAGGTTCCCCTTCTTGGAGTTGGTCATGCTGAACCTCTCAAGAACCTTATCCAAATAAGACTCTTGACTAAGTGATAACGTCCGTCGTGATCTATCTCGGTAGATACGGATTCCCAAAATGCGCTATGCCTCACCCAGATCTTTCATCTGGAAATGGTTCTTCAACCATTCTTTAACCGAAGATAGGAGAGGAATGTCATTCCCAATCAAGAGTATGTCATCGACATACAATATCAAGAATACAATCTTGCTCCCACTCGACTTGATATACAAGCATGGTTATTCGACCGATCGAGTGAAACCATACCCTTTTATCACTTGGTCGAAACGATGATTCCAACTCCGAGAAGCTTGCTTAAGTTCATAAATGGAACGCTTAAGCTTGCATACTTTCTTAGGATGTTCAGGATCTATGAAACCTTCGGGTTGCCCCATGTACAACTCTTCCTCCAAATAACCGTTTAAGAAGGTGGTTTTCACATCCATTTGCGAAATCTCATAATCATGAAATGCGGCAATCGCTAAGATTATCCGAATGGAACGTAGCATGACTACAGGTGCAAAAATCTCATAATAATGCAATCCGTGCACTTGAGTGAAACCTTTTGCCACAAGTCGTGCCTTATAGATATCTGGTTGCGCGTCTACAGAACGCTTTATTTTTTAAAGCCATTTGCACTGTAGAGGTTTTACCTTATTAGGTAAATCAACTAGATCCCATACGTTATTCTCATACATGGAGTCCATCTCGGATTGCATGGCTTCAAGCCATAGCTTTGAGTCAGAATAGGCCATAGCACCTTTATAGGTTGTGGGTTCATTACTTTCCAGAAGTAAAACGTCATTCTCCTCGACTATACCAATGTATCTGTCAGGAGGATGAGAGTCTCTACCCGACCTCCTAGGTTCCTCAGGAATATTAACCGTATCATCAGTTGGAGGAACCACTTCCTCTATCCGTTCCTCGGTCGTTGGTTCTGGAATCTCCGACAGCTCGAAGGTTCTATTACTCGACTTGTTCTCGAGAAATTCTTTCTCTAAGAACATCGCACTAGCCGCAACAAAAACTCGATGTTCGGTAGGCGAATAAAAGTAATGACCAAATGTTCCTTTTGGATAACCTATAAAGTATGTCTTGACCGATCGCGGGCCGAGCTTATCCTCGTGTCTCCACTTGACATAAGCCTCGCAGCCCAAAACCCGAATAAAAGACAAGCTAGGGACCGTTCCCTTCCACATTTCATATGGAGTCTCGTCGACAGCTTTAGACGGACTTCGGTTAAGTATAAGAGCGGCTGACAAAAGAGCATAACCCCATAATGAATCAGGCACTACCGTGTGACTCAACATTGATCGAACCATATCAAGTAAGGTTCAATTTCTCCGTTCGGACACACCATTCAATTGAGGTGTTCCAGGTGGAGTTAACTGCAAAACGATTCCACAGTCTTTCAGGTGTTGATCAAACTCATCTGAAAGATATTCGCTACTCCGATCTGAATGGAGTGCTTTAATCTTTCTACCTAGTTGGTTCTGTACCCTATTCTGGTATTCCTTGAATTTCTCAAAGGACTCACTTTTATGCTTCATGAAGTAGACATATCCGTATCTACTCAAATCGTCCGTGAAAGTGATAAAATATCTATAGCCATCTCTAGCGGTAATTGACATAGGTCTACATACGTCCGTATGTATGAGGCCTAATAGGTCACTAGCGCGCATTACAACACCTTTGAAGGAAATTCGAGTCATCTTGCCAATGAGACATGATTCACACGTGCCATATGTAGAAAAATCGAATGCGGGAATAGTCCCATTATCGACGAGTTTCTTCACGCTTTCTCATTTATTTGTCCCATTCGACAATGCCATAGATAGGTTTGATCTTTGTCACCAACCTTTAATTTCTTATTATTCATGTTTAATACTTCCGTGGTTTGATCTAAGATATAAATTCCATTCATGGAAACTGCTTTGCCATAAATCATTTCATTAAAAGAGAAAATACAACTATTTTCCTTTATTGGAAATGTAAAATCGTCTTTAGCAAGTACGGAAACAGAAATAATGTTCTTAGATAAACTGGGTACATAATAACAGTTATTTAAAAATAACTCAAAACCACTAGGGAGTTGGATTACATATGTTCCCTTCGAGGCAGCAGCAACTCGTGCTCCATTCCCGACTCGCGGGTCCACATCACCTTTTTCGAGAGGTATGATGTTCTTTAGGCCCTGCAAATGATTACACAGATGAGAACCACAACCAGTATCAAGTACCCAAGTTCCGAAACTTTCATGGTTAATCTCAATCATATGAATATAAGATGACATACCAACATGAACGACGCGGCCTGCCTTGATGTTCTCACGGTAGACGGGACAGTTCCTCCTCCAATGTCCAGTCTTGTGACAATGGTGGCACTCTATGTCACCGCCCTTGCTCTTTGCCTTACCCTGTGAGCCACTAGTCTCACCAGGCGCACTCTTACCGTTTCCTGGCTTCTTAAACTTTGGCTTACCTACAGCTAGGTCGCCATGAGCCTTGCCCTTACCTTTACCCTTGTTGTAAATCGTGAGAACATCCTG
Source organism: Silene latifolia (assembly GCF_048544455.1). Taxonomy (NCBI): domain Eukaryota; kingdom Viridiplantae; phylum Streptophyta; class Magnoliopsida; order Caryophyllales; family Caryophyllaceae; genus Silene; species Silene latifolia. The sequence continues at coordinate 116,835,708 of NC_133538.1, read as the reverse complement.
CTTCATGCTCCCACTCAATTTCATATCCTTCTCGGTCTGTACGAGAAGGGAGTGTAGCTCATGAGGACTCCTTTTCAAGTCATTCATATAGTAGTTCGCCCTGAAAAGGGCAAAACCATCGTGAAGAGAATGAAGCATTCGGTCAATGACAATGCTCTAACTGATTTTACAATTCAGTGCCTCCAGCTTCTCGACATTCTCAATCATGTGAAGAATGTGTGGGCTAACCGGTTCTGGAGTTTCGCATTAAAGAAGCGACAGGTATGCTCATATGTAATGATTCTCGGTGCCTTTGAGAACTCATTAGTGAGCGTGGTGAAAATCTTGTTTGCACCTTGGGCAATGAAGCGTCTCTGCAAATTGGTTTCCATTGCAAAGATGAGTACGTTCTTTATCGCACCCACTTTCATAACGAAATCACTATAAGCGAGTGACTCGTTGGCTCCTGAATTGGGGCCTGGTTGACCGGTATTGGCTCAGTTAAGTACCTGAGCTTATCGTCAGCAATGGCAGCATTCCGTAGTGCCGCCTCCCAGTCCGCAAAGTTGGACCCATCATTCTTCAGTCGCGTGGACTTATTCATTTGGTCCATGAACACTTTTAGCCAGGATGAACGATCTAGTGTGGCACTAGGCATTGGGATTGCGTTATTTCCAGCCATTTGTTGTAGCAGTATTATCGAAAATAATCGTGTTCTACACTGCGAAAGAAGAATAAAAAATAATAAGCATGTGCATCGTTTTGATTTTAAGTCTAATGAACTAATGTCATAACGCGAAGACTCAAAACATTTATACAATTGACCTCCCTCAAGAATTATATAAATGATCCCAAGACTCAATTCTCTGTAAATTGATAAGCTAACCTTTTAGCTAATTCTACCGTTAGAATTCTTGGTCGATAAATTTCTATAAATTCTATATTTAGTCCATCATAATCACGAGAAACTCTTCGGACTATGATGTTGAGGTAAACTAAGTCAACACAACTACTTACCCAACGTAGAAGGGGTCATATTAGGCCTACCGACGAAGAAGGGATTCATAGATGTTTGCCCTTATAAAGACTAATCTCAATTTCCGTTTTAAAGGAAGATCCCATCAACTTTATTTTAATTCATTTTAAGTGAACTATAATCTAGCATGCGAGAATGAATAAACTAAAGTGATGGCTTAAAGACTGTGACATCTGCATGTCCATGAAAACTAACATACAACCTATATGAGTCAATTTTCATGCATTTTAGTAGTAGTAGGTGGTTTGGTTTTAGGCGGATTATGATGCATAAAACTAACATGTGAATGAAAGGCAATAAGAAAGAAAAAACGTAAAAACAGTAAAAGTCCTAGTGTGGCCTATCCTATCAAAATGAACAAAAAATACAAGTTTGGAATCCATCCTTGGACCCGAGAAACTTGTCTTGATGTTCCATCTTGATCCATGTAGCGGGAGTGAGCTCCAATCTCCATCTTTAGTCTTCTTTGAAATTACAATAAATAAAATTACATAATTGACCTATTTATTACATTCTAATTTCAAAACCCAAAACTAAAATAAAAGGAGATTCGAGATCTCATAATTACATAAAAAATCATGTTTCCTTCATTACGAAAACATAATTTGACTAAGGCCACACTAAGTATTACAATTTACAACCGATTGCAAAATTAAATACGTAAATAAAATTCATTCAATCGATTCATTCAACAAAATTAAAAGCATCAACTAAAAATAAATTAAACATACATGACACAATTCCTTAATTATGTTGATTAATTTATCCAAACCACCTATTTAAATTAAATTAAGTGACAATTCCACAATTAATCACATTAATTTCATTCTTAATCCATATTAAACTTGTAATATGAATTCTATCCGTCAAAATTTTAAACTGCTTTAAAATAACTCGGTATCTTTAAATTGTGAACCGTTTCACAATATCTAATTGGCCAAAAACAAAACAAAACAAAAACCCCTCTTTTTATTTGGTCTCGGCTGGAAAAATAAACAAATTTTTTTTTTTTAAAATTCCAGCTGCTCTCGGCTGAAAATAAAAACAGCCCCTTTTGTTTTTTTTTATGCGGCAATTAGGCAAAACAAAAGGAAAAAAAAACTTTCCAATTTTTTTCTTTGCGGCAATTAAGAAAACAAACGAAAAATAAACTTTCCAAATTTTTTTCTTCTCGGCTTACCAGGAAAAACAAAAAACAGAAAGTATTATTTTTTTTTTCACGGCAAACCCTAAAAAAAATTAAGCCGTCTATTTTTTTCTGCGGCAATAAGCCCTAGATCAAAAACGATGAAGAAAAGTTTATAGTTGCTATTTAGAACATGATTTAGAAAATAAATTAATGAACATGATTAATCTTATATGCTAAAACTATATAGCAAAAACAAGTTCTTGAATCATCGTCGTGACTATCCCATATACAATTCAATTTAATCCGAATTAAATCAAGGTATCTACAAATTCATTTTATTATCATCTTAACTGATTAAAACAATAATTTGTATGAATCATATGGAAATTAAATCATCAACAATAAGAGGGAAAACCGAAAAAAAAAAACAGACGGTAAAAAAAATGTACCTCACGGCCAAAAAAATTTAACAGCCGAAATTTTTTTTTCTTTTCGAAATTCCTTATGTTGTTTACATACACTTTTATGAAAATCATCAATATTAAAATTCGTGGCCTAGTACTCTGATACCACTTGTGGGAAATAATCTGAACTTCCCTTTAAATTGAAGGATTATAACGAATTTAACAGTGATGATCAATAGTCATAAACAAAATACATAAACAAAGTATAAAGGATTCAGAATTAACTTTCGGTCCTAACGAAATTGGCCTAAGAACAATATCAAAATTGATATTCGCCTATCAGTTGCACCCAAGACGATATGAGATATGCCCTATTGATTGTGCTAGAATCGATCTAAAATTTTCTGTAAAATTTAGTTGTTTTGTGTTTTTTTTCTGATGAGAGAGAGAGGCTAGGTCAAGAAAAGAATTAGGGTAGAATAATTCTCTCCCTTTCTTTCTTATACTGACCGAAATTTGGAGTCAATTAGGAAAGAATAATCCTTTCCTAATTTAAGTCATCTAACCGAAATAAGGAGTATATTCTCCTTATTTTTGGTCTTTCCTAAAATATATAAAATATGTTGAATTGTCATCTAGTGAGGATCGAACCCATAACCTCTTGGTATGTGTACCCTCACTATTACCACTATGACACATTCATCTTGTTGATATTAAATATAACTGATTATATTTAATTATGAATTAACAGATTAATTCGTCCAAGCCAACATTACATATATTTAATTAAATATAACTTATTATATTTAATTTACGAATTGACAGTTAATTCGTCTCAACTAATATTATTTAATTTTCATTAAATAATTATCTCATCAACACATTGACTAACTATTTAGTCATATTGGGCATCAATGTGATTATATTTCTATAACCACATTTCTCAAACACATCCTATAGGTGTGACCTTTAGGGACCAGTTGATCACCGCCATTTGTATGATAATAACGTCAAACTTTCTAGCAAGCCAACCGTTATTAGGTAAACGTTAATCAACTGATTAAATATACGAAGTATACCCTTGTGAACCTGTAAGAGATTTACAAATGTTATCACACTAATTTGTGGAGGACAAAAGCTCCAACATACCCTCCATGACTTGGTTTATATGGTCCAACCACCTGGATTTGTTAATCCCGACAAGCCCACGCACGTTTCCAAATTGACTAAGGCTATTTACGGTTTTAAACAAACACCTCGTGCTTGGTATACGGAATTACAAAATTATCTCGTGCACTATGGCTTTCGCAAGGCTGTCTCGGACTCCTCATTATTTATTTTTGATCACGCTAATGTTAAATTGTTTGTTCTCGTTTATGTCGATGATATTATAATTACAGGTCCGTCACTCATTGAAGTTAACAAATTTATTTCAGCTATTTCACAACGCTTCTCTCTCAAAGATCTTGGTCCGCTATCTTACTTCCTCGGGATGGAAGTAACCCCGACACCCACGGTTATTCACCTCAATCAGACGAGGTATATATCTGATCTTCTAACTCGTTACAACATGTCCGACTGTCGACCCTCCACTACACCAATGTGCTCTCACCCGTCTCTTACCTGCTCCCCGGACGAACCCATTCAAGACTAAGACCTACCGTGCTATTGTATGCAGTCTTCAATATTTGTCTCTTACACGCCCCAATGTTGCCTACCCGGTTAATAAATTGGCACAATTTCTCACCCACCCCACGGCTACTCACTGGGTTGCTCTCAAAAATTTACTATGGTACCTCAGTGGCACACTCAACCTTGGTATCACCTTGCTCAAAGACACTCCATCAAATCTCCATGCCTATTGTGACGCGGATTTGGCAGGTGATAAAGACAACTATGTCTCGACAACATGGTATATCGTCTTTCTTGGTAGAAATCTGATTTCTTGGTCCTCTAAAAAGCAACGAGCTCTATCCCGATCATCAACTGAAGCCGAATTTCGAGCTATGGCTGACACAAATACGGGAATACTTTGGCTGAAATCATTTCTCTCTGAACTCGCTCTTAATCCCATCTCAACTCCCGTTATATTTTGCGACAACTTGGGTGCTACAAACAACTACGTAAATCCTATTTTCCACTCGCGAATAAAACACTTAGCACTTGCCTTTCACTTCGCCAGAGAACAAGTACAGCTCGGTGCAATTCGGGTCCAACATATTAATGGAGATGATCAGCTAGCTGACTCGTTAACGAAACCGCTTCCTAGCCCGCGCTACTCTTTACTTACATCCAAGATTGGACTAACTCTACGACCGTCCATCTTGAGGGAGCGTATCAAGGATAATACAACAACCTAGTCAACTACTCAATTATGGGAAAGATTATATCATAATCATATCCCATAATTCTCTCCTAATATCTTGCCATATATTTGTAAATTAAGTATTTTGTTATTAGGTTTTATATCTTGTTCACACTTGTGCCCTATACTATATATTGTCATCATCGTAATGTAATTATTATCAAAATTATAATCATAACAATTCTTTACATATCCTATAAAAAACGATTTCATATGCCAACCTCAAACTAAAAATAAAACCAACACAGTAAAACTCCACTCTTTTGCTTAAACTAAATCTATCTCACAATCACATGAAATTCAAACTCCATGGAACTCCCTCTAACTCTTAGGAATTACCCCATTTCTACTTTCAGTCTTATGAGGAATTGTTCGATTTTTATTCTAAGCATGTTTTGCGCGGCTAAAGCTCAATGTTGCCATGGTGAATCCCACTACGACTCACACCAGTTTACATTCCTTAATATTTGTGCAAAAGTTAACGAAACAATTCCAATGAATCAGAGGGAGTAACTAATATCGATGATATCACAATCCTTTTCTTAACCAATTAAGAAGCTAAGCAGCCTAAAAGTTGATTACAACATCCACAACAATTGAAATTAGTGTGTGTTTGGCCTAACTTGTAAAAGTGTTTTTTGACGCGCTTTTTGGCCAAACACAACATTTTTAAAAAGTTAAAAAAAAATATTCAAAAGCTAAAAATCCATATTTTTGCCCATAAAAATAGAAGCACCAATTTGATGCTACTACTTTTGAAAAACACTTAATTAAGCTTGAAAAACAAAACTCATTTTTGAAAAGTGAGGCTAAACATGCTTTAATCAAATTTTGTCCAGTTAAATCTAATGCAATACAAATCACCCAATAACTATACGATAACACCTCCAATAATAAATACCCAGATAGCTAAATCCTTCATTTAACATAAAGATCCCAACTTTTTTATTTTCTGATTAAATTTAAAGTACTAAGAAATCAAAAAACTATTTACAGCATTAAAATAAGGGGTTTTTTGTAAGAAACTACCTTTTATTTAGGGTCATTTGTGAACAACTACCTTTCATTTTATTTTTGGCTTTAAACTACTTTTCATTTCTTCATTTTGCGAAAGACTACCAATTATCCACTTCCGGCGAAAAAAAGTCAACTTTTCGGCGTTACTTGCCATTTCATGTTGAATCTAGCTCTTTACTTCATAACCCTAATAATCGATGATAAAGATTGATTAATCCCAACATTACTCACCTCAAATTGTCTATCTCTTACCCAAATCAAAGTCCTAATCACGGAAACAAAATCATCATTGATATTAATCTTAACATGGTAAATAATTCTTCAACAATAATGATCTATTATGGCCTTGTTGACAAAATTAACTCTGAGTGTTAACTATTCGAAAATAATCATGGATTCACCTTTAGGATTACTTGTGTGCTAATATCTCATTAGTTTCGTATACCCACCATCTTACCATGATGAGAGAAAGAAGGTACTTTAATATGACTTAGATGGACAGTAGGTTGATGAATCACGAGTAGTCTATAAGGTTGTTGAAATGTAAGGTGAATGTGAAAGCGGTAGTAAAGGTGACGACAGAGATGGAGATGAAGATTGAGATGGTTGATGAGGTTGGTATTGCTTTGAACAAACTTTTGATAAGGTGTTCGGCATGGAGAAGAGCTTTTTCGGATTTTGTTGAGTAAACAAAGGGAGAAATATGGGTTATATGTGAGAAAAGGGGAGAAAAGAGCAAGTTAAGGCCGAAAAGTTGACTTTTTTTCGCCGGAAGTGGATTTTTGGTAGTCTTTCGCAAAATGAAGAAATGAAAGGTGGTTTAAAGCCAAAAATAAAATGAAATGTAGTTGTTCACCAATGACCCTAAATAAAAGGTAGTTTTTGACAAAACAAACCCTTAAAAAAAAAACTAAAATGCTCAAACTTAAAATCCAAAAAGAACTTAGAATAGAAAAACTTAGAAATTCGATTTTTTCTTCCGTTTGTTGTAGCAAATTGGAGTAGAATGGAATGAAGAAACTTGTGAAAAATTAAGGGAATTTCCTGCAAATCACAAATATCGGAATCTTGGTATTAGTTGCATTTTCCTAATTATTATTGGTAAACACAAATGAAAACCCCAAATAGCTAAGAGCGCATTGTTCCTGAATCCCGAGTCTTGCGAAAGTTTTCCATTCCTATATCATGGTTTTCTTCGCGTCGAGGTCATGAACTCGTGAAAGACTTCTTTGTGGATTTGCAAAACGTTTCATTATAGACGGGCCAAATATCCACCCACTTTAGCAAAACGGCGTCTATAATGAGAATTTGTGGTGGATATTTGGCTCGTCTATAGCTATAGACGGATATGCGCCGTCTATAATGAGAATTTATGGTGCATTTGGGCTTTTCAAGAGTAAACGTTAGAACTTGGTTAAGTACGTTGTCATCTTCATGTTTTTTTCTTCGACTTGGTTATAAGACTGTCTTAAAGTAAGTTGGATATAATGAATCACGAAAGTGGCAAATGAGCCTTTTTACTCTACTTAGGCCTTGTTCTTTCTGACTTATTTTCAGCTTACTTTAGTTCTGTTCAGCTCAGCTCGGTTCAGTTCAGCTCAATTCAGTTAAGTTAACTAGATATGAAAGAATGGGTCGCCCCCGAGTCAAATAAAACAAAAGATGGTATAGATTTTACTAGAAATATACCCCTGACGACATGAGCATCATTCTCCACAGCTTCTTTTCCCATCATGAACAGCTTCCCACTTTACTTGCCATTATTCTGGATGGTGCTAGCTGAAGCAGGTCCTTAGCATTGCTCGCCTAATCTCCACCATTGTTCGGCTTCTGGTACGATCTCGCTAAAATTATGGTTATTGTTGTAACGATTCTGATTATAGTTGTTGTTACCGTAACCCGTCTGATTGTTATACTGTCCCGAGAACTTGTTACTCCCATAACTCGGCGTTGGTGTACGATTTCCACCCTAAAATCTGATACCGTCGTTTCAGTAACAAAAATAAATACGTAGCTACTATTAAGAGAAGTCAGCGGTAAGTAGGGTCGATCTCCACAGGGAGGCGGTCACTATCTACTTGTCTATTCGGTCTGTCTAAGTCACAAATTGGGGATTTTGAGTTATTTGACTAAACTAAATAAGATAAAGCAAGAGAAATAGAAATGAGAGGAATTAACAAGCAAGGGAGAGAGGACTAGGATTTCGGGTCATCAATGAACGTCAGTCAATCGCAGTTAAGGTCACAGATCAGTCGATGTGTCGGTCTAAGGGGCAATGAATATCTCCTTTCGGTCTCAATTCGCCCTAAAATGCTATTAGCTTAACCTTCTCCCTCACTAAAGCATCATATTGTTCACTGCGGGTCTCACCCCTTCCAACCTTTCGGTCTAGGTCAAGGCTTACCAAAATTAAAAGGCTAATTGCATCGATTCAATCAGCTAGATACAATTAAGGGCAGTGATTAACAACAAAGACTAAAACAACAACGACCAATCTATAAACTAATTAGCAATTAACATTCATCCATTGAATCACCTAATCCTAGCAGAGAAATTAGCTAGACATAATAAAAGTAAGAACAAAAGCAAAGGGGAAAGAAATAAACATTAAATAAAATGAGAGAAAAGGGAAAGAGAATGTTACAGTGGAAGAGATTCAGAAAATAGAGAGAAAATAATATCCAGCAGTAAAACAGTTGACAAGAGAGAGAAGAGAGTTCTAAATGACGTCTCCCCATCCTATTTATAAGAAAAATAGGATTTTATTTAACCTAATGACGGATTAAAGCTAAAAGTCAGAGCCCATAAGAGAAACCACTCGATCGAGTAGTTAAAAACAACTCGATCGAGTAAAATAAATCTCAAACCACTCGATCGAGTAGAAAATATACTCGCTCGAGCAAACCTTAAAATGCAACTACTCGATCGAGTAGAAAAAGGACTCGATCGAACATAATTGTACTCGATCGAGTACTTTCCAGCGCACATTTCCTGCTTCGCGCAATGAACTTCAAACGGCTGCCATTTCTTCGTTACTTGGGTAAATAGGACTATTCCGGTGGCGTTGGAAAGCTAAGAGGACAAACTTTTATCTCCAATTGGAATCACCTGAATATCAGTTGTATAACTCGATATATAGAGCTTCAAAGTAGGCACTAGTAATTTAAAGTTCTTCCTTTGCTCGCCTAGCTATCTTACTTCTTTGCGCATCCCAAAATAACTACATTCCCGCTACAAATTCACTCTTCCTCCAGTTGCATGCTAAACGGACGGTAAAAGGCTCGATTTCACTATTTTCTGGTTTATTCCTGCAAATAAGACAAAACAAACCAAAGTAGCATATTCGGGGCATTTCGTAGCATAAAACTACGATAATAGCATAGAAATACGTGCATAAAAAGGCCAAAAGGGACTATATAAAATGCACGTATCAAATCTCCCTAAACCAAACCTTTACTCGTCCTCGAGCAAACTAAATGCAAACTAATGGAACGGAAAAGATAACTCAGAGCTAGCTATAACTTGTCTACTTAAACCAGTTTAATGCAAACTAAAATCAACAGTTACAACTACAATGGTCATTACGCAAACGAATTATAAGATGTCCATAAATTAAGCTGACCTATCAACCCTGCAAGACCAACAAAATCGGACTCTCACGTGGTCACTCTTCTCTCATGAAGCAAAGGGTGAAAATATATGTATAAGAGAGAAAGAGAAAACAGTCACTCACCTAGACTGCGACCTACATAACATGCATGCAACAAAAATGATAGACGATTCAAGTACTACACATACATTCCAACCAACAATGTCCGTCACAGCTGAGGGCTTACAAATGATATGGGAAAGTGAGGTTCAGGTGAGAAAAGGCAAAACAGATTATGGTAGTGTGGAGGTAAAGCATCAAGTTAGTTCCTAAACAAGACCATATAGGACCATCCAATTCTCAGCTGACTGTAAAATAAAGTACAAGTGCCCTTCTTTGGCACACATCTCACTAATCTCATACACAATCTCCTCAAAAATATGGAGTAAGAACGGACGAGTTAGACGGTCACAACTTTTCTTTTTTAACACCGTCTAAATGAATTAAATGAAACAAATAAAAAAAATTCAACTCTTTTCTACGTGAAACATAACTTATTTTTTTCTTTTTTTCTTTTTCTTTCTTTCTCCTTTTTCACGTTTTTTTTTTCTTTTTCTATTCTTTTTCTCCTTCCTCTATTTCCACCAACTCCATACAAAAAGATACGGGCCAAACTGCAGACGGGAAATCATACCATAAAAAGACATACTAGACTAGCTTGACTAGGCAGGCTTAGTTTGGGATGTAGCTAATTGGTCAAAAAGGCAAGTTTTGGCATAAGTGGAGCTAAATGGGTGAAAAATATAAGAAAAAGGAAATTTGCAAGCACCTCCCTGCATGTGACACCGACCACAAACCCGAACGTATGCAATTGACAAGAAATCGAATTTCATAAATGTGCAAAATTAATAAACATGTTATGCAAGGAGTACTACTCTCAATTCCTATATAAACCGGTCATGAATGTCACTAGTTATAAGGCTCCAAAACTCAGAATTTATAGAGTAGGTTGCCAATTTATCAGGTCAAGTCTAAACAGTCAGCTAAATTTGAACAAAAACTCGTAGATATGCGCAAGACTCAGCTAATAACTGTCAATAAAGTGCAAGGCTCAAGTAAAAAAAAATGACAAGTTATAGCGCTATTTCATCACGGAAATCTACCGTTCCGACTCAACCTATATGAATAAATAAACGTGAATTTTTTATTAATTTTCGTTTTTTTTTATTTTTTTTATGAAGAACAATGCATACGAAAATTAAACGGGAAAACAGGAATGCAGCAAGAACAACAGACAGACACAGATATGGATGCATAACCTCCCCAAATCAAACCGTACAATGCCCTCATTGTACCCAAAAATAAAGAATGGAAATGCAAACTAAAAAAGGAGAGTGAAGATGCGGAAAACATACAAGATAACGCGAAGAAGGGACCTCCCCAAACCAGCCAGCAACGTGGGAGGTCACAAACAGCTTCATAGTGGCGTCATAGTAAGCGAATCAAAGCAAGAAAACTCGATCGAGAGAACCGATTATTAAAAAAAATAAAAACTGAAATGTTTGAAAAACAATTAAAAATAAAATCTCCGGGTTGCCTTCTGGGTAGGGCTAGTTTCAGACAGGTCCCAGCTCGACCTTCTTTTCTTCGAGCCTCTCTAATAAGTCACAATCAAAATAGCTCAAAGCGCGCATCAACCGATCAAACATCTGCGCATGTGCTACATAGAAATGTAAGTAGCACCACAGTGGAACAATAAAATAGGAAATTGAAATATGCAACCGTTTAAGCCTAACAAATTTCCTATGACAGCTCCTAAATTTGTCAATAAAATAAAGGAGCGCAAGAGCAATTAATAATCTAGGGCATTGTTTTAGTTTAATAAAATTAAAATGATAAGAACGGTGAAAAATCGTTAAATTAAATGACCAACTGGGAAGGGGCAAAGCATTAAAATGCAAAGCATAAGTCAAATGAGGCAATGTACTGCTTAAACAAACAATAATAAAATTATCGTTAACTACCTCGGGTTGGTTGCTCTCAATGACGGAATCATTGACAAAGGAAGATATTACCTCTTGCGTGCTAGGAGCAATTACCGACTCAACTGCCTCCTCGTCACCCTCCTCAGTGGATTTCATCTCGTAAATCGCAGCCTCAAGTGCATCTAACTCGGCTTTGAATAGGGGAGATTCATCGTATCCATTATTATCATCAAAATCGTCATCTAAAACAAACCCACATGACGAATCAATGCTCTCGCTGGCCAAATCAGTCGATCGAGTAGAATTGTTACTCGATCGAGAGCTTTCTTCACACAAACCATTCGATCGAGTGGTTAAATCTACTCGATCGACTTCCTCATCATAGAATTTACTCGATCGAGCAATGTGGACTGTTCGATCGAATGGGTTAGGCTGGACCGTGGTGAAGTGCTTGAGAAAAGCTTCATCTTCATTATCACCTTCAATTTTCGAGTCATAAATGTCTTCATCATCATTAGACAACTCGGGCCTTTCATGGGAAAGACTACTGACAGGATATACAGCATATTCCGTCTCTGAGTCGCGATAATCCAACTCGGCAACTAATTGAGCTACTTGAGATTCAAGTAGCTTGAGGTGAGCTTCCTTATATTTATCGCTTTCTTGCATTCGAAGCATAAGTGCTTTTAATATAGACTTCAACTCGGCAGCCCCTTCATTCTCTTGAACGGGAGGAAGGGTTTGTTATTGCGGTGGCCAGAAAAAAGGAGGCTTATGATAGCCTCGCTGATAGGATAGATGTGGCGGCACAACTATAGAGGAATGGCTAACTCGTCCACGGAGCCTGAACTCGTAGACCTCGTCATTTTCTGCCATGCAAAAGGCTGCATTGTGCTCTGCAGCACCACATCTCCCGCAGTAAATCGCATGCTGCGCCATATAATGGAACATAGGTGACGGGTCAAAGGTACTCAAGCCTTCCCTTTGACGATCTTTCACCATGAACTGTCTAGGTAGGACCTGTAGGGCCTATTAAAACAGCACTCAAGGAAAAAGATAAGAACTGCTTCAAGGAATAAATCCCTTGAGGCTAAAGACAGACAAAATTAAACAAATAAATAAATAGTTGTCTCCCCGGCAACAGCGCCAAAATTTGATACCGTCGTTTCAATACCAAAAATAAATACCTAGCTACTACTAACAGAAGTTAGCGGTAAGTAGGGTCGATCTCCATAGGGAGGTGGTCACTATCTACTTGTCTATTTGGTCTGTCTAAGTCACAAATTGGGGATTTTGAGTTGTTTGACTAAACTAAATAAGATAAAACAAGAGAAATAGAAATGAGAGGAATTAACAAGAAAGGGAGAGAGGACTGGGATTTCGGGTCATCAATGAACGTCAGTCAAGCGCAGTTAAGGTCACAGATCAGTCGATGTGTTGGTCTAAGGGGCAATGAATATCTCCTTTCGGTCTCAATTCGCCCTAAAATGCTATTAGCTTAACCTTCGCCCTCACTAAAGCATCCTATTGTTCACTGCGGGTCTCACCCCTTCCAACCTTTCGGTCTAGGTCAAGGCTTACCAAAATTAAAAGGCTAATTGCATCGATTCAATCAGCTAGATACAATTAAGGGCAGTGATTAACAACAAAGACTAAAACAACAAAGACCAATCTACAAACTAATTAGCAATTAACATTCATCCATTGAATCACCTAATCCTAGCAGAGAAATTAGCTAGACATAAAAAAAAGTAAGAACAAAAGCAAAGGGGAAAGAAATAAACATTAAATAAAATGAGAGAAAAGGGAAAGAGAATGTTACAGTGGAAGAGATCCAAAAAATAGAGAGAAAATAATATCCAGCAGTAAAACAGTTGACAAGAGAGAGAAGTATAGGATTTTATAAGAAAAATGACGTCTCCCTTTCCTATTTATAAGAAAAATAGGATTTTATTTAACCTAATGACGGATTAAAGCTAAAAGCCCGAACCCATAAGAGAAACCACTCGATCGAGTAGTTTAAAACAACTCGATCGAGTAAAATAAAGCTCAAACCACTCGATCGAGTAGAAAATCTACTCAATCGAGTAAACCTTAAAATGCAACTACTCGATCGAGTAGAAAAAGGACTCGATCGAACATAATTGTACTCGATCGAGTACTTTCCAGCGCACATTTCCTGCTTCGCGCACTGAACTTCAAACGGCTGCCATTTCTTCGTTACTTGGGTAAACAGGACTATTCCGGTAGCGTTGGAAAGCTAAGAGGACAAACTTTCATCTCCAATTGGAATCACCTGAATATCAGTTGTATAACTCGATATATAGAGCTTCAAAGTAGGCACTAGTAATTTGAAGTTCTTCCTTTGCTCGCCTAGCTATCTTACTTCTTTGCGCATCCCAAAATAGCTACATTCCTGCTCCAAATTCTCTCTTCCTCCAATTGCATGCTAAACGGATGGTAAAAGGCTCGATTTCACTATTTTCTGGTTCATTCCTGCAAATAAGACAAAACAAACAAAAGTAGCATATTCGGGGCATTTCATAGCATAAAATACGATAATAGCATAGAAATATGTGCATAAAAAGGCTAAAAGGGACTATATAAAATGCACGTATCAAACTCCACCCCTATTTCCATTTCTTGGCGCACTCCTACACTCAAAAGATCGGTGTCCCATTTTCTGACAGTAGTAGCACTTCCACAACTTTTTCATCCCGTGATCTTGACTTCCACCGCCACACCTGTGGCTACTAGGGCTGTAAATGATCCTAGCCGGCTCGACAAGCCCTCGAAATCGGCTCGGTCAAAGCACGACTTGAGCTCGGTCAAAACGAGCTCGAACTCGAGCTCGAGCCGAGCTTGGCTTAATACGAGCCGAGCCCGAGCTCGGCTCGGCTCGGCTCAGAAGCTCGGTTAGGCTCGTTTATAGTTTTTTTTGTATAATTTTTATATTTATAATATTAATTTCATTATAAATTATATTTTATTTAGCCATTTATAATTAAGTATAATATAATATACTATTTTTTTGAATTTTATAATCTTATTTATTATTTAAAACTATTTATATTTAGTTATATTAAAAAAGTGAAAAAGTGAAAATAATATAAAGACAAAACAACTCGAGCTTCAATTTTTTTGGCTCGTCGAGCTTCGAACCGAGTGATACACTCATTTTATATATACTTTTATCCCCATATTTAGCTCGGTTTTATAGTATTTATCCGCTCTTAAGAGCGATTTATTGAGCTAATATCGCCTTGGATAGTATTTCTTTTGTTTATGTCGTTTGTAGGATTTGAAGCGGGTTTTCCGTCAATTTCCTACAATATGGAGAATCCCGATTAAGGCGGAGCTAATTACGAGTAATGAAGTTAAAATTGATGTGCCATGTTAATTTATAGGTCCCGAGCTAAGGGGAATTCATTTCATGTTTAATATGAGCTCGTAAGTACAAGCTAAAGACGGGTTTATTTGCTTATATGAATATCGGTTATGTGCTACATTATGACGAGGATTTTTGGTCTCAAATTAAGACGGGTTTTTCATGCTAGCTAAGGATGATATACATCCTCAAGTAAGGGCAGTGTACTAGCTGAAGTGTGAACAAGTTGTGACGAGTTTTCTCGTTAAAATAATGTCGGAAATCATCCCGAAGATCCTACCTTGGCCCGCCCACACCAAAGACGGATTCAAGCCATATACATACTGAAGTTGCGACGGTCCTAAGCTAGTGTCTTACTCATTTAAAGATGGTTGTATAAGGTGAAATTACGACGAAAACTAGCTCAAAGCAGGCCTAGCTACTGACCACCACGACCTGGTTAGCATGGTGGTTGAGTGGTGGCCGGTGTTGGCCGTCACTGGTGGTGCACGTGGTGGTTAGCCTGGTGGTTGGCAGGTGTTGCGTGAAGAATAGAAGCGAGAAAGAAGTGGAGTAGCTGCAACCCCAAGTTCCTCATCCTTGCCCATCGGGGTTGCTGGCCATCACAGCCAAAGGACGAAATTAAGATAAAATGAATAGCCACGACCCCGATCGGGGTGAGGCAACCCCTATCGGGGTAGCAGTGCTGAGTATGCGTGACTGTTCAGCTCCTTCGTATGTTTGTTATACTAGTAGGTTCTCCGCGCGCGTTGCGCGTGGAGTTGCAAGGACCATCTCCGTCTTTTCTGAAAACATTTAGCTTAAATAATAGCATACGAATCAACTGATAAGCCTATCAATAAGTATAAGGCATATTCGCATAACCTTTTTTTTTATATCATTTGTTTTCGTCATGATTACTTTAAGTAGAAACTTTAAGTTAACAATTGATATTATTGGCTACAATTTTTTTTTTTGTTATAGATAATTACTATAGGTGTTTGTTCGTGTTCTAATTAGCTGTATTTTAGGGGTACATCATTTTATAGCACTCCACATAATATTATGGCCGGATTCCGTAACTTAAAACATTTCCGGTGACTTAAAATCTTCACACGTGTCATGTTGCTTTTACTTCACTCGTATGTTGTTTAGTTTTTCCCTCTAAGTTACCCATCTCCTTCCTAATTTTCCCTTTATTTAACATAAAATGCTTGATATTTATTCCCCTAAAAACCACACCATTCTCTTCATCTTCCTTACCTCCAATCCCTATTGTTAGAACACATTTGTTGATGATGACATGCCTATTTTTAACCATGCTTTAATATGTTCATTTCAGGATTTAGTCCTAATTAATCAATGATCAAGGTCAAGAAGTGTTGATGATGCTACCCAAGAATTGTGTTGTAATAAGAGTCACTTATGTAAGGGTAAGAAAGTATAGTACTAAGGCAACAGTAAGCAGGACAGTTGTTTAACAACAGTCTTCTTTCTAAGGCAACAGTAAGCTAGACTATTGCTTTAACCCGTGTCACTTGGAAGAAGTCTTCAATTTCAAAAATACTGATATTTCCAAATACAAACTTCTATTTTAGAAATAATCATTTCTGATATTTGAGTTTTGTGAAAGGATGTTGTTTAAGAAAAGGATATTCCAATGTTATCTTCCAAGAGATTTGAACTCAAAATGACAATACATTTTATCATGGCTTTTGGAAAGAAGAACTTGTTTCTTTCCAAATTTGTTCCTCTAAAAATGTTCTCACTTGGTTGTCACTCTTGCCTTGATTGATTTTCAAAGGCCTTTTAAAGATAATAACAAGGTTTCTTTTCTTCTTCAACCTTTGGAAGAATGCACCCTTTTATGCAAACTTGGCTAAGTCAAAAACATTTGTTTTCTATCATATGTCTTGACCTCTAAACCCTAGTTTGCCTCCATATAAAAGGAGCACTCTTCTCCTTCATTTTTTCAAGACTTTCCTGAGATTTTCAAAGTGTTTTGCAAAAATTTTGTTAAGAACTTAAAACTTCTTACTTCCTTTGCAAAATATTTCTAAGTCTTCCAGTGGCAATAGTCCTCACTACCGTTGCCTTAAGTATTGCATTCTCTTACCTAGAATCGTTTGATCAATAAGTTGTCCTTATCAATTCTTTCATAAAATCAGTTTGAGGAAGCTTGATCTTGTAAACATTCTAGTTAGAGTCTTGAGTTTCTAGACCGAGTAGTCTTAGAACTCGTGTCGCAACCGGAGTAGGTTATTGATACTTTTATTGTAAGTGTTTAAGTAGTCGGAGTAGATCACTTAACTTATTAATAAAAGAAGATTGGACGTAGGCCCTTAGATTGTTGGCCGAACCAATTCAAAAGCATCGTGTTGATCTCTCATTACTTTAATTTCCGCCGCATTTATCTTACTCGTTGTTCACTCACGTTTTTATTTAACAGTTCCTGATACTGTTGCTTTTGGTCAGAAGCCTTATCTCATGTGCTAAGACAAACAAGCAACAGTCAGATCAACTGTTGCCTTTCATCAATCATTCTTAACAACGTGATACACTCTTAATGAATCAATTTACTTGATGTATCCACTTGTTCTTCATTTTATCAATCAACTTGCTTTAATTCAATAAAGACTAAGTTGAAATTTTAAAATAATACCTAATTCACCCCCTCCCGCTCTTAGGTACTTAGAATCCTAAACTCTTTACCTATCCCCCTCAATTTTTTTTGGCTTCGTAATGTCGAGTGACAACTCCTAATTTATTCGTCAACATATCTTCTCAAATATCGTTGTGGAATTCCTACGGCTTTGAGAATTTCTGTAACGAAAAGAAATCTATGAAGTAGCTTTCTAACTTGTAAGTTTTACAACCCGAAAACTCGAATGCGTAGATGCAACTATTTCAAATAAATTGACGACCCTATGAGTGAAATTAGGAGCTTGAAGTTGGAAATTACGTAGCAAAAACCTGGATAAGAACGATTAGCAAACACTGCAACCATTAATATTCATATACGATTGTATGAATCTCGGGTATCTGAATCCCCCGCAATCGACACCCGCCACATCGGTAGAATAAAGTACAATAATACTAATTTACATGCAATTCAACCTAAAAATACTATAAACGATTTGGATTTTGAATCCCACTATTTTCAGACTTGCATCACTTTCATTGGTACCATTTTCAAGCCGACTATCTTTAGACTCACTGAAGACTATCTCCTTCACCGTATTTTGTAGATGTCCAGGGATTAGGGATTAGTGAAACTGAATCCTCTGGGCATTGTCACTTCTCGGTAGTAAGGATGTTTCATAGTCACCTACAAGCACAAATTGTCACACAAACTGTCACTTGAGAAGTATATAAAGGCTTGTAGTAAGAAATATCTACTTTACCACACATGAGGTACAAATGATAATCATAGTCACATACACGAGATACCAAAGCACCAACATAGCAACTCGTAATAATCATAGTACACAGAATCAAAACTCTAACAAATCTAAATTAGGCCTCCAAACTCAATAAGTAGTAGTCAACAATCATACATTTCAGGTGGCTTGGGCCCAATGCTGCAGCGGTGTACGGATCACAAGCAGTAATGGTTAATACTCCGGTGGCATATTGATACCCTTGCAGATAATGGGGCATGATCAGATTCATGGATATTTGAAGAATCCCGCACATACAATTAAGTAAAGTTCAATACAACACAAACAACAGTAAGAAATTGAAAATGCTTGGCCAAGCATTTTAATGGCATAACTGTGTACCATGTAACCAATGTTCTATGTACTACTGTTACAAAACCAAGCAAAACCCTTCTCTTGCATATGCTAACTTGTTATCACTGCCATTTCGTTATCAATCTTTGTGCATCAACGCCATTTCGCTGTGACACGTCTGTCGCGTACCTGTCAAAAATAACCAACTGGCTCTAACTAATATAGCTAGGGAAGTCGGGTCGAATCCACAGAGAGGTAGGGAATTGTCTGCTAAAACTAGGTTCGTCAAGGTAACCAATTTGGGGGTTTATAAAATGTGATTTCTAAACTAAGAGGATGAGGAAAAGAGAAATAAACGGAAGGAGTTTAACAGATAAAGGAGAATAGCTAAGACAAACGGTTCACCATAATCATCTGGTCGAGTAATCTAGGTCCCAGGTCAATGCAGTACGGTCTAAGGGGTAGCGAACGTCACCTTTCGGTCCTTAATTCACCCTAAAGTGTAAACAGTTTAACTTTCGCCCTCGCTGCAATACTCTATCGTTCGCTACTAGTCTGCCTCTTCCAACCTTTCGGTCCAGGTCAAGGTCCACTAAGAATAAGGGTCTAATTGCGTCGACTCAATTAGGCAATTACAATTATTTGTAGCATTTTAACAACGAAGACGGTACCAGTATTAACCTAGTGAATTGACTACTCTCCCTTCATATTATGGATCCCCTATAGTCTTAGCATAGGGAAATAAGCTACTCATAATCGTCGGATTAACAATTACAATAACCAAATAATTAAAACTAAGCATGATGGAAAAACTATTAAGAAAACCGATTGAACAATTATAAAACAATGAGAAGAAGGATTTAAGAGCAGTAAATAAGATTAAGAAATAAACTAGATTGATAATACCGAATCCGAGTAGCAAAGTGTAGAGAGTAGAATCCAAGGAATAGTCACCAAAACGTGGCGTCGAAAAATGAACGAAGTGAAGAAAGATAAGTAACGTAATTACTCCTCTCCAGTCTTATACTAAAATTCACTCTCAAAACCTAATCTATGGACTGATTACAAAAGCCCATAAATAATTAGGCGGAAATTAACTAAAACACACGACACCACTCGATCAGGCAAGAATAATCTACTCGATCGAGCAACATCATCACCGAACCACTCGATCGAGAAGATGTGACCCACTCGATCGAGCACCACTAGCATAGACTCCTCGATCGACCCCTCAACCAGCTCGATCGATCAATCTTGAGTGTAATAAGCATTCGATCGAGCAGTTAACCACTCGATCGAGCTACATAGGCACGTTAGACCTTGAGTTGCTTCCCCTACTCGGCTCATGCGTCTTCCAAGTGTTAGATTTCCAAGCTCTAGCTCCTTATTTCCATGAATGCATGCAATTGGGACGGTTAAGGCTCGATTTAGCTTCTCTTCAGTCAATTCCTGCAAATTACAATAAACGGACCAAAGTAGAATATTCGGGGGTATTTGTAGCCGGATGCTACATAAAAAAGCACGAAATGCGTGTAAAAATGAGGTGAAAACCTTATATAAAAGACACGCATCAAATCTCCCCAAACCAAACCTTTGCTTGTCCCCAAGCAAATATGAATGCAACTAAAGGATGAACAATGGAACGGGACCAACGCATCAGCTACAAAGCACCCACTAGAACCAATTTAATGCGACAACATGACAAAATGGCAGTGAAAAGTGCAAACGAGTTAAATTAATGTTTCAAACTTACTGAACCGTCGACCTTGCAAGACTCAAAAGATATCGGACTCTCACGGGTCGCTCATCACTCAAAATCAGGCACAAGGTGAGTATATATGTGAAAGATAGGAAGAAGTAAGACGCTCACCTAACTCGACCTATAAGAACATGCATGCAGTTAACATGAATAAAGTCTCTACAACCGTACATATGCATTCCAACCATACTAATGACCAAGTCACGTGCCGAGGACTTATATTTGGGTAAGTGAGGTAGTGGGTAAGAAGGGGCTAAAATGAATTTGGATATGTGGGGTTAGTAGCCAGGCTAGCAACATCAGATCCAAATAGTAACTGCATCCCAACTTCGCACTCATGACAGCGAGATAAAACGGTGCAAAATTATGCACTAAACTCACAAAACACCAAAAACCATCAACTCCCCATAAGATATGAATAGGACATGGGAGTGAAAATCATTAACCAGTTTCTTTTCCAAAAATAATCTTTCTGTTTCTTTTTCTTTGTTTTTTTTTCTTTTTCTTCTTTTTTTCTTTTTTTTTTCAACAATTCGACAATTTCCTTCTTTCTTTCTTTCCCTTCAACTCTTCCACCATCTTCTGAAATCAGATGAAATAACCATATCGCAGTATACATTCCAAGAACTACTCATTACTAGCTCAGCTAGGGTAGGAAGTATTATAGAAAGTAGTTGATAGGACAAAAAGGGCAATTTGGCTATGTGAGGCTCATGGGTAGAATGAAATAAAGGGGACTGCCTCTCCTAACACGTGTCACCATCCACAAACCGAATGCATACATGTATTAAGAAGACTAGACTCATGCTTATGCAAATTGATGTTACATGTCTTAGAGAGAGTACTACTCACATCCTAAATGAAACCGGTCATGAATGTCACCAGTTTATAAGCTCTAGCCTCAGAATGTAACGTAGCTTGCCGACATAGTGAATCCAGTCTATTCGTTCAGGTAAGGAGGAAACAAAAACTCGTAGATTATGCACATTATCACGCCAACTAGATGTCAAGAATATGCAGGGCTCAAATAAGGATTCAATGTAGCGTCAATGTTCAAACGTTCCGACTCAAATTAAACATGAAATTTTGAAAGTTTTTTTTTTTTTTGGATTTTATGAAACAAACAACGATGCATGCGAAACGATGCATGCGAAAATAAACAATATGGAGGCAGAAATGCAATGAAACATGCAGACACAGATATGGATGCATACCTCCCCAAACCAAACCGTACAATGTCCTCATTGTACTAAAAATAGGGAAAGAAATGCAAACTGAAAGGAAAAGGAGAGGCGGAGTCGGAAAAATTACAAAACGTCTTAAGGAGGGACCTCCCCAAACCGACCATGAACATGGGAGGTCAAAGAAAGTCAATCAGTGGCTTCATAGACGTAAAACAGCAGCTGGAGGTCATAACTACTCGATCGAGCGCCTGGGACAGCTCGATCGAGTGAACCGGTGTATTGGAAGAGCTCGATTGAGTGAAGAATCACTCGATCGAGTAAGCATGGGTTTGGATCTGGTCGATCGAGGAACATATCACTCGATCGAGTAACAGCTGCATCAGAAAGTGCTCGATCGAACACAAAATCATTCGATCGAGTACTTTACCCTGCAAAAGACGCATAAGAGCAAGGAAAGTACAAAAGAGGTTCATAAAAAGCGTCTAAAGTTCAACGTAAAGCGAAAGAAAAACAAATAGTTCAACAAGAGTACAAATAAAACAGTCCGGGCTGCCTCCCAGAGAGCGCTGGTTTAAGAGGTCCCGCACGACCTTTCTGGCATCAGTTAACTGGCGCGTCGAGCTCGTCGAAGCGCAAGACTTCAACGCGGTTGTCCGCTTCACTCGCCTCGTGGTAATGCTTCACATATTGGCCGTTCACCTTGAATCTATGACCCTCGGAATCTTCAAGTTCTACGGATCCAAATTTGGTAACAGCTGTCACCGTATATGGACCACTCCATCTGGACTTCAGCTTGCCACGAAATAGTCTTAGCCGGGCATTAAACAACAGCACCTTCTGCCCGACATGAAACTCCTGAGGTAGGATTCTCTTGTCATGCCATCTCTTCGTCTTTTCCTTGTAAATGCGCGAGCTGTCATAGGCATTAAGCCTAACCTCCTCTAATTCATCTAGCTGCAAAAGACGATTCTGACCACACAATTTAGGATCATAATTAAGCTCACGAATTGCCCACCAGGCCTTACATTCCAGCTCAACAGGTAAGTGACACGATTTCCCACAAACTAACCTATAAGGTGATGCACCAATTGGTGTCTTATAGGCAGTTCTATAAGCCCATAATGTGTCATCTAGCTTAAGACTCCAGTCTTTCCGTGATTTAGAAACTACCTTAGACAAGATCTCTTTCAGCTCACGATTAGAGACCTCTACCTGACCACTAGTTTGGGGATGATACCCCAAACCACACCGGTGTTGGACACCAACTCAAGACAGTATAGAAGTGAGTTTCTTTTCCTTAAAATGCATCCCCCCATCACTAATGACGACCCTAGGGACACCAAAACGGGGGAATATGATCTTTTTAAACATCTTTATCACGGTCTTACCATCGCAATGAGGTGAAGCAATTGCCTCAACCCATTTTGACACATAGTTTCTGACTACTAAGATGTACTGTTACCTTTCTTTGGACGGAACGGTCCTTGGAAATCAATGCCCCGGACATCGAAAACCTCAACCTCTAGGATGCCGTTTTGTGGCATCTCATGTCTCTTCGAAATGTTCCCCGATCGTTGGCAAGCATCACAAGCTGAAACAAAAGACTTGGCGTCGCCAAACAAAGAAGGCCAAGTAAAAACCAGGTGAAGTACCTTAGCCACGGTGCGCGATGGACCGTGGTGACCACCATATGAAGAGGAGTGACAGCCTTCCGGGACTATTTTGGTCTCCCACTGCGGAATAAACCGTCTGTAGAGACCGTCTGCACATTCCTTAAACAAGTAAGGATCGTCCCCGGAACCGCTTAGCGTTATATAGAAAACGCTTCTTTTCTTTGATGAGAAAGATCAGGCGGCAGCTCGCCACTGACAACGAAGTTAGCTATATCTGCATACCAAGGTTCTTGGTTAACAATATACGATACAACAGCAAATAAAGTGTCGTCAGGAAAAGAATCATCAATGGGTAGAGAATCTTCCCCTTCTTGTCGCATCAGCCGCGACAAGTGATCAGCTACAACGTTCTTAGCTCCTTTCTTATCCTTAATCTGCAGATCAAACTCCTGAAGAAGGAGTATCCATCTCAGTAGCCGTGGTTTAGCCTCCTTCTTAGCAAGGAGATGCCTCAAAGCTGCATGGTCAGTAAAAACAGTGACTTCTGACCCAACTAAGTAAGTACGAAACTTCTCTAAGGCATAAACTACAGCTAACAGCTCCTTCTCAGTAGTAGTGTACTTCACTTGAGCCTCATCCAGAGTTCGGCTCGCATAGTAAATAGCGTTCAAGGCTTTGTTTTTCATCTTGCCAAGCACCGCTCCTAGTGCATAGTCACTCGCGTCACACATGATCTCAAACGGCAAGTCCCAGTTGGGAGGCTGTATGATCGGCGCGGAGACTAAGGCCTGCTTTAACCTGTTGAAAGCAGAGAGACAAGCATCAGTAAACACAAAAGGGGCATCCTTAAGTAGCAACTGTGTAAGTGGTTTAGCAATTTTGGAGAAATCCTTGATAAACCGGCGATAAAAGCCGGCGTGACCAAGGAAGCTCCTCACCCCCTTAACATTAATAGGAGGTGGTAATTGTTGAATCACTTCCACCTTTGCCTTGTCAACTTCTATTCCCCTATCAGAAACTAAGTGCCCTACTCCCTCGTTGACCATAAAGTGGCACTTCTCCCAGTTCAGCACAAGATTAACCTCAATACAGCGCTGCAACACTTTCTCAAGGTTAGACAGACAGTCAGAAAAATCACTTCCATAAACACTAAAGTCATCCATAAAAACTTCCATGATAGACTCAATATACTCTGAAAATATCCCCATCATACACCGTTGGAAGGTGGCAGGGGCATTGCACAAACCAAAAGGCATTCTGCGATACGCGAAAACGCCCTTAGGACAGGTAAATGTAGTCTTAGCCTGATCGTCTGGGTGGATAGGGATCTGAAAGAACCCTGAATACCCATCTAAATAGCAGAAAAAATTATGAGAAGCTAATCTTTCTACCATTTGATCAATAAAAGGAAGGGGAAAGTGATCTTTCTTGGTGGCGGCATTCAACTGTCTGTAATATATGCACATCTGCCAACCAGTTACTACTCGAGTAGGTATTAATTCATTCTTCTCATTCTTAACTACATTTGTCCCTCCTTTCTTCGGGACCACCTGTACTGGACTCACCCATTTAGAATTACCAACGGAATAAATAATACCCGCATCCAGCAGCCTTCATTACCTCGGCCATCACAACATCCCGCATCTTCCGGTTCAGCCGGCGCCGACCTTGTCGCAAGGTTTGTGATCCTCCTCCAGCTCTATCCTGTGCATACAAATGTCGGGACTAATCCCGTGATATCATCCGGTGAATAGCCCATTGCCTTCTGTTTTTCTTAAGTAATCTGCTAACAAGGAGGTCATTTGCTCATCACTAAGCTTGGCACCGACAATGAGTGGATATTGCTCGTATCGTCTAGAAAAGCATATTTAAGATGAGATGGGAGAGGCTTACGTTCTGGTACCTTTACCTCAATGGAGCAAAGAGTGCTGATCATTTGTTCCACCTGCTCTCCGTCATGCTCATCCAAATCATCAACAAGCAAATCCAACACAGCGTCATCGTCCTCCGGGCTATCTCGCACACTCATCAAAAAGCATGAGAGCTTCCGGTGGGTCCTTCATAGAAGAACCCGACCGAAGTCATAAATGGACTCGTCAATGATATCGACCGAATAGCAAGTGTCCTCTATCATTGGGTGGGCTAAATCTGGGCAGATCGAATGTGATAGCGTCATCCCCTCGCAAGAGTCGACGCCCTTGTCGACATCAATAACGCCCTGATTGTACAAAGGAATGGTCTTCCTAAGATAATTTGGGTCCGGGTGTCCTCAGCTATATCCAAAACAATGAAATCTACTGGGATGTAAAGCTTGCCTATTTTCACAGGCACATCCTCCAAGACACCTAAGGGTCTCCTAACAGATCTATCAGCCATCTGTAGGGTAATGTTAGTCACCTTGAAGTGACTCATCTTGATTTCTTGCGAGACGAGGAAGGGGCATGACACTAACACTGGCACCTAAATCGCAAAGGGCCTTATCAATAACCGTATTACCTATGACACAAGTAATAGAAAAGCTGCCCGGGTCTTTCATTTTTGGAGGGGCCTTATTTAACAGCAAGTTACTAGACTCTTCCATGAATGAAATCGTCTCAAATTCACTCAAATTTCTCTTACGCGTCACGATATCCTTCATAAACTTAGCGTAAGTGGGTACCTGAGTAACAAGTTCGGAGAAAGGGACAGTTACCTGGAGGTTCTTCACGATGTCCACGAACTTACCGTACTGTTGCTCGATCTTTGCGTCCTTCAGACGACTTGGGAAGGGTACTCTGGTAGCGATGAGCGGTCCTGCAACCTTTTCTTTACCCTTATCAAAGCGTGACGTCTCCACAGCAGGGGAAGATGACACGGTGGCGGTGTTATATAGTAAATTAGAATTTCCGCCACTTGAAGTACTCGATCGAGTACTTTTATCAGTCGATCGACCTTGTTCTTCACTCGATCGAGTGATTTCTTCAGCATAGTTGCTCGATCGAGTAATAGTGTCACTCGATCGACCGTCTTGGAATTCTGCACCTCTCGATCAAGCACCGTTGTCACTCGATCGAGTGATTTGGATGATTAGAACGCTCGATCGAGCGGATGAGTTGCTCGATCGAGTGGTTCGCACATGCGACAAGTATTTCTGCAAAAACTCGTCAGATCATCATCACGGGTCATCATCATTTGTCAAAACCTCGTCTTCTTCATGAATAAGGTCATTTTGAAAATTCATCGCACTGGCTGGATCGCAATTTGGAAGAAGTTTGGCTTGGTCTGTCGCGAATGTTAACTGCGCGACTTGTTCTTTCAATTCCGATATAACCGTTTCAGATTGCTATGACATCTTTGACATACTCATCATAATGGATTTCAACTCGGCAATTTCTTCTCTTGCAGAGGGAGAGACCGGTTGTGGTACTGGCAAAGAAGGGGTAGAAACGCTCTTTATCTCTTCATATAGCTGAGAAAAAGGAACCCCTTGCTTGTACTTCTTGTAAGCAAGGGCGCGCTCTATACTTGCTACATATTCATAAAGGTCATGTCCTTCCTCGCCACATCTACCACACGGCTCTGTATGCTCTGTAATCGTAGGCATCTTGCAAATAAACTTCCGAGGCAAAAGTTAACCTGCAGCTGATCAAACTTTGCAAAAAAAAAATGAGATCGGTCTCAAGGAATAAATTCCCTGAGACGAGAGACAAACTTAATTAAAGCAACAAATATGTGCCACCTCCCCGGCAACGGCGCCAAAATTTGACACGTCTGTCGCGTACCTGTCAAAAATAACCAACTGGCTCTAACTAATATAGCTATGGAAGTCGGGTCGAATCCACAGAGAGGTAGGGAATTGTCTGCTAAAACTAGGTTCGTCAAGGTAACCAATTTGGGGGTTTATAAAATGTGATTTCTAAACTAAGAGGATGAGGAAAAGAGAAATAAACGGAAGGAGTTTAACAGATAAAGGAGAATAGCTAAGACAAACGGTTCACCATAATCATCTGGTCGAGTAATCTAGGTCCCAGGTCAATGCAGTACGGTCTAAGGGGTAGCGAACGTCACCTTTCGGTCCTTAATTCACCCTAAAGTGTAAACAGTTTAACTTTCGCCCTCGCTGCAATACTCTATCGTTCGCTACTAGTCTGCCTCTTCCAACCTTTCGGTCCAGGTCAAGGTCCACTAAGAATAAGGGTCTAATTGCGTCGACTCAATTAGGCAATTACAATTATTTATAGCATTTTAACAACGAAGACGGTACCAGTATTAACCTAGTGAATTGACTACTCTCCCTTCATATTATGGATCCCCTATAGTCTTAGCATAGGGAAATTAGCTACTCATAATTGTCGGATTAACAATTACAATAACCAAATAATTAAAACTAAGCATGATGGAAAAACTATTAAGAAAACCGATTGAACAATTATAAAACAATGAGAAGAAGGATTTAAGAGCAGTAAATAAGATTAAGAAATAAACTAGATTGAATACCGAATCCGAGTAGCAAAGTGTAGAGAGTAGAATCCAAGGAATAGTCACCAAAACGTGGCGTCGAAAAATGAACGAAGTGAAGAGAGATAAGTAACGTAATTACTCCTCTCCAGTCTTATACTAAAATTCACTCTCAAAACCTAATCTATGGACTGATTACAAAAGCCCATAAATAATTAGGCGGAAATTAACTAAAACACACGACACCACTCGATCGAGCAAGAATAATCTACTCGATCGAGCAACATCATCACCGAACCACTCGATCGAGCAGATGTGACCCACTCGATCGAGCACCACTAGCATAGACTCCTCGATCGACCCCTCAACCAGCTTGATCGATCAATCTTGAGTGTAATAAGCATTCGATCGAGCAGTTAACCACTCGATCGAGCTACATAGGCACGTTAGACCTTGAGTTGCTTCCCCTACTCGGCTCATGTGTCTTCCAAGTGTTAGATTTCCAAGCTCCAGCTCCTTATTTCCATGAATGCATGCAATTGGGATGGTTAAGGCTCGATTTAGCTTCTCTTCAGTCAATTCCTGCAAATTACAATAAACGGACCAAAGTAGAATATTCGGGGGTATTTGTAGCCAGATGCTACATAAAAAGCATAGAAATGCGTGTAAAAATGAGGTGAAAACCTTATATAAAAGACACGCATCACGTTGTGTACCAACCAAAGGGACTATGCTAACTTTATTGAGTCTATTTTCTGACTGGTTAACTAGCAATGTACAAAGTAGTCTTTTTATTCATTTTTCTCTCCCATTATGATGTCCTAAATGCATGTAGCATTGTCCCAAATATTAGGTTAATGCACAGAGGGAGTATTAATGAGAATGATGACAGAGATTATTTAGGGATGTGGCAGGTATTTCAGGAAGAGATGATCATTTCAGCGTCCATCAAAGCACAAAATAAACTTAAGAGGAATGACCCTGTGTTGGCTTTGGAGACGGAGATGCAGCATATCCTCGCCTAAGCTTAATACCATTTCCTCCTAAATTAACGACGCCAGAGAAGCCATAAGCATCAAAATTAAGCAACTTTGACTGACTAATTGGTGACACAGGCATCACAGAGACTAATTGTAGCATCAATGTAATTAGCAGTAGGCCCTTCTTAACACAATCCCGCTTTCGCAAGGACGTAAACAGGAGCAAGGAGACATATAATATATCAGCAAATAGATAACTAAAACACCGCTACAGTCGTATATCATTAGAGAGCACAATGAAAGGTTTCGGGATTCGTAAGATCCAGCATTCAAAAACACCGCTACAGTCGTATTAACAAATCCCAAAGACATTCAATCTCCATGAGTCTCCATTTATTATTGACCAAAACTCGATGCCAATTCACAAACAAATCAAAACCTAAACTACACAAAAACATTAAAACCTAATAAAAACTCAATAAAAATCTACACTTCTGTTACCTGTCGATAAGGTGGCCGAGATTCAGCAAATGCTGAATTATCATTTCCTCCTACTCTCCTAGTTATATTATTGATTACCTTTTTTTCATGCATACAAATGCATTCTAACAGCCTCTCACTTTCAGCCTTTGCCTGACCACATTCCAACAGCCTTTTGAAAATCACGCCGGCGATCGTAAGTCACCGTCTTATCATCCTAATTCTATAATAGCACAGAAAAGTGTCCCTTTTTTTGCCTTTCCACGGATCTCACTATAGGAAGTGGACACAGAACCACAACACTGTAACCTTCTGAAGCCACATAATAACTGGACATGTGAGTAGCGTGTTAAGAATACTATAGGAAGGTACTAAATTAATAAGAAAAATAGAATTCTAAGCATGTTTAGCCTAATAATGGACCAGCTAGCTCAGTTACTGCCGAAAGTCCAGCCATGTCCACTCCATCACGCATCAGTTGAAAGTTATTAATAGAAGATGTTACGTGTGCACTGCATAGACAGCACGGTGCAGAGGGAAGTCATGAACTAAAGTGAACCGCTATAACTGTTAAAACCTGATGATATTAAGCAGAAAAGAACCAAAGAAGCATACCTACGTTTTTCTGTAAATAAAGTGATGTATATGATGCGGAAACCGAAACTTGCTATCCATAAATGTCGAAAAGAAGGAGATACACCTGTAAGTATAGAAATAACAATGCTCAGTAAAGAGACTCAAAGTGGCATTGCCTATCTTCTGCCAAAGCCATACATAAACATAAATAGAATCTTAGATTTCAACAGAGGTAGAGGCAAATACGCAAAAGTGGATGTCCTTAAATTTAATTTACCACGTCTTATATTAAGCCCGATAAGTAATATCTTAGACAACAGTTAGTCGAGTTCTCACATACTCGAGTTAACTTTATTTTAAGCTTTAAATACCAATGTTAATTACCTGAGTTCTCACATACTCCACTGCATATTCCCACTAATTCCACACCAATCATTGGTTAGCTTAAATAGGATGCCTTGCACGTCGAAGCTAAATACACCTTGCATATTGCATTTTAAGCTAATTAGCAATTATACCTGGCAGAGGTCGTGTTATTAGGACCAGTAAACTCAGGCGAGTTAACATCTATCAGTATACTCCAGCGGGTAATATCTTAGACAACAGTTAGTCCGTAGCTTAAAATAATGGCAGTAAAGGTGTACTGTGTACGTATGAGAAATTCCCCCAAATAAATAAGACGATCTCATTAGATAACTAATATCCCAAAACAATTAGGCTAATATTGCCCTAAATAATTAAGTTGATGTCATTAAACCATAGATTAAATACCATAAGAGCACTGCAATAATTAAGTTAATAATACATGGTCTAAAGTAAATGTTAATTTGAAAGCCAATTAAGTCCTTAAGATGTTATGGAGTCCTTACGATGTAATAACTCCTCAAAAGTAGAAAAAAAATGTTATGGAGTCCTTGCGATGTAATTCGAGAATGATTTGCATTAGGTTGATTTTCCAGCAAGGAAACCCACTTTCCTCTTACGTCAACGCAGGATTCAGAAAGGGATCGTACCAGACTATCATCCCATTTATATTATCTAAATGACATCCTATTTCAAAAACCCTTGAGAGGAAGTCCTTAAACGTAAAAAAATGAAATAGCCAAGACATAACAGAGTGCCTAAACTGACTAAATCATGAGAAATATGAATGTGTTGGTGTATGGGGGAGTATATGAGGTAGAGTGGAGATTAGTTGTTTGTTTAGTTGATTAATTTGTAGGTTGATTAGTTGGAGTTTAGTTTGAAGGAATTAGTTTGTGTATTGATTTGTTGTGAATTTGTTGGATACACTTGGTTCATTTGGGTTTATTGAAATGGGAGAGGAGGTCCTCTATTTATAAAGCTCCTCCTCCTTCTCCTACATCCTAAGAACACTCTAGAATAGGACATTCTAGAGTGGCCTACACACGGAACTCTCTAGAGTTCCTTACCACTTATATACATGTCTAGAAGGTTCTAGGTTATTCTACATAAATCTAGAACATACATGACTCTTTTAGATTCTTCTAGACGCTTCTAGACTATTCTAGATATTTCTACATTATTCTAGCACATTCCGGATAAATCTAGAATATTCCGGAAACTTCTAGAATACACTAAAAGTCTCATATTTCAACACTCCTCCTTGAGACTTTTGGTGCTTGCCACTCCTTCTGTTTGGAAGCCTCATCAAAGTCTTTTGGCTCCTCAAAAGTGAAGTAGCATCTTTCGCACTCTTCAGTATCTTGAATGGAGAGACATTCTACATAAATTTCAGAGAGATTTCTCTTACCTTGTGCTCCTGTAACATTCTCCACATTGTCATTCGAGGATGGAGAATGTGCTTTAGGAGTTGATGGAGGAATAGGAGAATCATTGTTGTTGGTTGTGCCAACATTGCCGTCTAAATGTTGTGGATGATCAGGGATTAGGGTCACATTTCTTTCTACCCTCTTTTCTTCCCAATTCCAGATTGCATCTTCGTAAGAAGATTCTCGAGTCTTCATCAATTTCTGATCATCATGGGAAGAAGATGTATCCTCGGAAGAAGATTCTCCAATCTTGAATTTCTGATCATGGGTGTGTAAGGATCCAATTAGCTCCGTCAGAGTGAGCTTTGATACATCCCTTGATTCCTTAATAGCATTGACAATCATGTCGAATTTTTTTGTCAATGTTACGAGAATTTTCTGCACAATCCTCGTGTCGGCAACTTCTTCACCATATATTTTCATTTGGTTAATTGTCTCCATTACTCTCCAAGTGTAGGTTTTTATGTCTTCAGAAATGTTTTCTTAAGGCAATAAGACGTAATGTCCTTATCCTTTCATCACCATATAATTCTTTTTGGAGTAAATCCCATGCTTCTTTTGCGGTAGAAGCCCACATTATTTTTGGAAAAATGATCTCCGAAACGGTATCAAAGATGAAACATAGGGCTTTGGCGTCATTTATTTCATCCTCTTTTATTTTCTTTAAGGTGGCTTCGGTGGTTGGAACACCTTCTTGTTGTTTTTGGGGACCATTTTCCACTATCTCCCATAGTGCATTTGCTCTTAAGAAGAGCTTCATTTTAATGCACCAATGGTCATAATTTTCTCCTCTAAATAAATCTAGAAAATCTAGAGGAGCGGGCAATGGAGTGTTTGATGCGGAAGCGATAGTTTTATTTTGTTGCCCTAAGATCTTTAGAGCTCTGATACCACTTGTTGGTGTATGGGGGAGTATATGAGGTATAGCGGAGATTAGTTGTTTGTTTAGTTGATTAATTTGTAGGTTGATTAGTTGGAGTTTAGTTTGAAGGAATTAGTTTGTGTATTGATTTGTTGTGAATTTGTTGGATACACTTGGTTCATTTAGGTTTATTGAAATGGGAGAGGAGGTCCTCTATTTATAGAGCTCCTCCTCCTTCTCCTACATCCTAAGAACACTCTAGAATAGGACATTCTAGAGTGGCCTACACACGGAACTCTCTAGAGTTCCTTACCACTTATATACATGTCTAGAAGGTTCTAGGTTATTCTACATAAATCTAGAACATACATGACTCTTTTAGATTCTTCTAGACGCTTCTAAACTATTCTAGATATTTCTACATTATTCTAGCACATTCCGGATAAATCTAGAATATTCCGGAAACTTCTAGAATACACTAAAAGTCTCATACTTCAACAGAATGAATAACATATACCTTTGTAGCTCTTGTTCACATCGTACTCCATGAGGAGTCATAAACAGGAAAGTGAAAGACTCTCATTGCAGTGCATATTTTGTAAGAGCAAAACAAGTTTTCACATGGGTGTAAGCCTAGCACTAAAGCGAGCTTAGACATTGGATTTGGAAAAAAATAAACTAAAGGAAACAATATTCGATTGACTCTTGCTTCCTTGACTTCTGCTTCGGAAAACCTGCATCTTATCTTATGTTCCAACATCTCACATTCTAACTACAAATCAAAAGAAACGATTGAATTTTCGGAATATTGAAACAATCAACTAAAAGAACATAAGTAGAAAATGCTCACCTGAAAGAAAGTATCACCGTATCTTAAGTAGTCAGGTTCGGAAGATTCAATGCTCTTAGCTATAAGTTCCTGCACACAATGAATGCGGGTCTTAGTCTGCGTACCATTGTTCCACGAAATCCAAACTACATTAAACGCCCACCCCAAAACTGCAACCAGAATCCACAGAACGTTACGATGACAATCAATATCATAGCTAAATAATCAACAGAAGGATTTTATTGAAACTGATTTCTACCAAAAGAAAGGTGACCTATATACTAAAGTGATTATATTCATTGCATCTAGCCTGCACAGCCACACATGACATGGTCCTCCAAATTTTACCTCTCCTAAAAATATTAAGAGAAAAGTCATTTTCATACCATTAAACATCAAAGATATAAAAACTTAAAAGAATGCGAATGATTTAAAACACGTACAACGGCTAAAATACAAATTCATCCGTCAGATACACTAAGGCCTTATTTGGATGGGAAAGTTTGGAGGAAAAGGGAGAGGGAGGGGGAGGGGAAGGGTGTTATTTCCCTTAGTTGGTTAAAAAAGAGGGCAAGAGGGAAATGGAGCAATCAATTCTTCAAGGCAGATCAAAATCCCTCCAACAAAGGAATAGACAGAAATTGTATCCAAACATGCCTATTTAATACCCCTCGCCATCCCTGCCCCTCTTAAAATTGTATCCAAACATCCCATAAAAGAGCTGTTTGATAAAGCAAGACAACACCACAAATTAACCTTGGCGGAAGAAGTAGGAAACAAAGCCAATGACCTCCAAAAAGCAATCCTTCCAAAAATAATTCGTTCAATATATTATGAGTCGCATAGTTGCTGGAGAAGAAAAGCGACTTACTGAGGAAGCCGAGAGTCAGATAGTACAACACCAGGAATCATCGCTGTAAAAGGGAAACAATAATGAAGAGCCAAATATATATTATTACTCACAGTTTCCTCAATGATGAAATTAACAGCATAAATCACTCTTAGTTTTACAACCAGTTAATACACTCGGCACATTCAAAGTACAAAAACCAAAATTAAAGCACCATATTATGGTTTATGGATTTCATTATCATATTATGGTTTATTGATTTCATTCAAATTACAAAAATCATTGAGGAAACTGTGAGTAATAAGGATTTGGGTAGAGTAAGAGCTGAGGGTAGAATATTTCAAACACATTCAGAAGATCTGCACCGAGAAATTCACGCAGTGAGTGAGTGCTTCGACTCCCAAGAAAGAAACTTCAACTTCTTCTATTAAGGAGATCATTTTGGCAGATCGAAAAAAAGGCACTGTAACAATCACAGTTATGATAAAAATAAAACAGCAAAAAAGAGATAGTTACCACTTACCAGACATAGAACTCCATGATTGGTTAATCACATTTAAGCATATGGAACCTGAGCTGAAGTTTAAGAGAATGCACAGTGTCAGCTACCGAGTGCTTTCTAAGTAGCAATTTAAAAGTAGCTCATAAGATGTATCGAAGACTCACTGCTAATCAATATTTGGGTGGAAAATTTTGTTCATGAATGTAATTTTAGGAGGTTTGAAAGGATAGGCATCTGAAAGCCGAACATGTAGTTTCCAGACTCCACCCGCATAAAGGCCTGCCACCACAAAATCCACAAATGTAATAATTTCCAAATAAAAAAGACTGTTACCATTGAATTGTTCTCCAAGAGCCTTGTTTGGAAATTTGGATATAACGCGGAGGAGGATGGAGGAAACAAGGGATGGTGGAGGGGATCAAACAAGGATGTATTCCTTCCAAATTTTTCTAGGTCAAGAGGGATTTTGATATCGCTTGGAGGCAGGGAAATTGATCCCTCTGATCCATATCTCAACTACTTGACTTGCTAACCGAACATAGAAATTGTCCCCATCCTTTTTCCCTTCATCCAAACAACGGGTAAGTCTTAACTGAACAAAGTTGTCATCTAGTTTTCCCATCATTGGATATGGACAAATGATGTGTCATGTTGATTGGCCGAGATAAAAAAAAAGTTTGACAAAGGAATGTGGGGCGACAAACAAAAAAGATAAGAGAGCATTCACTTACTCTCCTATGGTCCATGAAAAACCACAGTGAATTCATCAATTCTATCATCTTTAAGCTCCACAGCGAAATTGCTCATCATCCTTCATGAACCATGCATTAAAGTAGTGTTATCATCAGAGCAATCAACTTCCATCACATCGAAAGGCACAACTTTTGAAAGGAAACTTGCTAAATTGTGCCTCAATATGAAATAAACAACAATTTGACAGGAAAAATTTAGTAACTAAGATGCTAACATTAACACTTCAAACCCGTGAACGAAATTGTTAGATTCAAATAAAAACACCAAAAGAGAAAGGAGAATCAATAGTTCATCAGTTAACGAATACGTTTCACACCCTGCAATGAAAAAGAATCCCTTTCCGAACAACATCATTACCCAAGTGACTCCATGAGTGAATGGCTCTTGGCCATAGGTGGGGAAGACGGTATGCACTCAACCTTTAACCCTATGTTAAAAACATAGATAGGCTTTTCCAGGATGGCCCATGATGAAAACTGCAATCATAATTTGCGACAACACTCTCCTATTTTGTAATTTCGGAATCAAACAGAGTTTACTGAACTATTTCCTTTATTCGACTACATTCCAAAGCTGAAAAAGATTGAATCTTTCACCCCCATTCCAAATGAAAATAAACAAAAAAGTTTTTTTTTTAATTAATGGCAACCCAAATGGAATCATGTGAGAAATATACACAAGATATAGGAAGCCATGAACAGAACATTAAAATAAAAAAATCTACTTACAATTTCATAACATCTAACTCTCTTCTCTTGCTCGATGAAGAATACATCAGATTAGAATCACACAGTGCTTAAACCCTACAACAGTTACAGTTTCCTTGTGATTAATTTCATGATATAAAAACATAAATTCAATCAGATCAACAAAACAAATTTCAGAATGATATCATCTACTTATAACTTTACTCCCTATAAGTTAAGTCCGTCGTCTCAATCATTTATTCACCTTTTCAAGACATTGTGAGAGATCCTCTTAGCAAACGTAAACAAATGATCGAGATGGAGGGAGTATAAATGTATATCACAATTCTACAATTCAAACCCAACGTAATTTCAGAATGATATCAACTGCTTACAAGTTAAGTCCGTCGTCTCAATCATTCTTTTCCTTTTTTATTCATCGTGAGAAATATTTTAATGAAACGTAAACAAATGATTGAGACAGAGGGAGTATAAATGTATAACACAATTCTAATAAATTGCATGCATCAATACCATTGATAATAAACAATTTTACCAAATACAGCCTATCAAATAACTTAATTTTTCATCCAGAATTCATCGCTGTAAAAGGGAAACAACAAAATGATAGATTATAGAAGTTGAGGAGCGATTGAAGAAGAAGCGAGAGGAAGAAGCGATCAAGAAGGAGACGGAAAATATTTTTGATGGTGATGAAGTAATAGCATGCTACAGACTGAAGAAACAAAAACAACGAGGAAAGTAGAGAGTGCTGTTCACCACGTGATTGGCACGGGAACACTCCTCTACTGTTCTTATTTTTGCAAATACATACATTTAGAGGAAAATGGATCCTCTCGATTTCTTTCTCTCTATTTCCTCTCTTAAACTCATTTAATAATATTTTTTCCACCAAACCTCATTATCCCTTTATTTTTACCTTTAAATTTTGAGCCGTTCGATTATGCCAGAATACGATCTGGACCACCGAAAAGAAATGACCTCTCCATTTGTTTTTAGGAAATGGAGAGAAACTCTCCTCCATTTAGAGGGTTTTATTGCAAGTTCATACGTTTAGAGGGTTTTAGATAAATGCAGCTTTCTCTCTCGTGTTAGATATATTCGATTCCGACTGTCTTTTCTAGGGTTTAGGTTAGAATAAAACAAAACTACTATACTTTAATAAATCGTACGTACTTTATTTCAATTATTTAGATTTCGATTCTATACTTTAATATATCGTACGTACTTTATTTCAATTATTTACATTTCGATTCGGGTTTTTGTTCTAGCATCGTTCTTCCTTTAACGAATTCCATTTGGGTATTTTCTCTATTTCTCCCTTTATTCTATTTTTTTCAATTACTTGTTATTTTCTTATCAATATGCTAATGTTTACATTTCTAATTGTCATTAGTTTATATATGAATATGTTTGAGTAGTTTAATTTATCTAGGGTGTAGGGATGTAGCATCTATAATTAGTAATTTGTATTGTTTCAACCGGGTTTGTATCGTCATTGTAATTGTCTATATTCTTTGCTTGATTTAATTTATAAACTATGTATTGTGGCCACAATCATTTGTTTATACTCGTTAATTTCCGACTTAAAATCGAGAGATGGGAAGGGAATTAGACAAAACATGTGGGATTTATCTGTATGCATCCCTTTAATTTTAAGGACTATAACGAATTATAATGATGATGAAACTAGTCATAAAATAAATTGCATAAACAAAATTGTAAAGGATTAAGAAATAACCTTTTGTCCTAGCAAATACGGCCTAACAACAATATCAAAGTAGATATTCGCCTATCAGTTGCACCCAAGACGATATTAGAAATGCCCTTAACTTGTTGCTAGAATCGATCCCCAAATTTCAGTAAATTAAATTAGGGTTTTATCGTTTTGTGTTTTTGATGAGAGGCAAGCAAATGGGAAAAATAAAATTAGGTTAGAAAATTTTACTCCTATCTCTCCCTTTAACCGTGTTTGAGAGAGATTAGGGTAGAATTTTTTTCTTCTAATTTCACGGCCCATAATCCGAAATTAGGAGAGTTATTTCTCTTATTTTCGGTTATTCCAAAATGTATAAAATGTGTTAAAAATATAAATTGTCATCTAGTGAGGATCGAACCCATGACCTCTTGGTTTGAGTACTCTCACTATTACGACTATGACACATTCATCTTGTTGATATTAAATATAACCGATTACATTTAATTACGAATTAACAGATTAATTCGTCCTAGTTAACATTACATATATTTAATTAAATATAACTTATTATATTCAATTTACGAATTGACAGTTAATTCGTCTCAACTAATATTATTTAATCTTCATTAAATAATTGTCTCATCAACACATTGACTAACTGTTTAGTCATATAAGGCATCAATGTGATTATTTTTCTATAACCACATCGCTCAAACACATCCTATAAGTGTGACCTTTAGGGACCAGTTGATCACCGCCATCTGTATGATAATAACGTCAAACTTTCTAGCAAGCCAACCGTTATTAGGTAATCGTTAATCAACTAATTAAATATACGAAGTATACCCTTGTGAACCTGTAAGAGATTTACAGATGTTATCACACTAATTTGTGGAGGACACAAGCTCCAACAAACTCCCACTTGTCCTCACAAGTGTATGTGCAATAACCGATTCTCATATCCTAAAATTTCTCCCACTCAATGTAAAAAAATTTGCAAATCCGTATTCACAAAGGTCGTATTTTACAAGCGATCATCATCAAGAGTGGTTCCCCGACTAGAGAGTAACTTAACTGATAAACGAATCATCATTCGAGCATGGCCATGCATTTCAGTTACAACTCCTCGAGTGGCCCTGAGAAATAACTATACCTGATAAGGGTTGGATATTTTCCTCAACTCGAATCCTGCAGATGTAAGCACAGTATGAAATGACCCAGAAAAAATCTAATTAGCCTCCAGTTACGGCAGACCGTGAGAAAGAAACCAAAGTCATCCAAAAACTGCCTTAATCTCAAGAGACAGTCGATAGTCAAAAGAATCGACTCTAGGAACACAATGGATGTCCTATCCACGACCTGGCACAAAATGTTTTTAAACATTTAGGACTCCATTACGTTGTCACAAAAATTTGTCCTACGAGGTATCGTTATAATCTCGCATTTGTGATCGATCAGTCAACAGTTTGACTTATGGCTCGTTGAACCCACCATCAATCGACTGCACAATATAATAGCCGGAGTTATCAGCTCACATGGGCGATTACAGACCAAACAAATATAATGTAATTCAGTTCACTTTGTGGCGTTCAAAGTTGTTAGTACAATCCACATGAAAAACAAAATATTATAATAAAACGATGAAGTTATAAATAGTATATGAAAAAGATAATGTATCAAATTCATAATTAACTACTACAACTTAGGAACACGTTTAATTCCCATGGAAATAACGTGCCCTTCATGCTTATCATACTTCAATGGCTCAGTAGTAGAATCTGCTACAACTTCCTGTTTGGAACTATTCCAGCTGACCGCAGCACCATTAAGAGTAAGAACGAATCTAGACTGAGATTTCTAATCATCTCGATCCGTTTGGAAGCTAGCATCTGCGTAACCGATTGCGCATAGCTTAGTATCGCCTCCATAAGTCAATACCCTATCCTTAGTCCTCCGTAGGTACTTGAGGATATTTTTAACAGCTATCCAGTGTGTTTCACCTGGATTCTTTTGGTACCGACTCGTCATACTCAATGCATATGCCACGTCTGGACGTGTGCATATCATGGCATACATGATTGATCCTATTGCAGATGCATAAGGAACACGACTCATGCGCTCAATCCCTTCAGGCGTCGTGGGTGACTGAGACTTGCTCAACTGCATCCCAGACGTCATTGGAAGGTTCCCCTTCTTGGAGTTGGTCATGCTGAACTTCTCAAGAATCTTATCCAAATAAGACTATTGACTAAGTGATAACGTCCGTTGTGATCTATCTCTGTAGATACGGATTCCCAAAATACGTTGTGCCTCACCCAGATCTTTCATCTGGAAATGGTTCTTTAACCATTCTTTAACCGAAGATAGGAGAGGTATGTCATTCCCAATCAGGAGTATGTCATTGACATACAATATCAAGAATACAATCTTTCTCCCACTCGACTTGATATATAAGCATGGTTCTTCGACCGATCGAGTGAAACCATACTTTTTTATCACCTGGTCGAAACGATGATTCCAACTCCGAGAAGCTTGCTTAAGTCCATAAATGGAACGCTTAAGCTTGTATACTTTCTTAGGATGTTCATAATCTATGAAACCTTTGGGTTGCACCATGTACAACTCTTCCTCCAAATAACCGTTTAAGAAGGCGGTTTTCACATCCATTTGCCAAATTTCATAATCATGAAAAGCGGCAATCGCTAAGATTATCCGAATGGAACGTAGCATGACTACAGGTGCAAAAATCTTATCATAATGCAATCCGTGCACTTGAGTGAAACCTTTTGCCACTAGTCGTGCCTTATAGGTATCGGTTTGCGCGATCTGTAACGCTTTATTTTGTAAAGCCACTTGCACTGTAGAGGTTTTACCTTATTAGGTAAATCAACTAGATCCCATACGTCATTCTCATACATGGAGTCCATCTCGGATTGCATGGTTTCGAGCCATAGCTTTGAGTCGGAACAGGCCATAGCACCTTTATAGGTAGCGGGTTCATTACTCTCTAGGAGTAAAACGTCATTCTCCTCGACCATACAAATGTATCTGTCCGGAGGATGAGAGACTCTACCCGACCTCCTAGGTTCCTTATGAATATTAACTGTATCATCAGTTGGAGGAACAACTTCCTCCATCCGTTCCTCGGTTGTTGGTTCT
This sequence comes from Silene latifolia, assembly GCF_048544455.1. NCBI lineage: Eukaryota > Viridiplantae > Streptophyta > Magnoliopsida > Caryophyllales > Caryophyllaceae > Silene > Silene latifolia. The sequence continues at coordinate 116,794,920 of NC_133538.1, read as the reverse complement.
GGAATCTCCGAAAGCTCGAAGGTTCTATTACTCGTCTTGTTCTCGAGAAATTCTTTCTCTAAGAACGTCGCACTAGCCGCAACAAAAACTCGATGTTCGGTAGGCGAATAGATTTAATGACCAAATGTTCCTTTTGGATAACCTATAAAGTATGTCTTGATCGATCGCGGGCCGAGCTTATCCTCGTGTCTCCACTTGAAATAAGCCTCGCAACCCCAAACCCGAATAAAGGACAAGTTAGGGACCGTTCCCTTCCACATTTCATATGGAGTCTTGTCGACAGCTTTAGTCGGACTTCGATTAAGTAAAAGAGCAGCTGACAAAAGAGGAAAACCCCATAATGAATCAGGCACTACCGTGTGACTCATCATGGATCGAACCATATCAAGTAAGGTTCGATTTCTCCGTTCGGACACACCATTTAATTGAGGTGTTCCAGGTGGAGTTAACTGTAGAACGATTCAACAGTCTTTAAGGTGTTGATCAAACTCATTTGAAAGATATTCGCCACCCCGATCTGAACGGAGTGCTTTAACCTTTCTACCCAGTTGGTTGTCAACCCTGTTCTGGTATTCCTTGAATTTCTCAAAGGACTCACTTTTATGCTTCATAAAGTAGACATATCCATATCTACTCAAATCGTGCGTGAAAGTGATAAAATATCAATAGCCATCTCTAGCGGTAATTGACATAGGTCCACATACGTCCGTATGTATGAGGCCTAATAGGTCACTAGCGCGCATTCCAACACCTTTGAAAGAAATTCGAGTCATCTTGCCAATGAGACATGATTCACACGTGCCATATGTAGAAAAATCGAATGCGGGAATAGTCCCATTATCGACGAGTTTCTTCACGCGTTTCTCATTTATGTGTCCCATTCAACAATGCCATAGATAGGTTTGATCTTTGTCACCAACCTTTAATTTCTTATTATTCACGTGTAATACTTCCGTGGTTTGATCTAAGATGTAAATTCCATTCATGGAAACCACTTTGCCATAAATCATTTCATTGAAAGAGAAAATACAGCTATTATCCTTTATTAAAAATGCAAGTCCGTCGTTATCGAGTACGGAAACAGAAATGATGTTCTTAGATAAACTAGGTACATAGTAACAATTATTTAAAAATAACTCAAACCCACTAGGGAGCTGGATTACTTATGTTCCTTTGGAGACTGCAGCAACTCGTGCTCCATTTCCAACTCGCAGGTCCACATCACCCTTTCCGAGAGGTATGATGTTCTTTAGGCCCTGCAAATGATTACACAGATGAGAACCACAACCAGTATCAAGTACCCAAGTTCCGAAACTTGCATGGTTAATCTCAATCATATGAATGTAAGATGACATATCAACAGGAACAACGCGGCCTGCTTTGATGTCCTCACGGTAGACGGGACAGTTCCTCCTCCAATGTCCAGTCTTGTGACAATGGTGGCACTCAATGTCACCGCCCTTGCTCTTTGCCTTGCCCTGTGAGCCACTAGTCTAACCGGGCCCACTCTTACCGTTTCCTGGCTTTTTAAACTTTGGCTTACCTACAGCTAGGTCGCCATGAGCCTTGCCCTTGCCTTTACCCTTGTTGGAAATCGTGAGAACATCCTGCTTCATGCTCCCACTCAATTTCATATCCTTCTCGGTCTGTACGAGAAGGGAGTGTAGCTAATGAGGACTCTTTTTCAAGTCATTCATGTAGTAGTTCGCCCTGAAAAGGGCAAAACCATCATGAAGAGAATGAAGCATTCTGTCAATGACAATGCTCTCACTGATTTTGCAATCAAGAGCCTCCATCTTCTCGACATTCTCAATCATGTGAAAAATGTGTGGGCTAACCGGTTGGCCCTTCTGGAGTTTCGCATCAAAGAAGCGACAGGTATGCTCATATGTAACGATTCTCGGTGCTTTTGAGAACTCGTTAGTGAGCGTGGTGAAAATCTTGTTCGCACCTTGGGCAATGAAGCGTCTCTGCAAATTGGTTTCCATTACAAAGATGAGTACGTTCTTTATCGCACCCGCTTCCATAACGAAGTCACTATAAGCGAGTGACTCGTTGATTCCTGCATTGGGGCCTGGGTTTACCGCATTGGCTCGATTAAGTACCCGAGCTTACCGTCAAGCAATGGCAAAGCATTCCGTAGTCCGCCTCCTAGTCCGCAAAGTTGGACCCGTCGTTTTTCAGACGTGTGAACTGATTCATTTGGTCCATGAATATTTTCAGCCAGGACTCGCGTCCAAGTGTGGCACTAGGCATTTGGATTGCGTTATTTCCAGACATTGTTTTGTAACAGTATTATCAAAATAAACGTGTTCTACACTGTGAGAAGAATAAAAATAATAAGCATGTGCATCGTTTATATTTTTAAGTCTAATGAACTACTGTCATAACGCGAAGACTCAAAACATTTATAAAATTGACCTCCCTCAAGAATTATATAAATGATCCCAAGACTCAATTCTCTGTAAATTGATAAGCTAACCTTTTAGCTAATTCTACCGTTAGAATTCTTGGTCGATAAATTTCTGTAAATTCTATCTTTAGTCCATCATAATCACGAGAAACTCTTCGGACTATGATGTTGAGGTAAACTAAGTCAACACAACTATTTACCCAACGTAGAAGGGGTCATATTATGCCTACCGACGAAGAAGGGATTCATATTTGTTTGCTCTTATAAAGACTAATCTCAATTTCTGTTTTTAGAGGAAGATCCCATCAACTTCGTTTTAATTCATTTTAAGTGAACTAATATCTACCATGCGTGAATGAATAAACTAAGGCGATGGCTTAAAAGCATGTGACATCTGTATGTCTATGAAAACTAACATACAACCTATATGTGTCAATTTTCATGCATTTTAGTAGTAGGTGGTTTTGTTTTAGGCGGAATATGATGCATAAACTATCATGTGAATGAAAAGCAATATGAATGAAAACGTAAAACAATAAAAGTCCTAGTGTGGCCTATCCTATCAAAATGAACATTAAATACAAGTTTGGAATCCATCCTTGGACCCGAGAAGCTTGTCTTGATGTTCCATCTTGATCCATGTAGCGGGAGTGAGCTCCAATCTCCATCTTTATTCTTCTTTTGAAAAATCCAATAAATAAAATTTACATAATAAACCTATTTATTACATTCAAATTTCAAAACCCAAAACTAAAGAAAAATAAAGGAGATTCGAGATCTCATAATTACATAAAAATTATGTTTCCTTCATTACGAAAACATAATTAACTAAGGCCATACTAAGTATTACAAATTACAACCGATTGCAAAAAAAAAAAAAACGTAAATAAATTCATTCAACAAAAATAAAATGCATCAACTAAAAATAAATTAAACATACATGACACAATTCCTTAATTATGTTGATTAATTTTATCCAAACCACCTATTTAAATCAAATTAAGTGACAATTCCTCAATTAATCACATTAAATTTAATCTTAATTCATATTAAACTTGTAATATGAATTTAATCCATCAATATTTTAAGCTGCTTTAAAATAATTTGGTATCTTAAAATTGTGAACCGTTTCACAACAATTAATCATACATTGTAAAGGTAATGTATAATTAATATTGTCCAAAACAAACAAAAACGAAATCCCTTTTTTTATATGTCTCGGCTAAACCAAGAAAAACAAAACAAAACAAGCCTTCCTTTTTTTTTTGGCAATAACAGCAAAAACAATAAAAAACAGTCCGTTTCTTAAACTGTACACGGTTTTATCTGTAAAAACCGAAACAAGACAAAAATTTTATTTTTTTTTAAAAAAAATGTCCTCTGTGAACAGTAACAGGGAAAAAAATTTCTAACTTTTCTCGGATGCTTTTCAAATCGGCATAAACAAAAACAAACGCAATAAAACTTTAATCGGTTTTTCAGGAAAAACCGAAAAAAAAAAGAATTTTTTTTTTTAAATAATACTGTTCATCCGTGAACAGTAACAGAAACAGAAGGAAAAAAGAAAATTCCTGGCTAAAAAAAATTCCAGCCAATTATATATATTTTTTCGCAAACCCTAATTATTGTTTACATACAATTTTATGAAAATCATCAAAATTAATATTCGTGGCCTTGGCTTTGATACCACTTGTCGGATTTATCTGTATGCATCTCTTTAATTTTAAGGACTATAACGAATTATAATGATGATGAAACTAGTCATAAAATAAATTGCATAAACAAAATTGTAAAGGATTAAGAAATAACCTTCGGTCCTAGCAAATACGGCCTAAGAACAATATCAAAGTAGATATTCGCCTATCAGTTGCACCCAAGACGATATGAGAAATGCCCTTAACTTGTTGCTAGAATCGTTCCCCAAATTTGAGTAAATTAAATTAGGGTTTTATCGTTTTGTGTTTTTTATGAGAGGCAAGCAAATGGGAAAAATAAAATTAGGTTAGAAAATTTTACTCCTATCTCTCCCTTTAACCGTGTGTGAGAGAGATTAGGGTAGAATTTTTTTCTTTTAATTTCATGGCCCATAATCCGAAATTAGGAGAGTTATTTCTCTTATTTTCGGTTATTCCAAAATGTATAAAATGTGTTAAAAATATAAATTGTCATCTAGTGAGGATCGAACCCATGACCTCTTGGTTTGAGTACTCTCACTATTACCACTATGACACATTCATCTTGTTGATATTAAATATAACCGATTACATTTAATTGCGAATTAACAGATTAATTCGTCCAAGCTAACATTACATACATTTAATTAAATATAACTTATTATATTCAATTTACGAATTGACAGTTAATTCGTCTCAACTAATATTATTTAATCTTCATTAAATAATTATCTCATCAACACATTGACTAACTGTTTAGTCATATAAGGCATCAATGTGATTATATTTCTATAACCACATCTCTCAAACACATCCTATTGGTGTGACCTTTAGGGACCAGTTGATCACCGCCATCTGTATGATAATAACGTCAAACTTTCTAGCAAGCCAACCGTTATTAGGTAATCGTTAATCAACTGATTAAATATACGAAGCATACCCTTGTGAACCTTTAAGAGATTTACAAATATTATCACACTAATTTGTGGAGGACACAAGCTCCAACAAAACAAGAATAGTAAAGCGACCTAGTAAGGGCGAGAGCCTCTAGAACCCATTTTATTGTCTGCAATAAACCGAGAGGCATGTGCCATTGACTTAGACAATTATCGATTTCACTATACCCGTATTCGACAATATTCCTATGCTAATTTACTTGTGAAACTCCGCCCCCTATATTTTCCTTCTTATTGTTATTTATCATTTTGTCTATCGTTTTCATTTATAAACCAAATCTCAAATCAATCGTATCGACCTAGATAAAATTCGACCCGTCACAACTAATTAAAAACTCCCGTCTCCCCGAGATTGACCCCTACTCCCTAACTACATTAATTTGCATTGTTTGTTAGCCAAGCCTAGGGTAAAAATATTATCTTTGTTTAGGGTACGCGACAAACAAATTAATGTAGTTAGGGATAATATTATCTTGATTTTGAAATATTATCTTGATTTTGAAAGTGACACCTCTGTCATGATGATGACATATTAGTTTTAATTACTCAAGAGTAATTCAAAAGTTTGAGAAAAGAGTTTTCAAAAACACATAGAATACTCTAATATGATACCATCAAATGGCTCATTTCGAGAAAGGCCAAATCGATTATTTATGCACTAAAGAGTTTAGGCATATGATGACAATTAAACGGTAAGGTAGTCCAATTTCGCAAGAAGTTGAGATTTTGCCACATGTTGCACTCACCTTATAGTAATTTATTCTTACTAAGTGTATAAAATATCACGTATGACATGAAGAGAGGTCTTCATGAGATTCATTTTTGCTTGTTGAAGCAAAGAGGAATGTGAAAGTGGGTGAGAGTTAAGAAGAAGCAACCCTAGACGTATGCGATATGCCAAATTTGAAGGAGACATCTACTTAAAGGATAGGCTAGTTCTACTATCTTAGTATGAGATACCAAGTATGGGTCATTTCTTTGTAAAGAAATTTACATGAATTGATAAAACGTAAGATGTCTGGCATATGACATTTTTGTATCGAAATAAAGCTAGAGTAGTAATGATCTCGATAGGGAAAAATGTACCTATATTTGGTTTTAAAAGAATGTAATCATCTATGTTTACACATAGAAGGCATCACTCAGGTGATCTAAAACAAAAGATTGTACCTACTTCTATGATAACTTGGTGGCTGGTTTAGACCACTCAAGTTAGAGGTATTTTACATTTTTCACAAAAACTAAATATTATATTATCTTGTAGATTTTAAAGTCTCTAATCCGGTGAACCCAATTGATAAAACCTCAAGTAAATTCGTTTAACGTATAAACGATTAGCACAGCGTACAACCATTTGATTGAGAATCTTATGGTATGTGTGCATGTATTATGTTTTCTTTTGCAGAAAAGAAACACAATAGTGAGGTGATTGACCATATACATACATATGTGTGAGGCCGATAGTTGGTTATATACATACTTCGTTACTTTTACCGTAATGTTAAGTAGATATGAAAACCTCGTATCTATTTAATAAGACATAAAAGTGATTTTTGAAACGTGGAATATTTTCAAAATGAAATAGTAAACCAAAAGTACGACAAGTTCAAAAATGTTGATCGAAAATTTCAAAGTAATGACTTTGAAGATCAAATCGGTAATATCAAGTAATGACCTTGATCATCACTAAGAAGATTGTGAACCGTAGAGTATGGTGTAGTCAAGAAGATAAACCGAACTTTATGAGATATAGTTTGATGTTTTTCGCAATTTTGTAAGCTATTTTCTCACTAAAAGTTTAAAACCCGACTTAATAGCCTAAATGACTCCATATGAGATATGGATAGGGAGGGTCCCTAACTTGTCATTTTATACATTTGGGACCATAAATGTTTATGTTCAGAACCAATTTATGTATTTGTGAGGGTTATCCGAATTTTAACCACTTGGTTTTTACTCCTCCAAAACGAGAACAAAGAGTTTGTGACTCGTAATGCTGTCTTTCTAGAAAGATTTTCATTTTCTGAAAGACAGAGTGGGAGAAATTTTGAACTTACGGAAGTCCAAGACCCACAAATTGAGTAAAATGAAAGAAGACGTTCTTCATTGAGGCTCAATGGTTATAAGGAGATAATTTTGCGATAATATTGCGTTACTTTTTGAAAGTGACGAATCTTCAACCCTCATCAAAGGCTTTTCTATAGTATGAACTCTATGTGATGGCGTTTCACTGGTCTTCTTGCACAAGATGTGATAAGGAAGGAAACATGAGATGTTTTCGAGACTTGATTTGGGGCAATAACTTTACACCAAATTAGGTTACCTTGATCTTGTTAAAAAGGTTACATAAGATGTTTCAATTTTGAGTTGGTTACAGAGAGTTTGTGACAACCCAAATGCCTTTATCAATTCGTATGTTCTTAGCAATATAGCCTCTCATGAGGATGAGATTCTGCAAAAGAATAACGAAACTTTCTCCTTGAATGTTACTCATGAAGGGAGAAGTTTTGTTGATCTTGTCAATACTAAGAAGCCTTCCATGCTTGAAAGATTCCTTTTGTGATCTTATATACGTCACAGAGTTGGAACTTTGGGTTCAATCATGTCGTCAATCAGAATGATATTACTCGAGTTGTCGAGGTACCATGATGATACATGAAGTTTAGTAGGAGGTAAGGTGATGTTTCTTAGTCTAAATATGTGTTTGACATATTAGTGACTAGAAATATTCTCGGGTGAATACTTGAGTGTAGCATGGCACATCTTAAATATCCGGATTTAATGAGATAGATCTCCATGGATTTTAGCATTTTAGTCAAGAGACTTATGTGATAAGATTCTTGACTCGTTTAAGTTGTTGAACACTAATATGATCTCTTATGCTTCCGCTGCAGGATCTATTAAATATGCTAAAAGCTGCTCTCGTTGGGACTTATCATATTGAGAATATGAGAAGTCATTGCCAATCATTTCCTAGTGAGTGTCACTAGATGATTATCAAGAGCATCCTTGAGTACTTGAGAAGCACTGTGAATTTAGTCTTGTAGTTTGAAGGAATTTATGAATTTCGTGTAAAAGGATTACACGGAAACATTCCTATGCTTATGAGATGTTATGGGCCTAGTTAAGGGATAATTAACATGTAAAAGAGTTATGTGCATAAATAATAATATGTATAAGAAGTTATACATGTATGTATAAGAAGTTATACATAAAAGATGTCATATGAAAGATTTGTATAAGAGTTATACGTATAAATCATGAACGAAAGCTAAGTACATTACAACATCCGATGTTGTAAAAGAGACAGTAGATATCCGAAGTTTAATGGAACTAGAGTAGTTCTGTTAGCCGAATATCGTCTCCCGAGAGACTGTGAAAACAGTGGGAGTGTTTTATTGGCTTTAGAACCAAAGTCTAAAAACTTGTTTAGACATGTACTCAGAAAGGCTCTATGTGATGAAAAGATTTCATAGAACAAAAGGAAAATAGTAATGGAAATTAAAGTGATGCAACTGTTGCTAATCGTCTAACCAAAGTTGATGGCAAAAGGTAGACACGATGGTTATGTCATCTCAATGTGAATGAGGAGTATACCTTAATTGCTGAAGATCGTTATGTAAATATTGGATAAAGTATTAATATTTACGTAAGTCATGATCGCATTCATTGTTTGAGTCTCTTTAAGAACTCAATTACTCAGTTTGACTAAAAACATGAATACCTTGTTTATCCGAATTAGTTGTGGAGACAATGTTGAACCCCAATTCAAGTGAATATAATGAACATGGTATTAGCTTCTAGTCACATAATATGGTGACGTCTCGGAGTGACTAGATTGTAAGACGATTAATGGTAGGTTCAGCACCATAAGGTCATAAGGATGACTAGTCGTTTACATAGGTATACTGTGGGACACTTGTTGGAAATCTATATCTCATTATACAACATATTCATATATTTTACAAATTAATTTAGTCATAAAATTAATTTAGATCTTATGCATGCAAACTAAATAAGAAGAGATAAGAAAATCGTTTTCTCACCATATAAATTTCGGTCATCATATGGGCACCAACAAGATCTCTTTCTTGTTAGTTCTTGAGCTTTCCAATAATGGATGAACATTCATGACTTCAAAATAGAAGCCCTCCAATTAGTAGCACCCAATACTATCCCAAAATCCACAAACTAACATGTACTAGATATTTGTAATGTGGTTTACCTTAAAATTGATTACTAATACTCATATACTACTACTAGTATTATTAGTTATGGATTTAAACAAATTAGATCCATAAAACTTGATTTTATGATGAACAAGAGAGAGAAGTTTATGTTTTGTTTAAACATAAGAGAATGAATGAAAAATTAAGAGAAAACTCTCAATTAAGCATGCATAATACCGGTGGGGGTATGGAGCTTTTAGGCTCTCTCTTTTTTTCCTTTTTTTTTTTGTATTCACAAGACCAATTGTGTAAGGCTTTGTCCATAGTCATGTCACTATCAAGCATTTTAGACAAATGAATAAGACAAATGGAAAAGGACAAAACTTCTAACAATGCCCACAAATTTCGGTTTATATGTAGTAATATGGAGTCCATTTTATTTTTGTCAATTGTACAATTGTATGTCATGTGACATGTGACATGTCTTATGTCATGTTTTAATTTAAAATGCATATTTAACAAATTAAATATCATTTACAAATTAAATAAATCATATTTAACAAATTGACTAGTAATTCAAAATTACTTTCACATAAAATGGTCATTTAAATACTAGTTAGTATAATTCACAACATCTTGTAATTATGACTAACTTATCATTCTCATCTCGCGTGTTTCGCAAACACCGATTAATTTTAGTAATATAACTTCTTAAATTACTAAATAAAATCTGATTTAATCACATTATAATAAGATGTCATTTTCCTCTCTTATGACAATAATTTGTTCAATTTTAAGGAATTAATTAATCTGTGTCGACATACAATTAATTAACCTTTTCAATTAAGGGAATCGTCATTTAGGTGTGACCTCAAGGGATCAACTGATCACCACCGTCGCACGACAGTAATGTCAAACTCTAGCCAGCCAATCATTACCGATATGTGTGGACCAGTTGACTATATATGTAATGTATCATCCCTTTCGTATTCTTGTAAAAAGATTTAAATATGTGATCAATATAATCGACAATTGTGATCGCATTATTGTCGGAGGACATATATTCCAACAATCTCCCACTTGTCCTCGACAAGTGTGCGTCACCAATTCTCTTGTCCTATTACTATCTCCCACTCAATGCAAGGTGTCTTTCAGGTCGTACTTGCAAGTGATCATCATATCGAGAGTGGCTTCCTCGATCTGGAGAATAACTGATTGACCGGAATTAATCTACCATAGATACCTTCCGAGCGTGGACACGCATTTCCAGTTCATTTCTCCTCGAGTGGCCCTGAGATATTGTTTTAACCCTGACAAAGGGGTGGACAATTCCTATCGCACTTATTCCCTTCGACTAGCCACAGCCATCATAACCCAAAATATGCCCATTTGACCCCATTTACGAAGGTCGTAGTAACATAAATCAAAGCTAATCTGAAACTGTGCCATCTTAGGCGAACAGTCTTTAGTCAAAAGAATCGACCCATAAGAATACTATAGTAGCTCTTGCCACGACCAGGCTTTATAAATTTGCCAGAACTCTATAAGCGGTCACTGCCCGACAAAGTGTTCCTAACAGTCTGCCTATTTGATCGACTAGTCATCTCACATGATTCTATGGCACTTGAACTTGCCATCAATCGCATCACACTCTAGTCACCTCGAGATGTCACCTCTTAGAAGTGACTATGGTCAAATACAATGTTAATCCGAGTTCACTTTAACGGGGTTCAATTGTCTCTACAACCCGTTTGGATGTAACAAAGTATAAAAGGAGTTTTTTCAGCTTTGAAACTCGAACGACAAATGTGATTATCACCTATGAATAGTCAATACCTGATTACTATTTCATATTCCATAATCTAATTTGATCTTATATGTAGTTCTTAATCTCAATCCAATTGAAATGACATGACTCATCATGTTAAGCCTATAAGAAGGCTTTAGTTAGTAGGTTTTATCAACTTCTTGTACCTTACTCAACCTTACTACATACTCGTTTTCCTTTGTAATGTATACATTTGCATTACAAAACTTTCTAAGTACGTGTCGAGATCTAATCAAGACATAGGCCCTCTAGCCTTAGAATAGCTCCCACTATTTTCACAGTGTGCGGGACTCATCCTTCTTGCACATCTCATGTTTGCAAGTGTACTCAATTTCCGTTGTAAATATTTCTCATTGTTTTTTATTGCCAAGAACGATTCTAGAAAATCTATTTCTTAAATAACATAGCCACAATGGTATCTTAACCATCCTAATGTGTTTTGATTATGGTTTTGTCGGAAACCATGCGCAATCTCAATTGTCAATTCTCACTTGTGTAACACCCTTACACAAAATTGCATCAAAAAAACTTTGCATTATATCCTTAATGCTTTTGCAAGCACTTAAGGGTAATCTTTATGGCTTACTTGGTAACTTATTACTTAAATTCGATTTTAAAACAATTCATCATACTCAAAGCATATGAAGTGTTATACATCATTACTTATTTAATTGATCCGGCAGCGGAAGCAAATGGAATCAACCAAATATGTTCAACTCGATTGAACTAATCATGAATCTTATCAACATAAGACTTCTTATTTGATGCTAATATCATGTGGATTTATCTCCATAAAACCGGATATTCAAGATGTATTATATTACTCCAAAAGTCTTAAATCATTCTTAATGATCAATATGTCATCCACATCTAAGACTAATTAAAATTTCCGTAACTCCCACTAAACTCCATGTATAAACACAACTTCTCGACTTATCGGAAAAAGTTTTATAACATGATCAAAACATTGATACCAACTCACTGATGTCCTACTTAAGACCCTCTCTTAAGTTTCACATTATCTTAGGATGGCAAGAATCTACAAAACTCAAGACATGTATTGAATACATTCCTTCTAATTACAGAAGTGGGTTTTAGATTCACTCGCTATGTATTTCATAATAATGAAACACAATCCCTAAGAAGATCCAAATAGACTTAAGCATTTCAACCAGTGCAAAACTCTTTGCCACCAATCAAACTTTAAAATCTCTCTTTATTAGTGCAAAACTCTTTGTCACTAATCAAGCCTTTTTATTTCGGATTTTCATGGCTCTAAGCCTTGTATTGAGTTGTGACTTAAACACTCTCATGTAAGTCATATGTTCATTACTTTCCAGAAGTAATCAACTTGAATCAAACAATTTCTTTGTAAGTTGTAAGCTCTTTACTTTCTTAAGAGTAACACTAACTCATAATCTTCAATAAGTGATGAGTTTAACCTCCTAGGTTTTGAAGAAACAACGTCTTACACAACACGTCTCATGTAGCCAAGAAAGACCAGTTTCTTGCGACATAACATTCTTTGTGGATCTTGATTAATTTCTCCCACTCTGTCTTCTAGAAATAAACTTGTATTTTAGAAAGACAGCTTCACGAGCCACAAACTTGTTGTACTCATGATTATAATAAGGAAAATGAGCATTTGTTTCTTTTGAAAACTTACAAACATGGTACCCTACCATTTCATATCTCATATGATTCGTTTAAGATTTAGTGGAAAAATAATTTAGAAAAAATATAAAATCCCCAAAAGGATCAAGTAACTCAAAGTAACTTGATTGAAATCCAAACCATATCGAATAGCGTTTGAATTCTTATCCAATCACACATTATCCCATAATGTGTGTTAAGAGAGATTAACTTGTGATACTATATCACATTTATTTTGGCTTATATCAAAGTCTTCACTTTGATAATCTCATCGCGATTAAATCGTAATTCCTTGAACTCTTTGAACTTCTTCAAAGATTTCTCTATTTACCTTATTAAGTGAACATATTAACGTCAACTTAAATCGTTGGTAAAATTAAATGATCAACCTATTTTGGATCAATGATTTACAACCTCGATCTCCTTTTCAACCAAAAGGTACGAGACATCTTACTTTGAATACAAGATACGCATATACCATTAACAATCTAATGGTTTCAAGAGTACTCGATAACTCTTTGCGTTCATCATTTGAGAATTTAAGGTTTAATCTTGGGTTACCAATTTGAGTCTTGTATCATCTTCATGATATATCATTCTAGTTTGGTTTAGAATATAATCACCTTGATAATGGGCTGGCCATACATCAAATCACGGTGTATAGGGTCACAAAAGTGAAACCTCTTTTGTATCTTAACAAGTTTATATTCTTATTTAGAGTTTATGCACTTAATAGTCACAATTAAGTACAACTTTAAACTCAAAAATTAGATTGAGTATACAATGACTCTATCTCTCAACATCATTGTTGCTAGTCGTCATATTCTAATCATCCTATGTATCAAGTACAATGATGAAAACCACCACTGGTTTCTAATATTGACGAAGTAGTACTAGCAAAATTTATGTCAATCAAATAAATAAAGAACTAAGTCTTATTAGATGTCTCACAACTAACTTGCTTATTCTTTAACAACTTGGGGTAGTTTCTTTTCTAGTGTCCAACATTTAAGACAATGGAAACTTTATCGGTCGGGATTGATAGGTTTAATATCGTTATTCTCAATAACTTTAATTTTAACATTACCTTGTATCAATTCCATTCTAAATTTACTTCTTTAAAACGTTATCCTTTTCTTAACGGTTTAAGAGAATGCTCCCACTCATTTCAATGAATCTTTGCTTAGAGAAGCAAAATTGAATTTCATGAAGACTACTCTTCATTCATTTGTTTAGTCTTAAAACTTTCATTGAAGTGGTTGCGTTATTTTGGTCAATTACGATTTCTAACAAATCTAATTACCAAAACAATTTATCATTTCAAAGTACTTAACTCAATTAAGCATGTTAGAAACAATCCATTGTAAGTAGATGTGTTTAGTCAAGAATCAAAAACCTGTTTGATAATGAATAACTTTAATCTATACTCTTTACAAGAGATCCTTAGCAATGGTTCATCTGAGTTTTTAGAAGCAAATTCATATTTGTCTTTAGTTACGATGTTTTAATGGTGATTTGAATCAAAATCGAAATGATATCGTATATGAATTGTGGTAAAGAAATAGAACAATATGATAACGGAATAATGAAAACAAAACATTCATCGTTATAATAATACTTGTAAATAACAAGTAAAGCATTTACATAGTGACCTCTACCCAACTATGATAAATGATTCCAAGATCCAAATTCATATTAACTTGGGGCACGGTGTGCCGAAATACCCTTCATTAATATAACTCGGTGGATTAACTCTTTAATCGATTCTACTTTTAGAACTCTTGGTCGATAAAATTACTTTAATATTTATCTTTAGCCCGAAACACATCCGGAAATCATCGTGAATACTTTCGTTGAGTTCAACCCAAATTTCGAATAAATGTATCCATGATCCAAACTCATATCAACTTAGGGCACGGTGTGCCGAAATACCCTTCATTAACATAAATTCGGTGGATAGACATTTATCACCCACTTCCCCTCTGTAACAAGGTTTGTACCCCGGTGTGGCCGAGTGCACTCCCTCACGAAATAGGTTTTCATGGTTTCTACTTTTTTGTAAGGCTAAGTCTCAATTGTTTATTTTTAGCGAGAGGTCATGTCAATTTATTATCTATCACGTTTTAAGTGAACTAAAGCGGTGAACTACGATAATTGTAATTGACACGGTCGATAAACTCGATATAATGATAATGCACGTTTTAGTTATGGCGATTTAGTGATGTATACGACATATAAATAAAATGCAAAGCATAAATTAAATCCTAGTATGGCCTTCCTAAAATAGAAAATATTATTAACTATTACATATTCGGAAACCAACTCCATTGGTCCCTTGAACTTCGGTTTTGGCACGCATCTCGAGGTAACACCGTCTTTATGTATCGCTTTCTTGAGTGACATCGTCTTCAAGGAACTCCGAAATAAATAAATTACATAACAAATTACATAATTTCCTATTATACATTTGTAATTAAAATAAAAATAAATCTATTAAATTATAAAACGGTGATACGAGATCACAATAAATTACAACCGAATCGATATTGCCATACATTTCGGGCAATACCAATTAAAAACTAAGGCCATACTAAGTAAAAAAAAAATTACATAAAATAAAATTACATAAAATAAAATTATGACAATCATAAATAAAATGCAGCATTATAATATGTATGAACATGCCCAATTTTATGCTAAATCGCCTTTAAGGAGCCAATATCGTGTATTAAACGATTTTTACGGATTTGCGTGATTCAACCTTTTAAAATCACAATAAATTACATAAAATCATATTTATGCATAAGTTAATTACCCTAACCAACTTAGGACTCAAAATTAGTCTCCACTAACATATTGACAATAATTAACTTTTATTTCTTAAAATTGTTCATTAATGGACTCAAAATTACAATAAAATGCCATAAACTCCAAATAAATAACAAAAAATTTCAAATAAATTTGAAATTTGAAATTTAAACTCATGAACATTCTGGAAAAATACCATGACACTCATAATGTTCAAAAACCTAGGTTAAAATTTCGAAATATTATCCGAAAAACTATGTTGCGGTTTATCGGATTTATCAATTATAATCATAAAAACATGAGAAAAATTATATTTATCAACTTTTCAATTTTAGATCTGAAATAGGTAATAAAATCCAACATGTGAGGTTTTTCCTTAGTCATGAAGTATGTTTTAGCAATTATTCACTAATTAAGTTACTATTTATGTTATTTTTCATCAAAAAAACATAAATCATGTATAAAGACTTCATTATACACAATTATTTGACACACATCTTGTAAAATTGCATGTGACAACATACTTAATTTCTATGACCAGATTCGAAATTTATCTCATATTAACCCATTTTTCATTTAAATTCGATTTTTATCATGAAAAATCCATACTTCGAGCATAAAAACTCCAAAAATTATGAAAATTTAAAGGTCATCTAAAAATAATATATTTGAAAACATATCCAAAAACCACTGGAAAATTCGAAGTTTAGCTATTTTTCGTCAAAAAATGACATTTTTATCATAAAAATCATATTTTAATGCCATTATTATATAAAATGAACAATAAAATCCATAAATTAAACCAAACTATCCTAAAATATTTTAGGACCAGAAACTTTAACATGCATAATAAATTTCGTGATATATCATAATAAACACAAATTTATAAGTTTTATATGTTAATCGTATAACTCGGAAAAATAATAACCGATTTGCACGCAAACAACCTAATGCTCATGATACCGCTTTTTGGAAATCTATATCTCATTATACAACATATTCATATATTTTACAAATTAATTTAGTCATAAAATTAATTTAGATCTTATGCATGCAAACTAAATAAGAAGGGATAAGAAAATCGTTTTCTCACCATATAAATTTCGGTCATCATATGGGCACCAACAAGATCTCTTTCTTGTTAGTTCTTGAGCTTTCCAATAATGGATGAACATTCATGACTTCAAAATAGAAGTCCTCCAATTAGTAGCACCCAAGACTATCCCAAAATCCACAAAATAACATGTACGAGATATTTCTAATGTGGTTTACCTTAAAATTGATTACTAATACTCATATACTACTACTAGTATTATTAGTTATTGATTTAAACAAATTAGATCCATAAAACTTGATTTTATGATGAACAAGAGAGAGAAGTTTATGTTTTGTTTAAACATAAGAGAATGAATGAAAAATTAAGAGAAAACTCTCAATTAAGCATGCATAAAACCGGTGGGGGTAGGGAGCTTTTAGGCTCTCTCTCTTTTTCCCTTTTTTTTTGTTTTTTTTTGTCTTCACAAGACCAATTGTGTAAGGCTTTGTCCATAGTCATGTCACTATCAAGCATTTTAGACAAATGAATAAGACAAATGGAAAAGGACAAAACTTCTAACAATGCCCTCAAATTTCGGTTTATATGTAGTAATATGGAGTCCATTTTATTTTTGTCAATTGCACAATTGTATGTCATGTGACATGTGACATGTCTTATGTCATGTTTTAATTTAAAATGCATATTTAACAAATTAAATATCATTTACAAATTAAATAAATCATATTTAACAAATTGACTAGTAATTCAAAATTACTTTCACATAAAATGGTCATTTATATACTAGTTAGTATAATTCACAATATCTTGTAATTATGGCTAACTTATCATTCTCATCTCGCATGTTTCGCAAACACCAATTAATTTTAGTAATATAACTTCTTAAATTACTAAATAAAATCTTATTTAATCACATTATAATAAGATGTCATTTTCCTCTCTTATGACAATAATTTGTTCAATTTTAAGGAATTAATTAATCTTTATCGACATACAATTAATTAACCTTTTCAGTTAAGGGAATCGTCCTTTAGGTGTGACCTCAAGGGATCAACTGATCACCACCGTCGCACGACAGTAATGTCAAACTCTAGCTAGCCAATCATTACCGATATGTGTGAACCAGTTGACTATATATGTAATGTATCATCCCTTTCGTATTCTTGTAATGAGATTTAAATATGTGATCAATATGATCGACAATTGTGATCGCATTATTGTCGGAGGACATATATTCCAACAACACTTTGCCGGGCAGTGACATTTATAGAGTCCCTTATATCTATTACAGACGCCTAGTCGTGGCAGGGACTTCTATGATATTCATATGAGTCGATTCTTTAAACTGGAGACTATTATCTGAGCAAGTGCAGTTTCCGAGTGATTTTGGTTTTTGTCCTAGGTCGTGTCGTGAAAGGAGGCAAAAGGACATCAACTGGGTCATGGTGATCTGTATTATGCAAAAGGATAGATAGGGCAGGCAGGAATTGTCCACCCACGTTGGGTTTAAACATCTCTAGGCCACTCGAGGAGTTGTGACTGAGAAATGCGTGGCCACGCTCGGAAGTAATCTATGGTATATTTTTCCGGTCTTGCAGTCACACTCCCGATCGAGAAAACCACTCACGATATGTTCATGTGCAAGTGCGACCTGAAAGACACCTTGCATTGAGTGAGAGATTGTTATTAAAACGGACAAGAGAATCGGTAACACACCCTTGTAGAGTACAAGCAGGATAATGTTGGGATAAGGAGTTATCCACAATTGTGTGTTATAATCATCGCACAACTTGTCTCGGACAAGTGGGAGATTGTTGCAGTATTTGTCCTCCACAATAGTGCATGATAATATTATTAAATCGCATTAAGGAGTACGCATGGGATATTCATTGGCAATACTAGTTAGCTGATCAACGTATATCGGTAACGGTTGGCCAACTAGGGTTTGACGTTACTGTCGTGAGACGAAGGTGTTCAGCTGACCCCTTTCAGTCACACCTAAACGAACGAGCCCCAACACGAAAACTAATTAATTGTATGAGATACAGTTTAATTAGTCCATTGATAAATTGACTAAGAGTTAGTTGATTAATTAATTTAGAGAGATATCGAGTTGTGAGCTCGAGGCACGGAAATTATCATTTAATTATGCGATAATTAAATAATAAATTATTTGAGACTTGAATTAATGATTAAGTAGTTAATTGTTACATTAGTACTAATTGTCTAATGTGATTAGTATTGGTACATAAAATATATGTGTAGCTGTACATGTATATTTACGGAGTGTTTTAGACGATATTAATCGGGAAGCATTTAAACATAAAATAATATTTTAATAAAATTACACGTATTTGTGCGACAAATATAAGAACCAAAATGGACCCGTAAATAGGTCATTTTGGACCGTGTAAGTGCATGTGGTAGTGTGTGTGTGTGTGTGTTGCTTTAAACACTATCATTTCTCTTACACATTTGGCTTCCCCATATTGGTGGAATACAATAAGATAGAAAAATACTTCACTTTCTCCTCTACCAACCGTCTTCCCTTCTTGATGACAACACTTGTGTTGTTCATTTTTCCACTCTAGTCTTGCATGTGGAAAAATCATCATTGTTCTTCTCTCTAAAAATCAAAAGAAAAATTATTAAGTGTTAATAATTCAAAACAAAATTACTAAGAGTGTTAGTAATAGACTTGTACATATTTTCAAGGGTCATCTTACATAATATCTAGTTAATATTAGTAAGATTTTGGGGTTAGTTCTTGGGTGCTTAAGAGAGGAGGTGTTCTACCTTGGACCCTTGAAGATGGAGGATCTTGGCATTTATTTTAAGCTCAAGAACAACCAAGATGGTGATCTTGATTGTGCCCAAGTACTACCATTTCTCAATGTAAGGAAAATTATTTTCCTTATCTTTTATATTAATATGCTTTAATATTGCATGCATGTTACATAGATCACATAAACACAGAGTCTCTAAATAGGATCTATGATCTTTCAATGGGAGTGTCTTTTAAAAGAGTGAGGAGAAGCTGTGGGTTTTCCTAAGGTTCGTGGCTGCCCAATGTCGAGAGGTAGCTCGTCAACAGAGCATCCAAGAGGAGCTTAAAGTGGTTCAGGCTCATTTGGAACAACTTTCTCAAAAGAAAGCGAGAGTAGGAGAGCCTATTTTTTTTAAAATTCTGCCTTCCCACCTTCCCAATGTGAGCCTATTATCTCTCCTTTTGCTATTTTGCCTTCCCATTGTGAGTCTATTGCCCCTAATGATTTTGAATTATTGGATGACGATTGTCCGACTTTCTATTTTGAAATTCCCCCTAGTGTCATTTTAATTGACCATTTAGAGACTCATGTTGATGACATTGACCTTGTAGTAGATGAGACACTTGCTATGGACGATGTTGTTGAGCTTCCTTGTGATTATGATGAGTTTGAGCCTTCAAATGAGGTTTTGTCCGAGTCCTTGGACTCCTTTGAAAATCCTTTCACGGAGGATTTTGTTGATCCATTTGAGGTTGATGGAGGACTAAGCAATTCTAATTTAGAGGTTAAATGAGATGAACCTCCACTTTTTGATGAGTCCCGTCTCCTTGATTCTTCATGCCACCTATTAGAGACCGTTGAGAATGATAATTTGTGCACTAACGGTTTATTTCATGGTCTTAAGCTTGTAGCTCTATTTCCTGCGGACGAGTGGAGTAGTTCGGTGCTCCTTTTTGAAGTCCCCCATACGCCCAATGATAAGATTTATCAATCTTTGCCGTTGATCTTTCATGCTTATATCTTATCATTCACTTACATATGCTTTTGTGTTGCTCATGCACAGGTACATGATAGACTTCTATGGGCTTTGACATGTTTTTTAAACACAAAGGATGGATCATTTTCATGGAGAACAAGAGTCTATCAAGACTTTAAAATTGTTCTTCTCGGGAGGCAACCCGTGTTTAATTATTTTTTTGAGACAATTTACAGTTTTTGGACAATTGCAATTTCAATTTGGTATTAGTTGTAATAGTTAAGACAATAAGCCAATTAGCTTGGTTTAGTATGTAGTAGCTTGTCTTTCGCAGGTACTTTGTTACTTGGATTGGACTTTGCCCCCGTTTTCAAGCTAGCTTGGAGGAGCTTCTACGCGGTTGTAAACTTTCTTTCCCTTCTTTACTTCCACATGTGTCATCCCGATCTCCCCTTGTTGGTTTTATTTGTCCTTCTATGTGGTTTTTTGCGCTTAAACCCGTTTTACACATTGAGGACAATGTGTTGTTCTATCTTGGGGGAGGGATTTAGTGGTCTTGCTTATTGCTTTCATATATTTGAAAAATCCAAAAAATTTGAAAAAATTTAAAAATTTCATAAAAAGTTTCATTGGTGTCCACCAATATGTCTTATGCATAATGTCATTCCTCTTTGCATTTCTCTTATGCTAGCTTTTTAAGTTAATGATTCGCGCTTTATTGACGGGTTTTGCATGCTTGGGGATGTCTTGACATAGTGGGTGAGGAATGGAATATGGACAAATTAGACTTGATCTTGACTCGGTAAGCTACATATATGGTAAGGTAGAGCCTCCAATGGCCGGTGCGTCTATACTCGGTCTCATATAGGTGTGTGTAGTTTCTCCTCTTAGTGTGCGTTATATCAAAATGCACAAGTATGACATTTGTTCCCTATTCCTAGACATGTTATGCTAGTTTGCAGATGAAGCGTTGTTGTGTTTTCTCACATGCATCACCCATTTTTGAGCTTTTTTCTCACTATATGCTACCCCATATTTGTTTCTAGCTACATTCCAAATTTCCTACCTTGTTGAACTAGTAATCATCTTGTGAGTTTAAGGTGCTCTTGTCATGGGATGTGTCTTATTGTTGATGTTGACAAAGTGAAGTTGACGGGATTAGTGATTCCCGTTGTGGTTTTTGAAGGGAAAAAAAGTGAAAAAAATGAATGAGTTGCAAAATGAAGAATGAGTTGAAATGAAAAAAAAAAAAGATTTGAAAAAATGATGAAAAAGAGAAAAAAAAGAGATGAGATTTGTGCTTCCATGTTTTATGAAGAATTGAGTTGAGAAGTTCATTTCTATGCCGAAAAGTGTTAATTTGAGCCATATGCTGCTTTAGTTCAATGTGTTGTTTCTATGAAGTCAATATTGGGTTATTTGAGCACTCTTTGCTCGTTTGAATGGTTGTTAGCTCAACCTTAGCTCCACATATCCAAACTCGTTTGTCCACCTTCTACCCATTACCCCTAGCCTCTTTTATCTCTTCTCTTGGCTTCTATTTGTGCATTCTTGTTTAACATTGTCATGTGGGATTTGGAATGTCTACCATACTAGATTGCGTGCGCATTCTCTTGAGTCGTAGATAGGAGAGTGTCATTCACACGTATATTGCCTTGTTCATATTATGTGTGTTGAGTGTTTTCCCGTGAGTAGTCCGATGTCATATAAGATCATGCAAGAGTCGAAATATCCGTGTGAAGTCCTTTGTGCTACGCTGTCGTGTAAATATCATCCATGTTTTGCGTTTACCTATTTAAAACTACTTGACGGGATTTGCATTTGGATGGGATGATTGTTGCTCGTACCCTTGTCCTTCTCACGTTGCGTGCTTTCTTGAGGACAAGCAAGGGTTTAGCTTAGGAGAGTTTGATACACTCATTTTATATATACTTTTATCCCCATATTTAGCTCGGTTTTATAGTATTTATCCGCTCTTAGGAGCGATTTATTGAGTTAATATCGCCTTGGATAGTATTTCTTGTGTTTATGTCATTTGTAGGATTTGAAGCGGGTTTTCCGTCAATTTCCTACAATATGGAGAATCCCGAGTAAGGTGGAGCTAATTACGAGTAATGAAGCTAAAATTGACGTGCCATGTTAATTTATAAGTCCCGAGGTAAGGGGAATGCATTTCATGTTTAATATGAGCTCGTAAGTACAAGCTAAAGACGGGTTTATTTGCTTATATGAATACCGTTTCCATGCTATATTATGACGGGGATTTTTGGTCTCAAATTAAGACGGGTTTTTCATGCTAGCTAAGGATGAGATACATGCTCAAGTAAGGGCAGTGTACTAGCTTAAGTGTGAACAAGTTGTGACGAGTTTTCACGTTAAAATAATGTTGGAAAGTATCCCAAAGATCCTAGCCTTGGCCTGCCCATACCAAAGACGGATTCAAGCCATATACATACTGAAGTTGCGACTGTCCTAAGCTAGTGTCTTTCTCATTTAAAGATGGTTGTACAAGCTGAAATTACGACGGAAAATAGCTCAAACCAGGCCTAGCTACTGACCACCACAGCCTGGTTAGCATAGTAGTTGAGGGGTGGCCAGTGCTGGCCGTCGCAGATGGTGCACGTGGTGGTTAGCCTGGTTGTTGGCAGGTGTTGCGTGAAGAATAGAAGCGAGAAATAAGTGCAGTAGCTGAAACCCCAGGTCCCTCATCCTTGCCCATCGGGGTTGCTGACCATGACAGCCAAAGGACGAAATTAAGATAAAATGAATAGCCACGACCCTGATCGGGGTGAGGCAACCTTTATCGGGGTGGCAGTGCTGAGTATGCGTGATTGTTCAGCTCATTCGTATGTTTGCTATATAAATGCAGCTTTCTCTCCCGTGTTAGATATATTCGATTCCGGCCGTATTTTCTAGGGTTTAGGTTAGAATAAAACAAAAATACTACATTTTAATAAATTGTACGCACTTTATTTCAATTATTTACATTTCGATTCGGGTTTTCGTTCTCGCATCGTTCTTCCTTTAACGAATTCCATTTGGGGAATTTCTCTATTTCTCCCTTTATTCTATTATTTCAATTACTTGTTATTTTCTTATTAATATGCTAATGTTTACATTTCTAATTGTCATTAGTTTACATATGAATATGTTTGAGTAGTTTAATTTATCTATGGTGAAGGGATGTAGCATTTATAATTAGTAATTTGTATTATTTGAATCGGGTTTGTATCATCATTGGTATTGTCTATATTCTTTGCTTGATTTAATTTATAAACTATATATTGTGGCCACAATCATTTGTTTATACTCGTTAATTTCCGACTTAAAATTGAGAGATGGGAAGGGAATTAAACAACGCAAGAATATTAAAGCGACCTAGTAAGGGTTAGAGCCTCTCGAACCCGTTTTATTGTCGGCAATAAACCGAGAGGCATGTGCCATTGACTTAGACAATTACCGATTTCACTATAACCGTATTCGACAATATTCCTATGCTAATTTACATGTGAAACCCCATCCCCTAGATTTTCCTTCTTATTCTTATTTGTCATTTTTTCTATCCCTTTAATTTATAAACCAAATCTCAAATCAATCGTATCGACCAAGATAAAATTCGACCCATGAGTCCATGAAAACTAATTAACAACTCCCGTCTCCCCGAGATCGGCCTAGGGTAAAAACATTATCTTTGGGTAGGGTATGCGACAACCCTATCACCGAGCCCGAGCTCGAGCTAAAAATTGCGAGCCGAGCCCGAGCCCACCTGAGCTCGAGCTCAGATTGGCTCGTTTACAGTCCTAGTGGCTGCTAGCCCTCTTCCATAGTTACCTCCTCTAGCAGAATATGATCTCATCAGGTTGTAGTGAGGCCTTTTGCTAGTTGCACCACCCTCACTTACCGTTTGAGCCGTTCTCTTTTCCCCTTTTTCTTTTTTCTCCTTCTTTAACATATCAGATATCCTCTTAGCGTGACTAACTCTCTGGTAATATTCCTCCACAGTGGTTGACTCTCCAGCTATGAGCCTCTTCTTAATCTCTGTCGATATCCCTCTCTCAAGTCTCACAGCCAAAATCTTAGGTCCCATGTTCAGGTCACTCACGTACTCATATAGTTCCATAAAACGATTATGGTACTCCTCATCTGTCATCTTCTCAGTCATCTTAAAAGAATCAAACTCCGCCCTCATTCTGCTACGAATTTGTTTCTCAGCAGCATCTTAAAATTCAGGCAAGGAATATAAGCCTCTCCTATCTTCTTATAAATGTCTTGGATCGTTTCCTTATTCTGGCTCCACCATAACCCTACCTTTCCCTTCAGATAAAAGCTCGCCTGATCCAATTGCAGATCAGCTGGGTAATTTAACAACTCAATCAGGTTGTCAAATTCTCAACACCAATCCCCTCTCCCAACAGTGATGGCTCACCCAACCCATCATAGTTAGTAGGCATATGACGAGCTATTAGTGAGCTTATCTTTGATGCATCCACTTTTGTGGCCTTCTTAGAATTTTTTTGTGCTTCAGTCAAAGCTTCGTTCATCTGTATCAATATCTCTATTTCCTCGACACTCATGTTGGCAGCAACAGATGAACTGGATACTTTCTTTGGAGGCATTCTTTATTTCTATTAAAATTAACAGACATAAGCATTTCGCTTATTAGACTATCCGATTTACATAATGAAAACTTGCACATTCTTCTCATCTCATGTATATTTATGCATCCATACGAGTAAAACATTTAGGCATCCATCATATCGCTTCACATGTAAAGCTAATACCGTATATAAGCACGAAAAACAACCCAAATATACCTCTGGTCCATCGACCACCCCTTGTCGTGTGCATTACCAATCGACACATCATCTATAACATAAAATTTAAGTTCTTTGTCGATCGACACAATCCCCTGGTCGATCGACTCCATGTATAAAAGCCTCTCCTCACCGTTTAACAGGTCGCAAGTCATCAAGCAATGTTATATATCTACATTCTTTCCCTCATATGCAACCATCATAAGCCAAATTTCTTACCACGCAAAATTCTTATACACGGTTTCTTTGACCACATCAATTCTTACAAAAAAAAAAAATTAATCAAGCAATCCTTCATTATATCTCATCCACCTTCTTTCGCAATAATATAACTCTTTCCTCATCAAAAGTAATGACAACTTATACTTTCATGCTCATATATTACATACTTCACATATCATAGCACATTTTGCATCCACGCTATCTACCCACGCTCTTAACTCTCAGCGCGGTGTCCGCTTCAAAGCTAATAGGGTCGTAACTCGTATTAAGGACGTCTCCCTAACTGAGCTAGAAAGGGGTTTCTATTAGTTTCTACCCGGGTTCATTTTATTAGACACATCCTAGATTTATTAAGTTCATTTGTTTCAGGCCTAAGGACCGTCATGCTCTAATACCACTTTGTAACACCCCCGTTTAGGAAGGAGCCTTAACAAGGCATTCTCGACTAAATGGACGTGTTACCATCTCGGTAAACCGAGGTAGTGAATAACAAATTAGAACAATCAAAAGGGTACTTCTAATAAAGTTTACATTGTTATAAAAAGATCAGCCAAAATGGCTTTACAACTTCCAACCAAATATAAAATAACTGAAATAACATAATGTATGACAAAGTTTAACTAGTGACAATCTGACATCGACTAAAGAATGGTGATAGCTGGACTCGTATCATCTCGTCATCACCCGTCAATTCCCAGCACATCATAGCTCACAACAATGTCAACTAATTTGTACCTGTTTTATTAACTGCTCCCAGTTCAAGCGGAAATCATTAAATGGATCAACTTAGGCCACCCCAGAAATAGGTGACAATTTGACACAAGATACAAACACGTTAACTACTGGTTGTGTAAGGATAAAACAAAAACATTAAATAACAAGGTGCATAACAGTATCATGGTAATATATATACAATATTGGGTCATAAAATCACAAGGTGTACGGTCCCTGTCAGCATAGGTCAACCGTCCATTGCAATGCTCAATATGGCACAATCCCTGGTCACCGTGCTCATATTCACGTGGTACAACTCCCTTGTCACCGTACCAAGTCATCACCACGCATCACATCGCCATGGTACAACTCCCTGCTCACCATGCTTCATAACACCACACACTAGCACATCTCCCTAGTCACCATGGCTCAGATGTAACAATACGATATACTCATACAGTAAAATATAAGCAAAAGCGTAACAATTAACCTTCAAATAATAAAAGAAAACATGGACATCCATGATGTCGATCGACTATCTCTTAATGTCGATCGACCTTACCTCTCCTGTCAAACGACCACCTGCTAGCAGTCGATCGACCATACTACGAATGTCATTTGACATTCTCCACAATGCTCAGTATCACGCCTCATTCATAGACATTACGACGCTCAAATCAATAACATGACTTATACAATATCAAGGACGAGTACGGTATCCTTACCTTAATAGCAAGACTACGCGATAAAGAGATAATGAATCGACTAGAAGCGCTCTTCTACGAATCCACCACCTAAATTATACAATTGACAAAAACATATAATCAACAACTAGACGGTATAACAACAATAACACCACCCATCCTCCTACGGTCAATTCTACGGCCCAACCATGGCCTGGCCATGGTGTCAACACATTTTGGTCACGGTCTTTGTAGTGTCCAACACGGCATAATTCAATTGATTATACAAAAATACACTTAAACCTCAATTTGATCCATTTATAGGGTATAACAATAGGATTAGGGCACAATTATATCTAATTGCAATATTCGATTTCAAAACTATAAATCAAGATCGACGATCGACGATTACGGTACTTACGATAATTAGAAAATGAATTGTTAAACGTAATATGAATGGTGCCTTTTTCTCTTCCCCTTCTTCTCGGCTAGGGTGATGGTTTGAGTGTGATTGTGATTTAAAAGGGACAAAAAAGTATAGGTGTGTCATGGTTTGTGTTTATATAGGAATAGGTGTAATTAGGTTTCACCATTATATACAACCGTCAAGTTGGTTAATCGACACCACACATCTGGTCGATCGACACAGCTCGTTTCCTCCCTCAAACCGTGTACTGTGTCGTGCAAGAAGGCCCTTGTCGATCGACAATTCCCCAGTCGATCGACACACCCACTCCCATCGATAAATATTTAGTACAAATTGTTAGACAAGGCCACTAGACACCCAACTAGCTCATTAGAAAATATCCCAAGACATATACACACTAATCGCATCGTATGCACTTTTTAATTACGCCTTTATACATATAAAAATATCGGATATTACATTGGGTATTAATTAATCAATCAAATATTATTTGTTTGTTAAATATGAAATTAGGGTTTGTGGTGGCTACCTAACTAATTGATGCTCTATTCTTGCACCTAATTAGGATGATAGTGATTCGTGGTACGTGGCTACCTAGCTAATCACTCAAAATAGTATAATTATTAGTATTAATATTATTATTAGTAATGTATAATAATAATAATAATAATAATAATAATAATAATAATAATAATAATAATAATAATAATAATAATAATAATAATAATAATAATAATAATAATAATAATAATAATAATAATAATAATAATAATAATAATAGTAGTAATAATAGTAATAATAATAGTACTAATAAATGGTAGCAGTAGTAGTAGCAGTAATAGTTGGAATCCGCAGTCCAACGGTCAGGCAGAATCTAGCAACAAGGTAGTCATGAACAACCTGAAAAGAAGGCTGGAGGAAATAGGAGCCAACTGGGCAGATGAACTCCCCTTCGTGTTATGGTCTGATAGAACTACCCCCAAAGTGGCAACAGGTCAAACACCATTCAGTCTGGTATATGGGGCCGAGGCAGTTCTTCCCTCTGAGGTGCAAGTACCGACACATCGATATGCCAATGCCACCGAAGAGAGGAACCAGGTAGAAATGACCAGCAACCTGGATACCATTGATGAGCCAAGGACCAGCGCCCAAATTAGGATGGCAGCCTACAAGCAGACAGCAGCCAGGAGTTACAACAAAAACATAAGGCTGAAAACGCTGCAGGTAGGGGATCTGGTACACAAGAAGGTATTCCCAAACACCAATAATTAGAGTGCAGGTAAATTCGCCTATAACTGGGAAGGCCCCTACCGCATAGAAGGCATTGTGGGTAATGGGGCATACAAGTTGGAGACTATGGATGGGGAAGCTGTCCCTAGATCTTGGAACATCATTCACCTTAAAAAGTATTATGTCTGAGGTTCCAGGTGCAGGACCCAGAAGTTCCACCTCCAACAGGTACATCCCAGGATCGTTGAATCCTCGCATTCAGTACTCAAGAAACCTTAGAACATGAACTAACTTTCTAAAAGTGTCTTTGATTAACCAACTATCGCTTGAAGGGGAACGACCCCAAAACCCACTTGTTGGAGCCACAGCTCACTCTCTCATGAGGTACATACGCAAAGAACTAATCATTTTGTTTCGTACCGCCTGACTGTACCACATGCATTTGTCTAACAGTAACATCTCTTTTGACAGCAAGAACAACTAAGTCACCAGGCAAGGTCTTTCGTTCAGTACGCACGTGCTAAGTCTCCTGAATTCAGCAGGTACTACTAAGGAAATGACAACTTACAACGTATCTTTCAAATCCTCTGAGTCAAAACCCTTTTTCTTATTTTCCCTTGGTGTCAATGTCACAGATGTCACAAGGAGAAAGATGTGGAAGCAGCGTACTTAGTATTTCAAACGGCCAAAATAAAACTCTATTTCTTTTAAGTTGTTGTAAAACTCTGAAGGAACACACTTTGTGCTCCCCAAACTATTTTGGATTTATGAAATTGCTTCCATTTTTAGGTTTATCATTGTTTCTGGATTGAATGTGGATATGGTAAGTTTAATATTAATGCAATGTCCTAGTAGGCTAACTGATGAACAGGAATTAGCAAATTATTCCTCCTGCGGAAAATACCCAATGTGCGCGTGGTCGAAATAGAGGGATTCAAGCATCCTGATGGACAGAAAGCTCCCTCAACCACCATAGACATCTCAACAAGTACGAAGCCGGCACACAAACAGAAAGAACAAAAGAATTGCTAGCAAAACAACAGAAGGAACAAAACGAAAATTCATAAACACCCCTCAGCAGGGGGAACTTGAAAAGCAAAGTATTTTTGCCCCTCCTACGAGGTAAAAACAAAAGTACCAAAAGGTGCCCAAAAATACCAGGCATGAAAGAGTTGGATTACAATGGGCCACCACACAGGGCGCCCAACAAATCATCAAGAAAAAAAATTAAAATTTAAATACTTAAACTAGGCAGCAACAGCAGAATCTGGGGCGGCATCAGCAGGAACATCTACAGGGATGTTGGGCTCCACAGTAGCCTCTCCTCCAGATGGACCTTCCTCTCCCTGGGCGACGAGGTCTTCCTCCCTGACCTTTTCGACTGACGCGAGAGCTGGTTGTTCAGTCCTAGCACTGGTCTCTCCATCATCACCACCCAGTAGTTCAATGATGAGGCTGAAGTCCGGCTTGGTTGGATATGCAGCATTGAACAGTCGTTCCTCCTCAGCAAGGTCCCAGTTGGAGTGTTCACCCGCCTCAAACTCCTTGATGCATTTGATCTTTGTTTCCCAGGCGGAAACCAATGTAGAGTCCAAGAGCAGGTGCTTCAGCAACTCCACCTCCTTGTGAGCCTCTTCCATACGCCCTTCTACCACCCTCCTCTCAGCATCCAGCTGCTTCTGGGCAGCTGCCTTCTCCTCAGCCAGCTTCTTCTAGGCAGCCACCTTGTCCCTCCTAGCCAGCGCCAAATCTGCCTCCACCTTCCCCAGGTTGACGTTGAGGTTGTTCACCTCCCCCATCAATCTGGCAACCTCCCTGCGCAGGAACAAGCCGTCCTGCAAAACCTGCAAGAGGAACTATCAGCAGCACGAACAAAATAGACCAGTGAAACATAAAAGAAA
Organism: Silene latifolia; assembly: GCF_048544455.1. Taxonomy (NCBI): domain Eukaryota; kingdom Viridiplantae; phylum Streptophyta; class Magnoliopsida; order Caryophyllales; family Caryophyllaceae; genus Silene; species Silene latifolia. The sequence continues at coordinate 116,764,631 of NC_133538.1, read as the reverse complement.
TTAAAAAAGGTACCTACAGGGCTCGTCTAGGAGCTTCATCTAGTACAGCTGGAAGAGAGGTATTTCCCAGAGAATGGACAGCAGCAGGGAGCGGGAATGATTCCATGTGAGGCTAGAGAGGCACCCCACTGGAGCCATACCGCTTGGGAAGGCGAATTACAGTGGAAGTATTGGGCAGGGGTTGCCAAGGAGCCACTGCAGCTAGAGAAGCAACCTCAACAGGGACAGGCATGCCCAACCGGGATTATGGGCATCCGACGCCTCCCCAGGCTGAGGAATGTGAATCTCGACCTCCTGCCCAAGTCCAAACCTCTCTCTCACCTCCTCGAGAGGAGTGTCAGCAAATCTGGAATCGCACAGAATAGTGATATGCGAGGATCACAGAGGATTGTAAGGGAGAGAGAGCAGCAGTAGATGGACCCCCATGGGGAGAAGGAGGATGAACGATACGGCGGATAGACTTTTTGACCATGATTACGATGTTTAAAGGCGAAAAAATTAAGAGAGAGAATAGAAAGTGAGGAGTTTTACCTGATGGATAGGAAGATTTTATAAGAAGGGAGGGAGAGTAAAGGGTTTTAGGGAAAGAGGTTAATAAAGACGGGAATAAGGGAAGTAGGAGGGGGAGGGGTGTATTTATAACTATAGGGAGTTAAGGGAGGGAGTTAAAAGAAGGGAGTTAAGGGAGGGAGTTAGGTTGGGGGGGAGGGGGGAAATCGAGGGAAAGGAGACTTGGGGAGGTGGGGAGTTATTGAGGGGAAGTAACTGATTAGACCTCTAACGGTCAGTCTCAGTGGATAAGAATGCAAGTGGGCTAATGTCACGCTATGACATCACCACTACATGCAGCATCTAGGAGGGAAGCAACTCCCAAATTCCATCGAGCAAGAACAGAACCTGGCAGTTGCTTGGGGGTAATTTTATGGGTAAAAATACCTTCTCGTTTTCATCATGACGTGGCAACTCGCAATTGGATAAAATAAAGGCACACGGATCAACAAGGCAGCAGGCTACAAGACGCAAGGAAAAACAAGGGGGGATGAACCTGGACATTCAAGTGAAACAAAGGCCACGTTTGAATTAAATAACAAACATCCAGTAGGAACGTTGAAATGGTCAGCAGGAACATTGCGGTGATCAGCAAGAGCTTTGACAAAGTCTGTAACCACTTCCTATTTCGTAGGGAGTGGAGCATATGGTTGAGCATATGTAGGGAGCACGTGCAACCACTCCAAGAAAGGCTATAAAAGAGAAACAAACATCAGATTCAAGGCATCCCTCATTTACTCCACTCAAAGAAATATCATTCAGCACCTGCAAACAATTAATAATTAATACACTTAGAAACATATACACCATTCGTGTCATTTGTACTTAGTCATTTGGAGATTACTGATGTTCCTCCTGATTGTTCCAGCTAGGTTTACCCTCGAATACTATTAATACTGGTGGATCATTGGTGGAATACCATTCCCCCCACGGTTTTTCCCACATTTTGGGTTTCCGGCGTAACCATTTTGCTTGTGTCATTTGTTTTTCTTTAGTCGGCAAAATCTTACCAAAACAACATTACCCCAGTACCAAGAGTGGTTAGAATTGTAATACCCATCCTTTTAAGGACCCATTGACTGACCTTAGAGACGTCTTATAGCCTTTGGGAATTTGTACAAGTGGTGTTTCGTGTTGTGATAGGCCTTGGGATGAGTGGTGCTCGATCTAGTTGATGCAACTCGATCAAGTAGCTTGGGTACTCGGTCAAGTAGGGGCCGCTTGATCGAGTGAGTTGGTTACTCGATCGAGTAGTGTCTTTTCAGCGAGGGTTTATAATCGTGTTTTGATAGAATCGCAAATAATTTTTGCCTTTTTCCTTCAAACCTAGATGTCGCCTTTCTTCATTTCCTTCACCATAATTCCTCCTATGAGAGCCTTTGAGGATGCTTGTGCCTTGGAGATAGGATGCTTGGGTTGGGTAGCGGTCTTGACGCCGATATGCGATGCGTAGGTATGTCATCATCATCAACTTTATCATTGTTGTTCCTTGTAGGGTTGTGGTGATAGTATAGGCTTGTGTACAGTTTGTATAGGTGTTTTTCTTGCTTGGTCGATGTCATATGATTAAACAAGGAATCGTTGCGGTTGGCTAACGGTAGGTTTGCCTATTTAGTTTCTATTGGCTGTTTAGTGTGTCGATTATTTTGTTGATTGTAGTGTTATTGTGGTTGATTTATTATGGTAATCGGTTGGTGTTGTGTTGTTTTGTTTGTTGTTGTTGTGGTGTAGCTGATTGTGAATGATTGTCTATGGTTCTCGAGGTGCGTCCTCGGCTGAGTGGAGTCACTTGCGGGAGTGGCTTCACGCCCTAGTTTCGCCCTACGTGGAACCCGCCACGAGAAGGGATGTGTACATTAATGGGACAGGGTTATCGCTCAGTATGATGAGCGGGGCTTAGGTGGGAACGGCTGCGGTCCTTCACTGGCAGGGCTGGTCCAGTGGACAGTCGGTGACGTTGATTGATAGGAGATGTGGTGTGTGTGTGTTTTGTGTACTTGTGTAGTGTCTGTGGTTGTGATGTGTTGCCTCATTTGCTGACCTTGTATGGTTTGTCTTTGTTTGTTCCGTTGTGTCTGCCGTGGTCCATTATGGTGAGCAGTCGATCTTTCAAGTGAGGTCTTGGATGATAGCTGGAGTCGTGGCAGGGATGGGTCTTTCGCGAGTTAGGTCAGAAATAGTTCACATAAGGATGTTGAGTTGTATCTTTTGTTTAGTAGTTTGGTTAGATGACTTTTAATGATTGTAAATGTTCTTTTATTGACTTTTGATTATTACTTTCCTCGGGTAACCGAGATGGTAACGCCCTTATATACTAGGGAAGGTCTTGTTAAGGCTCCTTGGTATATGGGGGTGTTACAAAGTGGTATCAGAGCGACGATTTTGGAACCTGTAACAAATGAGCCTAATGAACGTAGTGAGCCATATAAAATGAACCTGGTGTATGTGTATTGGGAGCTCCAGCTGATGCTAGATTTTGGGTGAATAGGCGTCTTCATTTCAAAATCATCGCCCCATTATGCTTAAGCCAGTCACTGGGTAAGAGAAAGTTGAGTCGGTAATTATGTGCCTAGTGTGTATAGTGGTTATGTTAGAAATAGCTGTGTGAATAGTGGGTATGATAGCATTAGTTGCGATGAAGTCTCTGATGATAATAATATATATGATTCGATATGGAGGTGCATGAAAGTAGTGGAAGTGGTGGAAATCTCGTAGTACATGACAGTGGGTATGATGTAGTGATGGTAACGATTGTTCCGAATAATTGGTGTTAGTAGTCAATATAATGAACTTGTGAGCCTTGTGTGTGTAGTAATACTGATAATTTAAAAGTTGTGGATTTGTGGTGATGATTATCAAAATAGTATTGGATGAATATGATAGATGGTTGGTTGAATGCTTCCGCATGTGACATGATCAAGTTGAGTAAACTAGTTTGTATATGTTGTGGTATAGCTAAATTTCTAGTAAATTTGAATGGCATGTAATGGTTGAAGGGTTACAAGAATGATTAGAGTGATATGATTAGTGGTTATATTGTCAAAGATAAAAGTGCGTGATTGGAACTTCTTTGTTATAGTCACAATTGTATGAGTAGAAATAGGAGGATATGTGTGAAGATGTGCGTGATAAAAAATAAGAGATTAAAAATTTAATTGGTTAACGGTTGTCATAAAATAAAACGAATGTGTTTAGTGGAGTAATGTGTTTGCAAGGATATATGTTTTGAGCTTGTGTAGTAGTAATACTACGTGAATGAGTATAATAATCTGGGACGGTTTCCAAAGTTACTTTGGAATCGACACGCGTTGCTGTTTTGCAGGGATTTTATTTAGACTCGTAATTGTTGACCGTATACCTAGTCGTACTTGACCGAGTATGAGTTCCTACTAGATCGAGTAGACCCCATTCGATCTACTTTAGGAGTTATAAAATCGAGGAAATTGGATCTGCCAGCGAAAACGCGTTCGAGTAAAGCTCCAACTCGATCGAGTGGAGGCCACTCGATCGAGTAGCCGACTTACTCTATCGAGTAAGTGAACATTACTGGGAAGACACGGGATTCAAAACCCGTGAATCCTATTTTTTTCTTTTGACACGGCTATCGCAACCCTATCAAAGATAAAACCTAACGGTCTCAACTAAAATGTAGCAGAGGCAGTCGAGTATCGAATCCACAGGGAGGAAATGTAATTATAGCTGTCTATTCTAATCCTATGGTAACAATTGGGGGGTTTGATTAAATTTAATTCTGAACTACGAAGGTTGAAGGGAAGAGAAATAAGGTGAAGGGCAAATAAGCAATAAAATACGATTAAACTATCAAGAAGAGAGGGACACGTCGGGATTTCGGTTCACTACGGTAATCCAACAACTCAGCAGTAAATGACTCAGACGAACTAATATGAGACGGATGTTAGAAGGTCCTTTCGGTCCACTTCCTACCCTAAAATACCACTAACTTAACTTTCGTCCTCATTAGGGTAGTCTCTGTTTATAGCAGCCTATTTAGTCCAATCTTTCGATCCAGGATTAATTGTAGCGATTTAATGGGTGACATAGAAGCGTGCACTCAACTAGGTCGGGAATTACAATTAAATTGCTATAGTGGATGTGGTCTTTTAATCAATTCGTCCAATTCATTCACTACGTCGTCATTTTTCTACCGCAGATTCCCTAATCCCAACATGAAAGGGGTTTAGCTACTCATGTTCGCAATTAATCTAACAGCAAATAAATTCCAAGCAGAAAACATAATGAATAAATGATAAAACGTAATAATGAAAATTAGGGCAAAGAGAAATGATAACATAAACGAGAAATTAAAGCAACAAGTAATTCTTATTAATAAAGAGAAGGGAGGAATTACAATCCAAGCAAATTCCGGCGTAAAGAACACGAAATCCAATGAAGCAATCCCGAAAATAAGAGTAGCAGCAGAAAGTAAAGGCAACGTAGCAAAGGTAGCAGTAGTTTTCTAGTGTAGAAGATTAGATACATTAACCTAATTAACTTAGGTTTAAATAGAAAAAAGAACTAAAGTTTGCGGAAATAAACAACACACGGACTAATTAAAAGCCCATGCCCGTGAAAACCTCTCGATCGAGTGGATTAAACCACTCGATCGACCAACATCTCAGCAGAAGTCCCTCGATCGACCAACTTCTTACTCGATCGAGGACTTGGTCATGTGCAGCTTACTCGATCGACTAAGGGATAGCTCGATCGAGCATCAGGGGGTCTATAAACCACTCGATCGACCAAGGGATAGCTCGATCGAGTACTTTAATCTTCAATTCAGCTCACGTCTTCACCCAAGTGCCTCGTAGTGCGAGCCACGACGCTTCCAAATGCAGTATCTCACTCTGGGACAATCCCGTCTCCTCTAAATGCATGCAAAAAGGACGAAAAGGAGTATGGTTCCACCACTTTCGCGATCATTCCTACAAAAAGGACAAAATACACCAAAGTAGCCAATTCGGGGCAAAATACTATAAAAGCAAAGATAGAAATGCATAGAAATACGTCTTTGAAATAGGCCAAAAAGACTATACATTAGGCACGTATCAAATCTCCCCAAACCAAACCTTTACTCGCCCTCGAGTAAACTCAAAACTAAACTAATGGAACGGAAATGATAACTCGTAGCTAGCTTAACTTGTCTACTTGAACCGATTTAATGCAACAAAAATCAACAGTTAAAGCCAAGCAGTCAGTACGCAAACGAATCATAAGCTGTTCATAAATAAAGCTGGCCTATCGACCTTGCAAGACCAACAAAATTGGACTCTCACGTGGTCACTCTTCTCTCGTGAAGCAAAGGGCAAATGTTATATGTAAAAGAGAGAAGAAAAGACAGTCACTCACCTAACTGCGACCTACATAGCATGCATGTAGCAAAAATGAAAGACAATTCAAGTACTAATGCACACACTCCAACCAATAATGTCCGTCACAGCCGAGGGCTTACAATTAATATGGGAATAGTGAGGTTCAGGTGAGAAAAGGCAAAACAAGTTATGGAAATGTGGAGGTAAAAGCGTCAAGCTAGTTCCTAACAGGACCATAATAAAACCATCCGGATCTCAACTGACTGAAAGACTAAATACTAGTGCCCTTCACTTGGCACAGAACTCACTAGACTCAAAGCACAATCTCCTCAAAAAATGTAGGATAGAACGGAGGAGTCAGACGGTTACAAACTTCCTTTTTTTTTTTTAAAGACACCGTCTGAAACAACTAACTGAACAACAACTCTTGTCGATTGTACATCTTCGAACATCTTCTCAACTCTGACAAGAGGGTGCAACTATTTTCACAATTTTCCTTTCTTTCTTTTTCGATTCAGCTCTCTTTTCTCTGTTTTTTTTTTCATATATTTTTTTTTTCTTTTTTTTTTCTTTCTTCTTTCACGTTTTCTTTCTTTTTCCTTTTTTTTTCTTTCCTCCTTCCTTAATAAAAACACCAACTCCAACAAGAATTACGGACCAAACTGCAATGGAAGACATACCACAAAAGACATACTAACTAGCTTGACTAGGCAGGCTTAGTTTGGAGTGTAGCTAATGGGTCAAAAAGGCAAGTTTTGGCTAAAGTGGAGCTAAATGGGTGAAGATATAAAGAAAGGGGAATTTGCAAGACCCTCCCTGCATGTGACACAAACCACAAACCCGAATATGTGCATTTGACGAGAAATTGAATGTCATAAATGTGCAAATGAGACAAACATGCTATGCAAGGAGTACTACTTTCAAAAATTCCTAATGAACTGGTCATGAATGTCACCAGTTATGGCTCTAAAACTCAGATTTTTTTAAGTAGTTCGCCAGTTTATAGGTCAAGTCTAAACGGTCAGCTATTATTTGAACAGAAATTCGTAGATTATGCGTATGACAAGGCTAAAGACTATCAATAAAAGTGCAAGGCTCAAGTAAAATGATAAGTTATAGTGCAATTTCATCACGGGAATCTACCGTTCCGACTCAACCTATATGCAAAAGTAAACGTGAAATGTTTTTGAATTTTTGAAGTTTTCTAATTTTTTTTTTATTTTTGAATTTTTTTTTTTTTTGAAAATAAACAACAATGCAAGCTGAAAAATTAAACGTGAATGCAGAACAAATGCAGATGCAGACTCAAAAGGATGCAATACCCTCCCCAAACTAAAACGGACAACGCCCTCGTTGTCCTCCAGCATACACCAGCAGAAAGATGGGGGATGGGGGTATACAACCAGTAGAATAAAAATAAAGGAGACAAAAGGAAAAGAGTAAGGTACATACAAAAGCGAACTTCCCCAAACCAGCCAGAAAACTGGGGAAGTGAGTAGACCAGTAGCTACTCGGCGTCGGCGCCGCCGTCTCCCAGGTACTCCGACTCAACAAAACGGTCTCCCCAAACCAAAGAACAAACAAGGGGACCTCTAGTCGTCATCTCCGCCCACGTCCTCCGCAGTCGGTGTAAACGGGGATCCCTCTCCTCCTCTCGGCGGCTCATTTGTGCGCCGCTCGGCCCCGAATCCGCACCTCTCGTGCTACGGTGTCTCCTCCGCTTCCTCCTCTGAGTCAGAAGGTAGTGGAGGGTACCCGTCCGCTGGGTATCGGTAGAAGGAGGGATGTGGCCACCCCTCTGGAATCGGTCGCCGGGCTTGGATATGGAACTCGTAGAGCGGGAATACAGCCAAAGCCATATCCCGTCTCATCTCAGTAATGTACCTGCACATATCCAAAAGCAAGGCATCACGACGCCCTTTGTCCATGACTCGGCGCCCTAAAAGGGAGGGCAGACAAAATTGGCCGAAAAGGCCGGATCAGAAGGAGGTGGAATGAGTGAAGGTGTAGGTGTGGGAGTCTGTGTGGGTCCAGTCTGGGCCGGAGTCTGAGCCTAAGAGCTAGAAGATGCTCCGGCCTCCCGCTTCCTCTTCCTAGAAGAAGAAGTAGGAGTGAAGGTAAGGTGGTAGGTGGGTGGAGGTGGCCTCGCTCCCTCAGCAGCAGACGAGAGCGGTAAGAGTGGAGGAAGGGTAGGGCACGACAAGGTAACAGACGTGGAACCACAAATCTTCCACGTCCTCGCGCTCCCCTTCGTATTTGGAAACCAGGCGAAGTCAGCCATGACACCCAGGTCAAGGTAAGCCATCCTATCGGGTGCAGTAAGGCCAGGCTCAGTGGGGTAAAGGTGGCGGGCACTCCTAGTCACTAGCCCGCCGCAGACAACAGCGGTCTTGACCCGAGTCCCAATTCCGTTCCAATGCTGAGCTACTAGATAGGCAATGTTTAGAACAAACGGGGTACCGTAGTCAATGTTGAGGTACCCCGCGAGAATCGCTAGCTCAGTGTTGGTCACGTTATTGGGCTCAGGTCGCCCAAAGATGGTCTCTCCTATCAGACGCAAGTAGTAACGGGGGGTAGGTAAGTGAACGTGAGCTCCCTTCCGTGAGGGGAAGGGGGTGTGAGAAAGTTCAGCCCAAAGTGGCTGAAGGAGATCCCGAGGTGGGTCTACGGGGCCGTCACTAACTAGGCCTAAAACCTGCCCAAACCTGGCCAAAGTCCAGTGGTGCGACTCATTGCGGAGTCGAAAATGAATGCAAGAGCTGGAGTGGTCAGCATCGTAAGAGTCGGTGTCAAAAGAATAGGAGCCGAAAAACTCGTATGTAGGGGTACGAATAGCGCCTTCCCGCATGGTGATCGGACCCGACATACCCGTCCCGTTCAACAAACTACAGACCTCCTCATAAATTCCTAAGGTCTCTAGGTCAGTCCGTGCAAGGAAACGGGTGGAGGAGAGGGGGCAACGAAGTAAAGCGGCTAACCGAGTCCGGTGGTCCGCTGAAGTAAAACGTACTGTGGGCATCCGCGGTAAAGGAGTGAGAGTGCCCTCTCCCGTAACATCAGCCTCAGAAGGGCTGGAAGTGATGGCTAACTGGCTAGCCTGCTAGTTCGGCCTAGGTGGCACCATACCTGGCCCCGGGAAGCGAGGGGTGAGTCCTCTGTCCAGCATGGAGAAGGGCCTGGCAGGAGTGGTGGCTGGTGTATCCTGAACTGAGCTCCCGGCTGAGCTAGCTGAGGTGTAAACCGTCCCTGCAGCTGAAACAAGAAGAACTGGTGCTGCAGTGGTGACTAAGGCGGAGCTAGTGGCTACAGCATGGACCACTGACGCGCTCACGGATGGACTGGAAGTGGTACTAGTAGAAGGAAGAGAACTAGTATCCATTTGATGATGATGATCCTATAATAGCAATTAAACTTCAAATTAACAAGCAACAAAGGCGGATTTTAGTCGAAAAACCCGCAAACCCTAAATCCCTCTGAAAACCGCGAAAAAGGAAACAAATAGAAGGGAAAACAAGGGTGCTTTTGAAGATTAATATGCAAGGAATGAAATGTAGGTGACGGATTTGGTGATTTGGGCAAGAAAATTGGGGATTTGGGGGAGTGAAAATCGCAATTAGGGAGGGGGTTAGACGGAATTAGGGTGAATTGAAAAAAGAATTAGGAAAATAAGAGTTTTAAGAAAGAAAACTCCCGTGTCCTATTCATACCACTCGATCCAGTGGTTTTTAAATCACTCGATCGAGGACTTTTGATGTCCCCTCTAATCGATCGAGTAATTATCCCCTCGATCGACCTGTTCCTCTTTGACTTTTCTCGATCGAGTATCCAGACAGCTCGATCGACCCAATTTCCACTCGATCGAGTACAAAAAGTACTCGATCGAGTGGTTCCTCTTGTGGACTCTTTGAATTTCGTCCTTTCTTCCTCGAATTGCGTGAAACTTCCCCAAACCTGCAATAACCACATCCAAACACATCCCAAAATACCAAATACGCAGAAAACACAGTCTGTAGTCTTAGTCTATGCTAAAAATTGTCTAACTAATTGTCCTAATTAAAACGTAATAAAGCAAAGTTTAGAAGAAATTCAAACGAATTGTCTATTACAATTTGTTACACGGGGCATTTCCCCGTTTAATTCTAATCGACTTTCGAGCCCCTTCGTGGGCTTCGATTGGAGGACGTCACCTCGGCGATCATGACCGACCTCTTCATCTTCCATGAGCTTGAATCACCATTTGCGATGGGTAGGAGGAATGTAGTTCCAATCTATGTAGGTTCGAACTTTCTTCGTTCTCGCTCCTCTGTCATCTTCTTTGGCATCCTTGCTGCCACTTTGATTGATAATGGCCACACCACGTCCTTTGTGGTCCCATCCTCGCTTTCATCCGCACTGCAGTAAGGACAACAGACGAACTTGTCTTCTTCTTGCTCTCAACGAGGCGGAGGGTTAACAATAATGACAATATTCTCCAAATTTTCATCTGGAGCGTCAACAATAGGAACAATAGAAGAAAGAGCATTGCAAGGCTGAACTTGCATGGGAGCTCTCCGGAACTTGGACTGATGAAAAATCAGCTCCTCATCCCCTACCTGAAATGTCAAAGTCTTCCCACTGACGTCTATCACTGCACGGGCAGTGGATAGAAATGGTCTCCCTAAAATAATAGGGGTGTGTGCATCTTCGGGGATATCTAAGACAACAAAATCGACGGGAATAAAGAACTTCCCGATCTGGACAGGTACGTCTTCTACTATACCTAATGGCCGTGATCGACTACGGTCGGCCATCTGGACAGTCATGTTGGTGCAACTTAGTTTTGTCAAACCAAGTCTCTTAGCCAGAGACAAAGGTAAGACACTTACGCTAGCGCCTAGATCGCATAGCGCATTATCAATCAACTGCATACCGATATGACACGGAATCGAAAAACTACCCGGGTCTGATTGCTTAGGGGGTAACTTATTTTGAAATAGGGCTGACCCCATCTCAGTCAAAGCTACAGTCTCACTGTCATTTATAGTTCTCTTACGTGCTAAAATTTCTTTCATAAATCTTAAATAAGAGGGTACCTTAGTCGGCAATTCAGTGAATGGCACGGAAACTTCCAAGTTCTTCAAAAGTTCAACAAATTTGCCAAACTGTTGATTAACTTTGGTATTCTGCAGCCGCCTCGGGAAGGGAACCATGATAGGTATCTCGAGTCCCTTGTTTCTCGCTTCCAAAGTGTCTTCTGGTGCAAGTTCGGTATCCTTTGGACGCCTCTTACCTCTCGAACGAGGTCTTTCTGGTGATTTCTCGCTTAAACGAGCACTAGCAGGCTCTCGAATAAGCTTCCCGTTATCAATATCACTCGATCGAACATTATGCTCACTCGATCGAGCACTCTCCTCATCAAAATCAGTCGATCGAGTAACATTACCACTCGATCGACCATCCTCAGTTTCCTGTTCACTCGATCGAGCAGAGCAACCACTCGATCGAGGGTTTTCCTCACCATTTTCACTCGATCGAACACCAGCCTTTAGTCGATCGAGTAACTGCTTTGTCGTGAGCCCTTTTTCTTAACGTAACACTTGTTCATCATCGATTCTGACTATCTTGGTCCGATTTCTTCACTTCGGTCCCTCATAAGAAAGACCGCTTCTCAATTCGATCAGGTTTACCGTCTCATGTGGGTTCTTCTCATTTTGAGTCGGTAATTGACCCGGCTTCCTCGAGGATTGATTTGCAGCAAGTTGGGCAACTTGAGTCTCAAGTGCCTTATGTGACGCGATTTGCGGTTGAGTTTGTTGATCATTCAGCTGCAATTGCTTCGATATGGCTTGCACCATAGACTTCAGTTCACTCATTTCACTCACCCCACTAGAGGATGATGGACCTTGGTTAGGAGGGTTGAAGGATGGAGGCTTCTGATAGCCTTGTTCCTTCTGGTGTGGAGGAATGTATGGTTGCTGCGTTGGAGGAGCCGTGGGGTTGAGCACGTTCTGATTGCTCCACCTCAAATTGGGATGGATATTCGGCTCGTAGTAACTGTTGTTCTGCCTGTAATGTTGAAAGGCGCGCATTGCTCAAAAGGATCGGGACAATTATCTGAGACATGTCCCTCTCCTCCGTATCTCCTACAGACGAAAGGACCGTCTGTCACAGCATTAACCTGGTACATGCCCCCCTTAGAAACCCCTCCTAGCTCGTACTTGTCAAACCTTGCAGTGAGGGCTTCAAGTCCCGCGACAGAAGTAGATTCAGCGGCTCTTCTCTGATTTCCTCTCGAGTTCCCATATTCAGCCTTGTGGGTGGCCATATCATCAATAATCTTCCACCCCTTGGTTGCTCCCAAGTTTTTCAAGACAAATCGGCCATTGCGCAAGACATCTAAAACGGCCTGTGATCATCATACAAACCATTATAAAAATGGTTGCACAAGCTCCATTTTTCGATCCCATGGTGCGGTATGGTGCGCACTAGCTTCTTGAATCGAACCCATGCCTCGTGGAAGGTCTCGTCAGGCCCTTGTTTAAAGCTCGTTATCTGAGCTCTAAAGGCAATAGTCTTTGAGGCGGAGAAATACTTCTTATAAAACGCCAAAGCTAGCGAATTCCGTCGATTATCCCCTCGCCTTCCCGGTCCAAATCCCTATACCACTCCCTTGCAGCATCGCGGAGTGAGAAAATGAACATGGTTTCTTTCACTTGGTCAGGAGTCACGCTAGTTGGTGGAGACATGGAACTGCAATAATCAATGAATATTTCCATGTGCTTGGCTGCATCTTCATTTGGAGCTCCCCCGAATAGATTCCTCTCGACCAAATTTATAAGGGACGGCTTTGGTTCAAATTTTCTTGCCTCCCCTGGTAACGTGAATCCCTTGTAGAGATTCGACTCTTTGTAGGTTCGAATGACTAGCAATGGTCGCTTCTTCGGCCATCTCAGAACGTCTGTAAAAGTGACGGTTTCAACCGATGAGGTAGAAAGCGGAGAAGACGGTGGGTTGTCCTCGACAGTTCGTTCTCGTAGTAATTGGAACGAGAACTAGAATCTTCCTCTAACTGTTGATCTTGAAACAATCTCCTCTTTACGTGCAGAGATCTTTCAATCTCAGGATCGAATGGTAGTAGTGGACCACCTTGCGACCTGCGCATAAGAAGAAACTACAACAGAAAATGAGAATAGTCCAAGGAACGGGTGTCCCTTAGACCGAAAAAGGATTAAAACGAAACAACTAATAAAATTGAACAATTGCCTCCCCGGCAACGGCGCCAAAATTTGACACGGCTATCGCAACCCTATCAAAGATAAAACCTAACGGTCTCAACTAAAATGTAGCAGAGGCAGTCGAGTATCGAATCCACAGGGAGGAAATGTAATTATAGCTGTCTATTCTAATCCTATGGTAACAATTGGGGGGTTTGATTTAATTTAATTCTAAACTACGAAGGTTGAAGGGAAGAGAAATTAGGTGAAGGGCAAATAAGCAATTAAATACGATTAAACTATCAAGAAGAGAGGGACATGTCGGGATTTCGGTTCACTACGGTAATCCAACAACTCAGCAGTAAATGACTCAGACGAACTAATATGAGACGGATGTTAGAAAGTCCTTTCGGTCCACTTCCTACCCTAAAATACCACTAACTTAACTTTCGTCCTCATTAGGGTAGTCTGATTTATAGCAGCCTATTTAGTCCAATCTTTCGATCCAGGATTAATTGTAGCCAGTTTAATGGGTGACATAGAAGCGTGCACTCAACTAGGTCAGGAATTACAGTTAAATTGCTATAGTGACAAGGTCTTTTAATCAATTCGTCCAATTCATTCACTACGTCGTCATTTTTCTACCGTAGATTCCCTAATCCCAACATGAAAGGGGTTTAGCTACTCATGTTCGTAATTAATCTAACAGCAAATAAATTCCCAGCAGAAAACATAATGAATAAATGATAAAACGTAATAATGAAAATTAGGGCAAAGAGAAATGATAACATAAACGAGAAATTAAAGCAACAAGTAATTCTTATTAATAAAGAGAAGGGAGGAATTACAATCCAAGCAAATTCCGGCTTAAAGAACACGAAATCCAATGAAGCAATCCCGAAAATAAGAGTAGCAGCAGAAAGTAAAGGCAACGTATCAAAGGTAGCAGTAGTTTTCTAGTGTAGAAGATTAGATACATTAACCTAATTAACTTAGGTTTAAATAGAAAAAAGAACTAAAGTTTGCGGAAATAAACAACACACGGACTAATTAAAAGCCCATGCCCGTGAAAACCTCTCGATCGAGTGGATTAAACCACTCGATCGACCAACATCTCAGCAGAAGTCCCTCGATCGACCAACTTCTTACTCGATCGAGGACTTGGTCATGTGCAGCTTACTCGATCGACTAAGGGATAGCTCGATCGAGCATCAGGGGGTCTAGAAACCACTCGATCGACCAAGGGATAGCTCGATCGAGTACTTTTATCTTCAATTCAGCTCACGTCTTCACCCAAGTGCCTCGTAGTGAGAGCCACGACGCTTCCAAATGCAGTATCTCACTCTGGGACAATCCCGTCTCCTCTAAATGCATGCAAAAAGGACGAAAAGGAGTATGGTTCCACCACTTTCGCGATCATTCCTACAAAAAGGACAAAATACACCAAAGTAGTCAATTCGGGGCAAAATACTATAAAAGCAGTATAGAAATGCATAGAAATACGTGCTGAAATAGGCCAAAAAGACTATACATTAGGCACGTATCATCTTTCTTCTTTCTTCATTCGACCAAAACCCTAAATATCTCTAAAGTTTTCTCTTTACTTGGATCCTTGTTGTTGGGTGCTTAAACTTTGGTGTTTCATTTGTTTAACTCGTTTTCTTTGCTTATCAATCAATCAAGGTATGAAAGCTTGTCTTATTTTGATGATTTTAATTCACTAGAAACATGTAGGTTGTTGATGTGTGGTGAAAATTCGATTTATATGCATAAAACCATGCATGTAGTTGTTATAACATGATCTATGTGTTTCAATATGTTAAATATTGATGTTAGCTATATAAAAATCGAATCAAATTGGGGAAAAAGATGTCTCAAAATTTCTAGGGTTTGGAAAATTAAATTGAATTTTGGTTGTCTTTTGCATATGAAAGGGGGGAAATTGAGCAATGTATGTTATATATATCATGTCTAGAGTTGATTTTGATGATTTTCACCCAAACATTTGTCTTAAAACTCCGTCTTAAAAGTTCCCCAAACTGAAATTCGTCTCATGTTGTTGTGAAATTAATTTGTATATGAAGATGTTTTGAAGGATCGAATTCTAAAAGTAGTAGTAATAATGTTAATTCATGCCAAGTTTGACAAAATTCTTACAGCAGTAGAGACCGTCTGATAACTGAAATTGGGAATTCTACTTGTAATTTGGGATTGTTGGTGATAGTGTGTATCAAGTTGATTCTTTTTATGAACAAACATGAATGCTTTGTATGTTTTTAGAGCATATGTGGTGGGTATTTAAAATGTATGCTGAAACAGATGCCGAGACCGACAGTAAGGACCCGACAGAGCAAGAGGGGTAGGTCTTCTGAGCCCGAAGTGGGGGAGGGGAGTGGACCGGTGGTCCCGGTCGTGCCGGAATACCCGTCTGTAGATTTCGTGGATTTCACACAGAGGAAAAGGTTTGTGGCGTTGCAGGGTCGTAAGATGAAACCAACCCGCTGCATTGACACGACCCTTTTGGATGATCTGGGTATTGATACTCATGTCAGCGCATCTTTGAGACCTTGGGGTTGACCGGACTATCTCAACTACGAAAGCATTTGTATGCCTTTCTGACCCACGAGTTCATGAGCTTGTTTAAATACGAGCCGGTGGAACAAACTGTGGAGTTCCGCCTCATGAACACCAACTTTGTCTTGACCATTGACTTGTTTGCTTCTCACCTTGGCTTGGCTAAGCCTGCCAAGGGAGCCCTTCATGACATACCGACCGAGTGTGGGGTTTGTAGTCTTATGCCTTGTTTCACCGGGAAATAAGATCCCACTGCAAGTAACATGTTGATCAATGATGTGCAACATGTCACTTTGAAGATATTTCTTCGTGATTTGTCGCGTCTCCTCTATGAGAGATAGGATGTGAGTAAGTTGAACTCACATGAGTTGATGCTTCTGATGGCGTACCTTAACCCCGAGCGGACTGAGAGAGTGACCTTTAGTGCTCCCGCCATAGTGTGTGCCAGTCTAGCTTTGATGGCCTCATCTGACACTAGGATCCTGAGTTGTGGTGCCATTGCCACACGTTTAGCTGAGAAGCTAACTTCCTTTGAGGCTTCTCCGGCCTACACCCCTTTAGCCACCCCGGTACCTACCTTGGATAGAGCTTACTTCCTCGACCCGAAATGGTTGAGAGCCTTGGAGGATGGCAGTTTAGCATGGAGGGTGTAAGGCATGAGTTGGATGAAGATACAAGCTCCTGAGTACCTCCCACCGACAGAGCCTTTACCTGCGGCAGTTATATTTACCGATTCTGACGAGGCAGAGGAGGAGAATGGGCGTCCTATGAGGCATACGTATTTCATCGACCTAGAGATCCTCCGAGTAATGCCTGAGCCAAGGAAGGGGGAGAACGTGAGAGCTGAGGAGGATCGACATAGGATGGGGAGAGCGCCACGTCGAGTACGAGAGAGAGTGGCTGAGACTCAGCCAGAGCAGCCGGTACCACCAAAGTATCCGTTTCCTGGTTACCCTTCGTTTGATACCTCGGAGACGTGTGAGAGCTACCTTGCCGAAAGAGTGTCTTCTACCCTGACTATTCGGAACCTGCATGAGATGGCGTATGTTCAAGGTATTGGGACCTCGGGACCTCAGCCGGTTTGGTGGAGGGGAGTCGGGGACAGCAGCGGGGTTTTCCACTCTTACGGAGTGGGCATGTCTACTTGGGGAGAGCCTCAGGCGTACCCTTATGGTGGTATGACCCCTTGGTACGTGAGACCAGGTGCTGGAGCCGGTGGTGATGCGGGATAAGGTGCGTCAGGAGCAGGCACTTGAGGTGGCGGTGGTGATGAGGATGCAGTGATGGATGAGCAGCAGCGGCGGGAGTGATGACACTCCATTTCTTCCCTTTTTATATTCGTATTTATGGTGGATATTACTTTGTTTTGGTTGGTACTTTTTCGAAATTGGTTTGTATCAGTGGCCATAAGGCCGTACTTGCATATTTCTGGATTTGTTTCACAGGATTTGTGGGTCGGGTTAGCATCCTATATACCTTGTGTTTGGATTTTTGGGCAATTCTTGACCTGTAGCAACTCGATCGAGTGCCCCTCACTCGATTGAGTAGCTGCAGGTGTGTCTATTGGAGGGGTATTCTGATATCGGGCTACTCGATCGGGTAGCTAAGATACTCGATCGAGTAGGGCCAGCTCGATCGAGTGCCTGACCAACTCGATCGAGTGTCACTGTTACAGGCACTTTTCCAAATTTAAATTGCTTGAATGCTCATATTTTTGGATGCTTTGATATTAGTCATGGTTGTTGATGGTTAGTAACATGTTTTAGCCGCATTATTAGTCATGTTTTGACTTGTGCTTGAGTTATAAGTGAAATTTGTGAGATATAGGTGTGACGGGACAATGACACACATTGTTGCGGAAACTTGGCATGCAAGTGATGTTGTTTAAGTTCATTTTTGTATATGTACATATCTTTACCTTGTGAGTAGTGGTTATGTGGCGTCAAGTGTCGTGGGTGAACAAGGATTTTGAGCATTCCACGCAGTTTTCGTAGTACTTGTGTTACCTTATAATCTTTATGCGCGTACCATCTATCATGGTTAATCGAGTAATATTTTTTTAATATTCTCACTTCTTCAGTATGGTTGTATAATATCAAGTGTTCAGATGTTGTTAGTTTACCACAATATATATATTCATCCATCCGTGAATTAGTATGTAATTTCAATAGTTTACATTTGTATGGGTTGTGGTCACGTAATGTCCGTCAGTAAGGTGGCGTGTGTATATGAATTGATATTAGTCGTAGTTAATGAGTAATGTCGATAAGATGCAATGTGTGTCGGGTTAAGGGACAGGGAAGTCGTTTGATGGTGAACTTCGGGGACGAAGTTCCTTTTTAGAGGGGAAGAGTAATGTCGCAAAGGGAAAATGCCGTAATTATAATAATTTTGCAGTATGTTTATGATGTTCATAGTATCTCTGTTACATTTAAAGTATGAGTTCATAATTGTTTTAATAGTTTTGTTGTGGGAATTGTATAATGAAGTGAGAGTGAATAATTGTCGAACGAGATGACATGTCATTATACCGTGTTTTTCAGTAATCATTCATTATGTTACCATGAAAATATGATGTCATTTGCAGTAGTGGGGTTGTCATCAGTGGTTTTACGTTGTGCGGCTATGAATCATACATTGATGTGAACCTGGGATAGGACCATTGTGTTGCATGTTTTGTGTTGGAAATTTTTGGCCAGTGAAAGTATAGTCTCGTTATTGCGTTAATGCGTGTCTGAATAGTTCGATGTAGTAGTATAAACAATAGTCGAGTTGGTCGTGTTGGTGCATGTTGTGTGTTCGGTAATTCAAGTAGTGGTTCTTCAAGGCTTGAGTGTGTGGTGTGTGTTAGGCAATTGACGATGATGATGTTTGATGGACATACGAAGTGGGATAATACTTTTAGAGAGTTGTTGACCTGTGTCGGGTAAACGGTGGTGTCGACCTTGGTTTCTTGTCGTGTGGTTTGGGGGAGGATGAGTCGAACTTCGGGGACGAAGTTCTTTTTAAGGGAGGAATCCTGTAATACCCGTCCTTTTAGAGACCCGTTTACCGACGTTGACCGACCTTAGAGGCGTGTTGTAGCCTTTGGGAATTCGTACAAGCGGTGTTTCGTGTTGTGATAGGCCTTGGGATAAGTGGTACTCGATCTAGTCGAGGCTACTCGATCGAGTAGCTTGGGTACTCGGTCGAGTAGGGGCCGCTCGAACGAATGAGTTGGTTACTCGATCGAGTAGCGTCTTTTCAGCGAGGGTTTATAATCGTGTTTTGATAGAATCACAAATCATTTCCGTCTCTTTCCTTCAGACCTAGATGCCGCCTTTCTTCATTTCCTTCACCATAATTCCTTCCATGAGAGCCTTTGAGGATGCTTGTGCCTTGGGGATAGGGTGCTTGAGTCAGGTAGCGGTCTTGACGCCGATATGCGATGCGTAGGTATGTCATCATCAACATCTTTGTCATTGTTTTTCCTTGTAGGGTTGTTTTGATAATATTAATAGGCTTGTGTACTATTTGTATAGGGGTTTTGCTTGCTTGGTCGATGTCATATGATTGAACAAGGAATCGCTGCGGTTGGCTAAAGGTAGGTTCACCTACTCAGTTTCTGTTGGTTGTTTAGTGTGTCGGTTGTTGTGTTGATTGTAATGTTAGTGTGGTTGATTGATTATGGTAATCGATTGGTGTTGTGTTATTTCGTTTGTTGTTGTTGTGGTGCAGCTGATTGTGAATGATTATCTATGGTTCTCGAGGTGCGTCCTCGGCTGAGTGGAGTCACTTGCGGGAGTGGCTTCACGCCCTAGTTTCGCCCTCCGTGGAACCCACCACGGGAGGGGATGTGCACATTAATAGGACAGGATTATCGCTCAGTATGATGAGCGGGGCTTAGGTGGGAACGGCTGCGGTCCCCCATTGGCAGGGCTGATCCAATGGACAGTAGGTGACGGTGATTGGTCGGAGATGTGGTGTATGTGTGTTTTGTGTACTTGTGTAGTGTCTGTGGTTGTGATGTGTTGCCTTAGTTGTTGACCTTGTGTGGTTTATCTTTGTTTGTTCTGTTGTGTCTGCCGTGATCCATTATGGTGAGCAGTCGGTCTTTCAGGTGAGGTCTTGGACGATAGCTGAGGTCTTCGCAAGGATGGGTCTTTCGCGAGTTACGTCAGAAATAGTTCACATAAGGATGTTGAGTTGTATCTTTTGTTTAGTAGTTTGGTTAGATAACTTATAATGATTGTAAATGTTCTTTTATGGACTTTTGATTATTACTTTCCTCGGTTAACCGAGATGGTAACGCCCTTATATGCTAGGGAAGGTCTTGTTAAGGCTCCTTGGTATATGGGGGTGTTACAAGAATGGAGAGTAGCCTGCCAAAAATCAGTGCCTTGAAGTACATATTGTTGAACCCACTTCACCCAGATGCGCTCAGGCCTGTTGACAAGTTTTCAAATCTATTTAGTCAGCTGAACATGATTTCATGCCTCAATTGCTTTCATATTTATGCCTCCCTCCTGCTTTGGCTTGCAAAGCGTTTTCCAGCTCATAAAAGTCCATCTTGTTTCTCCCTCAGTAATGCCCCATAGGAAATCTTTACAGATTCTGCTAAGTTTCTTGATTACTCCCTTAGGCGGTAATACACTTGCCCCCCCCCCCCCCCCCCCCCAAAAAAAAAAAATTATGAATCCCAAAGATAATAGAGTCAATCAGCTTAGCTTTGCCAGCATAGCTAAGGCAATGATTGGCCCAATGATTAACCTTCGCATGGACTTTGTCCAGGAGAGGCACAAAAATAGCATAAATCAACCTGGAGGAGTACATAGGGCGACCTAAGTACGTAAAAGGGAATACCCCCTCAGTATATCCAGTAGCTTGCAAAATAAGGATCCTTACTGCGGGAATTATTCCACCAAAATAGAGGTATGACTTCAGAGGATTAACATGAAGTCCAGAAACAACAGCAAAGGCATCCAGAAAAGAAGCAACAGCTGCCACAGAAGGCACATCTATTCGTGTGAAAACCAGTAAGTCATCCGCAAAAATTAGATGTGTGAGTTTGAGTTTCACACATTTGGGGTGGTAAGAGAATCCAGGATTGAGAGGGAGAGACCCGAGCATCCGTGACAACACTTCAATACAAATCACAAAAAGATATGGGGAAAGGGGGTCACCCTGTCTTAAACCCCTCTTGCCAGGGAAGAAACCCTCAACAGAACCATTGATGAGCAAGGAAAAATAGGGAGTGGTGACACAAGCTAGAATCCAGTTAACAAAGAGTTGAGGAAACCCGAGTTGCAGCAAACTCTCTGAGGAACCTCCAATGGACAGAATCAAAAGCTTTTTTTATGTCCACCTTGGGAATGCATCTAGGGGTAATTATTATTATTATTATTATTATTATTATTATTATTATTATTATTATTATTATTATTATTATTATTATTATTATTATTATTATTATTATTATTATTATTATTATTATTATTATTATTATTATTATTATTATTATTATTATTATTATTATTATTATTATTATTATTATTATTATTATTATTATTATTATTATTATTATTATTATTATTACTATTACTACTATTATTACTACTTAAATAGCTTGATGTTCCATCTGGCGCAGTAGTCTTCCGTTCTGTTGGATATGAATTATGACCCGTTGTCACATATGATTTCTGAAGGGATGCCATATCTGCAGACTATGTTCCTCTTGATGAAAGATATCACATGCTTCTCCAGGATCTGAGGGAAAGCTTATGCCTTTATCCATTTAGAGAAGTAGTCTGTCATTGCCAGCATGTACGTCCTGTTTCCAGAAGCACGGGGTAATGGTCCCACAATGTCCATTCTCCATTTCATAAAATGCCAAGGCGAGATGATCTGATGCATATGCTCTGCTGGCTGGTGGCTGACAAGAGTGTGCCTTTGGCATTCTTCGCATTTCTTGACGTAATCTATGGCGTCCTTCCTCATGGGAGACCAGAAGTAACCCTGCCTTAGTGTCTTGTTGGACAGGCTCCTACCCCTTGTGTGATTTCCACAATCACCACTGTGGATATCACACATTACTGCCTGTGCCTCTTGTAGGCTCAAGCACCTCAGATAGGGTCCTGCCAAGGACTCCCTAAACAGAATATCATCAATGAGTACGAATCTGGAGGATTTCATTTTAAAGCTCCTGGCGTCTTTCTGGTCAGGTGGTAAGACCTCATCACGTAGACAACTAATGTAAGGCTTGCGCCAATCATCAATCTCTTCCTGGGGTGTGGCAGTACACAGTATCCCTGCTTCGTATGTCCACTGGGTGGTTGCAGCCTTACTGGCGTTCTGTTGTTCATTCTGACGTATGGCAGGTTTCATGACATGTATGAATGGTATTGTAATACTCCGTGTTTATAAGTCTTGGGGTACTCTATCGAGTAGGCCTTACTCTGTCGAGTAAGGGTAAGTTGCGAAATAAAATAGTTTCTGACCTGTTGGGTACTCGATCGAGTAGCTGGGGCACTCGATCGAGTAAGGGGGTACTCGATCGAGTACCTTGGGTACTCGATCGAGTGTCCGGTTTTACGGGGAGTTTTCTCGGGTTTTGTTAATTATGCGATTAAGGTATTTAAGCTTCATCGTCATTATTCTAAATCACTTTTACAAAACCTAAATTCCTGTTTAAGAGAGAAAGCAAACAAGTTCATCTTCTTAATCGCATTCTTAGCAATTCCGGAGTTCGACGGTCGGTTCTTGTCGTTGTTCGTACCGTTGAGTTCCTTGCGTCGAGGGTAAGATCTATGCACCCTTTTTATTATGTTTCCTTCGATTCGGTTAAACCCTAATTTAGAGATTGGGGGTTTTTATGTGTAGTATGTGATGTGGTAGTCTCTATGTGTTGTATGATAGGAGGAGGGTTCATAGAAGAGGCTTTTTGACTCAGCAGTAGAGACCGTCTGATTGTGTGCATACCAGGTAGGATTTCCTACTCAGTATTAGTTCCATAATGGGATATTGGTTGATGTATTGGATTTGGTTGTTTGATATAATAATTGTACTGTGATTGTGGTTGTGATCGTTGTTGATGGTTCGCGAGGCGTGGCCTCGGCTGAGTGGGGTCACTTGCGGGAGTGGCTTCACGCCCTAGTGTCGCCTTCTGTGGAACCCGCCACAGAAGGGATGTGCACATTAATGGACAGGGTTTATCGCTCACTATGTGGAGCGGGGATTTGGTGGGTACGGTGCGGTCCCCCGGTGGTGGGTCCAGTGGACAGTCAGTATTGAGATGATTGGAATCGATGGGTTGTGTGTGTGTGTGTGTGTGACAGTTAAGCTGTCTGTTTACCTTATCATTGTTGTTTATATTGATTGTGTGATTAGTACTGACCCCGGTGTTGTTTTGTAAACCTGCGGTGATCCATTCGGGGATGGTGAGCAGATATTGAGCAGGTATTGAGATGAGTACTGGGATAGCTGGGATGCCACGACATGATGATAGGAGTCTTCCACTGTAGCCTTTAGTTTATTTACATTTCAGTTAGAACAGTGAGTTTGAAATCATGTATCGTACTTTTGGTTTGGTTTTGAGGATTGTAACTATTCGCTAAACTATTTATATTAAACGTTGTTTCTTCATTGTTGTTTGATTATCATTGCCTCGGGTAACCGAGATGGTAATGTCTTCATACCTGAGTGGTCCTGGTAAGGCACTTGGAGTATGGGGGTGTTACAAATGGTATCGAGCGACGATCCCGAAAACCGTAACCAATGAACCTAATGAACATAGGGAGTCAATTAAAATGAACCCGGGGTAAAAGTTGTAGGAGCTAGTGCAAAGGCTTGGGAGACGTCCTGAAGTCGCAAGGGTCGCCCTACAACTTTGAACCGGTCACATGGGGGAAGTGTTTGTCGAGTCGTATGTGCGTTTGGTTAACTTGTGTAAGAATGTGGTGAAATGTGTTAATTGTTGGGTGTTGGAGTAGAAAGTTGAGCATGTGAAAGAAAATGGTGATATGTGGGAATTTGTTGATGAGATGATAACATGTTGGATGAATTTACAATGTGGCATTTAATAACATGATGAAATGATCTCGTAGATGGTAGAAAAGATGCGTAGCATGTGTATTATGATATAATGTGGTTTATAAGTTTAGCATGTTAGCATTTGACGTAACATGCGGGTAGCTCTTATGTATTAGCGTGACTCGATCGAGTGGGACTGACTCGATCGGGTGGGTTTTTGACGATTTTGAGTCCAGAATCGTGTTTTTGGGCACTCGATCGAGTAACTAGGGGTACTCGATCGAGTAGGGGGTCACTCGATCGAGTAGCCTAGATACTCGATCGAGTAGGTAAAGATCGAAGGTCGTTAAGGGTCTGATGTTTGGGTACTCGATCGAGTATGTTGGGCACTCGATCGAGTAGCCCGTTACTCGATCGAGTGTGTTTGGGAACTCGATCGAGTAGGTTCTGGGTGTCGTGTCTTCGTGTTTTGAAGTTTAGTACGTATGTTCATATCTACCTTTTCTTATATATGTATAGTTTAAAGATGCCGCCCAAGAGAACTGCTTTATATGCGAGAGCTGAGCTTATGACCGTGGATGACATCGTTAAGATGTTAGAGCACCAGGATGCTCTTACTGAGACCCTAAAGAAAGTGAATGAGGATAAGAATAAGGATAAGGAGAAGGAGGTTGACCATTCAAAAATCAGCCTTTACATAACGATGTTTAACCCGAAAGAGTACAAGGGAGTTGGGGAGCCTAACCTTCTTGATAGTTGGCTGAGAGAGATGGAGAACATATTAGATTTGGTTCATCGTCCGATGAGATGAGGTGGAACAGCTGCGTTCTATCCGAGGGAGGCGGCGAGGCAAGTAGTGGGATTCGGTGAAAGTGAGTGCTAAGGAAATATATACAAACCAAGGCTTACCTGCTATACCTTGGGAGGAGTTTCGTAGGGTTGTGAGGAAGGAGTTTGTACCGGAACATGTGAGGAGTAAGATGAGAGAAGAGTTTGATGGTTTTAAGATGACTCGCGAGATGTCGTGGTCGAGTACTACATTTGTTCAATGAGAAGTCTAGGTATCCGAGGATATGGGTTTGAGTGAGGAGAATCGGCATTGAGGTTTGAGAGGGGTTGACCCCTAAGATTATGGATAAGTTACCCGTGGGAATCCTTGAGATGTTAAGGAAGCTTATGAGAGAGCCGGGAGAGCCGAGAGGTTGGTGGAGATGGCTCGGAGAGGTTAGGTGGTGAGAAGAGGAAGTCCGAGAGCGAGGGTGGTGGCCAATCGAATCACAAGAAAGGCAACCACAATCAGCCTAAGGGATTTTCTTCGGGGTCCGGGTTGATCTTTGGGGCTTCCTTTGGGCGTGGCCGTGGAAGTGTGAGTAATAGTTGGGGAGTGACTGCTATAGCCGTGGTGGAGTAGGCCACAAGAGACATGAGTGCACAAGTGCACCGGGATCTTTCCAGAGACCGCGCGAGCGCGAGCAAGCAAGGACCGGGCCGGATCATGGCCAAACCGGGAAGTCGAGTTGCAGAGTGGAGGCAACCGCAACGGCGGTGAATTTTATCGAAACCACCACCGAACAACAACAACAATCAAGGGTCGGGTGCTAAGCCGACCACTTCGGCAAGATCTTGTCCGGGGAGGTGGGCGTAAGACCGATGGCAAGTTATTCATGATGGAGAAGAAAGCGGTGAGGAAGATGCGCACGTTATCACCTAGTACATTCCTTGTTAATGGTATTCCTACCTTTATTTTGTTTGATTGGGGGCTTCTCGTCGTTCGTGTCTTGAGTCATGTCAAACAGTTGGGTTTGAGAGTATATGAGTCTGTTAGTGAGCAAGTTTTCATATCTTCGGGTGAGTCTGTATCGTGTGGGAGATTGTTCAGAGATGTATCTTTGATAGTTGGGCAAGTTGATTTCCCGGTAGACTTGCTAGAGTTTCCTTTTAACGGTTTTGAGATGATAGTTGGGATGGATTGGTTAGGAAAGTATAAAGCTAAGATAGACTGTCATCAAAAGAAAGTGTCTTTAAGAGGTCCTAAGGGTGTTAGTGTGTCTTATCGTGGGTTTCTAGTCAAACCCAAAGTTAAGTTGATTGCAGCTGTCACCTTGAAGTCTTATCTGAGGAAGGGATGTCCTCTAATCTTGTGCCATGTGAGAGATGATCGGATAGAGAGTCCGACGGTTGATGAGATACCGGTGGTGGGGGAGTTTGCGAGATGTTTTTCGAGAGGAGATTAGGGGTTGCCACCGAAGAGGGAGATAGATTTCTTTGTTGAGTTGAAGCCAGGGACGGGGCCAATCTCTAAGGCACCGTACCGTATGGGTCCTAAGGAGATGGAGGAACTTAGGAGGCAGTTGGATGATCTAATAGAGAAGGGATACATTAGACCAAGTGTATCGCCGTGGGGAGCACCAGTTCTTTTCGTGAAGAAGAAGGATGGGAGTTTGAGGTTATGCATAGATTACGGGGAGCCGAACGTGTGACGATAAAGAACAAGTATCCTTTGCCAAGGATAGATGACTGTGTGATCGGTTGAGCGGTACAACGGTCTTTTCTAAGATTGATTTGAGGTCGGGGTACCATCGGTGAAGATTAGAGAGGTGGACATACCAAAGACTGACTTTCACGTCGAGGTATGGCCATTATGAGTATGTGGTGATGCCGTTTGGGTTGTCTATTGCTTGGCGGTGTTTATGGATTTGATGAACAGAATTTTTAGACAGTTCTTGGACCAGTTTGTGGTGGTGTTTATCGATGATATCTTAGTCTACTCTAAGACTAAGGAGGAGCATGAGGAGCATCCGAGGATCGTGTTCGAGACATTGAGGGATCATGAGTTGTATGCTAAAAGTTTTGTCAAGTGTGAGTTTGGTTAGAGAAAGTTGCTTTTCGGGTGCATGTGATCTCTAAAGATGGGGTAGCTGTGGATCCGGCGAAGATTGAGGCAATGACAAAGTGGGAAGCAGAAGAACGTTGCCGAGGTTAGGAGTTTCTTGGGTTTAGTGGATACTACAGACGGTTCGTGAAGGATTTCTCCAAGATAGCTAGACCGATGATAGCGTTGATGAGGAAAGAGAATAGGTTTCATTGGGATGAGAGTTGTGAGACGGCGTTCCAAACATTAAAGGAGCGTTTGACCACAGCTCCTGTCTTAGCATTGCTTGAAGGGAGCGAGAACTTTGAGGTTTATACAGATGCCTCGAAGAATGGGTTGGGATGTGTGTTGATGCGGAATGGTAAAGTGATTGCCTATGCTTCTAGGCAATTGAAGCCTTATGAGGAGAACTACCCTACTCATGATCCGGAGTTGGGTGCGGTGGTGTTTACTCTCAAGATTTGGAGACATTACCTTTATGGAGCAATCTTTAAGGTATTTTCTGATCACAAGAGTCTCAAGTACATCTTCACGCAGAAGGAGTTGAACATGAAACAGAGGAGGTGGATGGAGCTGATTGGCGATTATGACATGGAAATCATCTACCATGAAGGGAAAGCCAATGTTGTAGCTGATGCTTTGAGTAGGAAGAGTGTACATTCCCTATGTACGGCTTGTCTTTGATGAGGCCGAGGGATGAGGTAGCGAGTTTTGGGATACATATGATGCAGAAAGGAGATGCCATGGGTGATATGACAGTACATCTGGAGTTTTATGATGATATTCGGGGTAACCAGGCTTTGGATCCTAAGATAGTGGAGTGGAGAGCTGGAGTAGAGAAAGGGACAGTGTCCCGGTTTTCTATTCATACAGATGGTAGTTTGAGGTTAGATGGTAGGTGGTGTGTTCCTAATGACGAGGAGTTGAAAAAGACTATCATGACAGAGGCACATTGCACACCATATTCAGTTCATCTAGGTGGAGACAAGCTATACAAGGATTTGAAGAAAACGTTTTGGTGGCCTAGGATGAAGAAAGAGACAGCTGAGTTTGTGTCCCGTTGTTTGGCATGCCAGAGAGTTAAAGGGGAACAGAGACGACCACAAGGTAAGATTCGGTCTTTAGAGGTACCGAGTGGAAGTGGGAATCCATTTCCATGGATTTTATTGTGGGTTTACCAAAGAGTCAACAAGGTAACAACATGATTTGGGTGATAGTGAATCGTCGACCAAGTCACTCACTTTGTTCAATGAAAGATACATGGACTAAGGCACAATTGGCTATGGCCTATCGAAAGAACGTGCTTAAGTTACATGGAGTCCCTAAGGACATAGTGTCTGACAGAGATGCGAGGTTTATATCGAGGTTTTGCAAGGAGTTGCAGGAATCGTTGGGAACAACTTTGAAGATGAGTACAGCATTTCATCCTGCGACAGACGGGAAGACTGTGAGAACAATCAAGACTCTTGAGGATATGTTGCGAGCTTGTGTGATGGATTTCGGTGGTAGCTGGGAGCAGAGGTTGGACTTGATAGAATTTTCTTACAATTACAGTCATCACACCAGTATAGGTATGGCACCGTTTGAGCCTTTGTATGGGAGGAGATGTAGGAGTCCAATCTGTTGGGACGATAGTGCTGAGGCAGTGGTTTTAGGACCAGAGATGGTGCATGAGATGGTGGAACAGATTAAGATGATCAGGGAACGGATGAGAGCAGCCCAGGATCGACAAAAGAGTTATGCAGATCTACGTCGTCGGGACATAGAGTTTCAAGTTGGGGACAAGGTTCTTTTGAAAGTTTCTCCTATGCGCGGGGTTATGAGATTTGGGAAGAAAGGCAAGCTAAGTCAGAAGTTTATAGGGCCTTATGAGATCTTAGAGCGATTTGGGGAAGTTGCTTATCGTCTGGCTTTACCAGCTGCGTTAGAGAGAGTGCATAATGTGTTTCATGTATCGCAGCTGCGGAAGTATGTGAGTGACCTGTCACATGTGTTAGAGGCAGAGAGCTTAGAGCTAGATGAGTCCTTATCATATCTTGAAGTGCCTAAGCAGATTCTAGACCGAAAGGTTAGATAGACTAGGAGTGGTGAGACAGTTTTGCTTAAGATCCTGTGGTCTAACCACGAGACCGAGGAAGCTACATGGGAGCCAGAGGAAGCTATGAAAGAGCGTTACCCTTTCGTTTTTGATCAGGTATGTATGGTTACGGGGACGTAACCTTGTTTCTTTTAGGGGGGTAGGAGATGATCGCGAGCAGTTTTTAAGAGTTTTATACCCCTTTTATATGTTTTGTCGATGTGTTGGTCGGGATGAGTTGGGTTAGTGTCATGTTTTAAGTTGAATTTTGTTTGACTTTTGAGTCGGAAATGTTGTGGGAGTACCTTTGTTTAGTAGTGGTTTGAACTTCGGGGACGAAGTTCCTTTTAAGGAGGGAAGACTGTAATACTCCGCATTTATAAGTCTTGGGGTACTCTATCGAGTAGGCCTTACTCTGTCGAGTAAGGGTAAGTTGCGAAATAAAATAGTTTCTGACCTGTTGGGTACTCGATCGAGTAGCTGGGGCACTCGATCGAGTAAGGGGGTACTCGATCGAGTACCTTGGGTACTCGATCGAGTGTCCGGTTTTACGGGGAGTTTTCTCGGGTTTTGTTAATTATGCGATTAAGGTATTTAAGCTTCATCGTCATTATTCTAAATCACTTTTACAAAACCTAAATTCCTGTTTAAGAGAGAAAGCAAACAAGTTCATCTTCTTAATCGCATTCTTAGCAATTCCGGAGTTCGACGGTCGAGTTCTTGTCGTTGTTCGTACCGTTGAGTTCCTTGCGTCGAGGGTAAGATCTATGCACCCTTTTTATTATGTTTCCTTCGATTCGGTTAAACCCTAATTTAGAGATTGGGGGTTTTTATGTGTAGTATGTGATGTGGTAGTCTCTATGTGTTCTATGATAGGAGGAGGGTTCATAGAAGAGGCTTTTTGACTAAGCGGTGAAAGAGAGACCGTCGATTGTGTGCATACCGGGTAGGATTTCCTACTCGGTATTAGTTCCATAATGGGATATTGGTTGATGTATTGTATTTGGTTGTTTGATATAATAATTGTCTTGTGATTGTGGTTGTGATCGTTGTTGATGGTTCGCGAGGCGTGGCCTCTACCGAGTGGGGTCACTTGCGGGAGTGGCTTCACGCCCTAGTTTCGCCTTCGTGGAACCCGCCACGAAGGGATGTGCACATTAATGGACGGGGTTTATCGCTCACTATGTGGAGCGGGGATTTGGTGGGTACGGCTGCGGTCCCCCACTGGCAGGGCTGGTCCAGTGGACAGTCAGTATTGAGATGATTGGAATCGATGGGTTGTGTGTGTGTGACAGTTAAGCTGTCTGTTTACCTTATCATTGTTGTTTATATTGATTGTGTGATTAGTATCGACCGGTGTTGTTTTGTAAACTGCGGTGATCCATTCGGGGATGGTGAGCAGATATTGAGCAGGTATTGAGATGAGTACTGGGATAGCTGGGATGCCACGACATGATGATAGGAGTCTTCCGCTGTAGCCTTTAGTTTATTTACATTTCAGTTAGAACAGTGAGTTTGAAATCATGTATCGTACTTTTGGTTTGGTTTTGAGGATTGTAACTATTCGCTAAACTATTTATATTAAACATTGTTTCTTCATTGTTGTTTGATTATCATTGCCTCGGGTAACCGAGATGATAATGTCTTCATACCTGAGTCGTCCTGGTAAGGCACTTGGAGTATGGGGGTGTTACAGGTATAGTACCCACTGCCCCTAGAGTGAAGGCTTCTCCCTGGGTAGCAAGAGCATCTGCTTCAACATTCTGATCCCTTGGTATCTGCTGGATGTGGAAGAAGGCAAAGCGGAGTTTAAGCTCCTTCACCACTTCCAGGTAGGCTATCATTTTAGGATCCCTGACCGTGTATACGTTATTCACATGGTTTACGATCAGTTGGAAGTCACTACGCACCTTGATGCGGCAGACTTGCAGTTCTAAGGCTAATTGGAGTCCTAAGATTAGGGCCTCGTATTCAGCCTCGTTATTCGTTGCTTTGAACTCACACCGTACTGCCTGTATTATTTGTTCCCCTTGAGGTGATTTCAGGACCAGCCCTGCCCCTGCTCCCTTCGTATTGGATGCCCCATCAACATGTAACTCCCATACCTGCTCCCCTTTAGCCTCACTTAGGGTCAAGATTTCACTGTCGCTTTGTTCTTGAAGGGTGAGACTAAAGTCTGACACAAAGTCAGCTAAGGCTTGGGACTTTATGGCTGTTCAGGGTTCAAATTTTAGATCGTACCCACTCAGGTGGACAGACCACTTAACCATTATCCCTGACAGTTCGGGTTTCCTCATTATGGTTCTCAGGGGGTAGTTGGTCACGTCTGAAATTTTATGTGACTCAAAATAGAGACGTAATTTGTACGAAGCAGTAACAAGTGCTAAAACAAGTTTTTCTAGAGATGTGTACCTGGTCTCTGCAGGTAACAGAGACTTGCTTATATAGTATACTGGTTTCTGCATACCTTCATGCTCTCGTACCAGTACAGCGCTTAGAGCCACCTCTGTCACTGATAGATACAAGTACAGCGGTTCTCCCTGTTCTGGCTTGGAGAGAAGGGGGGGGGGGTGCTCATGTACTACTTGAGCTCCCTAAACGCCTTTTCATGCTCCTGCGTCCACTCAAACTTCTGGCTCTTCCTCTGGTTGTCATAGAACAATCGACATCTGTCTGAGGACCTTGATATGAACCGGTTTAGGGCTTCTACCCGACCTGTGAGCCTCTGTACGTCCTTTGGCTTCTGAGGAGATTCTAACTAAAGAAATGCTTTGATTTGCTCCGTGCTGGCCTCTATCCCTCTTTGCTTCACCAAGTACCCCAGGAATTTCTCAGATGAGACTTCAAAAGTGCATTTCAGCGGGTTCAAATTCATATGGTATTTTTTGAGGATCGAGAAGGTATTCTCCAGGTGGGACATGTGTTGTTCTGCCTTCTCGAATTTGACTACCATATCGTCAATGTAGACTTCCATTGTTCTCCCTATCTCTTCCTTGAACATTCTGTTCACCAGGCGCTGATAGGTGGAACCAACATTCTTGAGGCCAAAGCGCATCACATTTTAGCCGTACATGCCTCTGTCAGATGTGATGGCTATTTTCTCCTGATCCTTAGGGTCCATTTTTATCTGGTTGTACCCACTCTAGGCGTCAAGGTAAGTAGCTCATGCCCTGTTGTAGCGTCTACCATGGAATCAATTTGCGGCAGGGGAACGGGTCTTTTGGGCAAGCTTTGTTAAGATATGTGAAATCGACGCATACTATCCACTTGTTGTTCTTCTTGGGTACAACCACAACATTCGAGAGCCATTCTGGGTAGTTAACTTCCCTGATCTTGCCTGCTGCCAGGAGGCTGTCTACCTCCTTGTTTATCACCCCGTTCCTTTCAGGAGCGAATTTGCGCCTTTTCTGCTGGACTGGAGGAAAGCTGGGGTCTACATTTAACCGGTGTGTAATTACACTTGGATCTATGCCAATCATGTCACTATGGGACCAGGCGAAACAATCCATGTTAGTACGTAGAAATTCAGTTATCTGCTCATGGATGTTACCTGCACAATCAGCTCCCACCAGCGCCGTTCTTGCTGGAAACTGTGGGTCGACGACTACTTCGTCGAGTTCCTCCTGGGGAGGTGCGATATACTCCCTCTGGATGCACAGTTTCTGTAATTGCTATGCAGGACCAGCTGCAGTGGGTTTCAGAGCGTTCTTGTAAGAATCCCGAGCGACATTTTGATCTCCCCGTATCTCATGTACCCCTAGGGTGTAAGGAACTTCAGGATCTGATGGTACGTTGATGGTACCACTTTCATTTCATGGATCCAAGGCCTGCCAAGTGTCACGTTGTAAGTTGATGGACCATCAATGACCAAGTACCGTACCTGTTTGTTCATACCCCCTGCAAAGGTAGGTATCACTATTTCTCCAAGGGATTGTTTAGTTTCTCGTTGAAGCCTACCAAGGGTACTGTCTTCTGCACCAGGTCTTTCTCGATAAACCCCATGTTCTTCAAGGTTTCCAGCATTATCAGATTCACAGAGCTTTCTGTATCTACCAATATCTTTTTAACAAGGCAATTCCCTATAGAAAAGGTAATGATCAAGGAGTCATTGTGGTGTTCTGCCTCATCAGGTATGTCTACCTCGTCGAACGAGATTGCTGGTAGATCCTGTCTATTGACCCTGAGGGAGAACTCTGGTTTATCTCCTTTAGTCTCGGTTGCATGGCGCTTTGCTGCTGAATAAGTGAGACCACATATCTCCGACCCCCCTTTGATGACGTTCACGACCTTTGAGTAAGGTGGAGGTGGGGAAGGTTGGGCCTGGTCAGCAGCATTGACTTTTCCAGATTTCGCCCCCTTGGGGAGCAGGTGATCCAAGCATCCAGCACTGTAGAGGTGCTTTACTTCCTTTCGTAGTACTACACAATCTTCTGTATTGTGGCCAATACCGTTGTGGTATTCACATCTCTTGCTGGCATCTCTTCTGTCGTTCTCCCTGAGAATAGGCTTCGTGAGCCACCTTGCCCTCTGCCCTAGCTCCTTGATTGCCTTCAATACCCCAGCAAGTTCAGTGGTGAACCCATACTCGCTGAGCTTAGGTGGAGCCTCGGTGCTCTCTGTTTCTCTTGAGACTTTGTTCACTGTGTTCTTGTTGTAGGGTTTGGCTCTTTTATTCTTTTTCTCTGTTGCGATTTTTCTGCTGAACGACTATGTTCCATACAGGTCCCTTCTATCCTCATCCTCCTCTAGGCGATAAGTAGCCTCTGCCATTTGCTTAACTTCCTCAAAGGTGGCACATGGATGCTTGGTGAGTTCCTTGTACAAATCAGAGTCGCGATGCAGTCCCCTTCTGAAGGCGTTGACTGCTGTTGTAGGGTCGCACCTAGGGATAGATATTTTTTCCACATTGAATCTGGCGAGATAATCCCTGGTGCGGCTCCTGACAAGGTGGTACCGAATCCTTTCACTACTACAATTAAGGGAATAAGTAACGCAACATAGAAAACGGTTAAGTTAAATAAGCGTTTTTTACAAGTAAAAAGAACGGTCATCTAACTTAACCGTTCTCTATTTTGAGAAATAGAGAACACCTCGGTTGAATGAGCGTTTTCTTTAAAGTAGAGAGAACACGTGTTCAACTTAACTGTTCTCTACCCAATACCGTTTTCTCATCATTACCCCCGCCCCCCAAACTTCTCTTCATTCGCCCTTTTCCATTAATTTCAAGTTTTACCAACCCATCTCCACCACCATCATCTCGCCCACTCTAAAATGGGATTGACGTCAATTGGACACGGATACTACACATCCGAGTTTTGAGCCACCGCCTAAATCAGTCCCAGCCACCGCCAAATTCAGTCCCAGCCACCGCCAAAACTAGATCCCGCCACTGATGGTACAAATATTAACTTCTAATTCTCATCTTTTTCTTACTTTTGGAAATTCATACTGTTCATTCATTAATTAATACTATGGAGTATGTTTTTTTTTCCTTTGACTTCGATCACTTGGAAATGAATATGTTTTAGATTGTTTAAATTCATATTTGAATGAGGTATTTTTATTTGATTAAGAAGAAATTAGGGGTATGTTAAATTTTGGGATCTCAATTGATATTCAAAAATGGATATAGTTGGTGATATCATTACAAAAAGTTCTAATTTTTGACTTCCTATAAAATCATTGTTATCAAGTGTACTGTTGGTTTAGTTCAATAAGATGAGAATCAAACCAAAACTTGTTAATTGAAATTTTTCATTACTACTGTGAAACTCTTGTTAATTGATAAAGATTACACCTTCAGCTATTAGCTTATTTAGTTCACTTGTTGTTCAGATTACAAGTCAACTTTGGAGTGTTCAGCGATTTCCGGATTTATTACTCTCAAAGTTGAGGTAAATAAATAATTGTTGTGTGTGTTGGGTTCCTTTAAAGTTATGCATTATGATGGATGTGAATAATGTCGTGATTGTATATATACGTATGTTATTGACGTCTTCATACACATCTAAATGCACATTATTGACATAAAATCTCTTATCTGTGTATATAATTTTTTTGCTTGTCAGTTAATTAACAAATTTTGTTATGATAATGCACCAAACCTGTTATCAGTTGTGCAAGCATATTGCTTTTATTGACGGAATAAGTTTGATAATTGTTTGTCTAACAGTGTGAATTAGTAGGAGTATGTGGCAGGACTTATTTGTTAAGAAAATGGCTTATTATTGATTTTATACCTAACCCGACACACTTCAATCTGTATAACTGAGAGTATTATGGCCATTTACTTACAAATTTTATGACTTATATGCTTGGTTATGCCTCATTCCGTCTCTTGGGCATGTTACTTCACAACTCATATGTCTTCTTATCTTTGTTGTGGGGTTTAGATGAGTACTACGCAGGGCCCCAACTTAATATTTTGCATTTGGAACTTGAAAGCTTAAGGATGACTTTGAATTGGCAAAAAGTAGCATCTGTTGCTTGTTTACTCAATAATGAGACAGTTTAGGTGAATTGCTAGTACAAATTTAGGCTTAAGCTCTTCTCTATTGCCATTCATATTTAAAGGGTGTGTTTGGCTTGATATTTATGTTAAGATCTCTGAGACTGCTTGTAGATTTCTGGGAAAAGTCACTCTTATTATGGATGTGATACCTGTTGAAGTGAGTACCAAAAATAATATTTATAAATTCCAAACTACAACTAGCAAGCGGTAGTAAGGGTCGATCCACAGGGAGGTAGGGAGTTCTAAGTGTCTTATCTCCGTCTATGAATTTTCTGGGGGGTTTTGATTATTTCAACTGAACTAAAGAGACTAAGGAAAGAGAGATAAAAATAGAAGAAATTAATAATAGAGGGAAGGAACTAGGACTTCGGGTCATCAATAAACGTCAGTCAATTGCAGCTAAGGTCACAAATTAGTCGATGTGTCGGTCTAAGGGGCAACGAATATCTCCTTTCGGTCTCAATTCGCCCTAAAATGCTATTAGCTTAACTTTCGCCCTCACTAAAGCATCCTATTGTTCACTGCGGGTCCCCCCTATTCCAACCTTTCGGTCCAGGTCAAGGGTTACCAATATTAAAAGGATAATTGTGTCGACTCAACTAGCAGGATACAGTTAAAGCAGCGATTAACAACATCGACTACAACAACAACGACATATCTAATAACCTAATTAGCAACTAACATCAGTCTAATGAATCACCTAATCCTAGCAGAGGTATTAAGCTAGACATGAATAAGAGAGTAAGAACAAGGGAAGGGGGAATAATAAACATTAAATAATTAAGGAGAAAAAGGGAGAGAAAGAAGTTACAGTAGAAATAGATCCGGAAAATAAGAGAGAATAGTAGTAACTGTGTATTAGAAATAATAAGAGAGGAGAAGCAACGTCTGAGGTCAAAAGACCAGTTACAAATGACATCCTCACTTCCTATTTATAAGAAAATAGGATTATTAACTAACCTAATGACGAAAATAAGCTAAAAAGCTCAAGCCCATAGCGAATCCACTCGATCGAGTGATTTAAAACCACTCGATCGAGTAACTAAAGCTTAAACCACTCGATCGAGTAGAAAATCTACTCGATCGAGTAGACCATAAATTGAATCTACTCGATCGAGTAGAAAAAGGACTCGATCGAACATAAATCTACTCGATCGAGTACTTTCCAGCTACGATTTCCTGCTTTGCGCACTGAACTTCAAACGGCTGCCATTTCTTCGTTACTTGGGCAAACAAGGTGATTCCGGTGGCGTTGGAAAGTTAAGAGAACAGGCTTTAATCTCCAATTGGAATCACCTAAATATCTTTTGTAGAACTCAAGATATAGCTCTCCAAATTAGGCACTAGCAATATGAAGTTCTTCCTTTGCTCGCCTAGCTATCTTTCTTTTTTGCGCATCTCAAAATAGCTACATTCCCGCTCCAAATTCACTCTTCCTACAAATTCATGCTAAAAGGACGGTAAAAGGCTCGATTTCACTACTTTCCTGTTCATTCCTGCAATTAGGACAAAACAAACCAAAGTAGCATATTCGGGGCATTTCGTAGCATAAAACCACGATAAAAGAATAGATATACGTGCATAAAAAGGCCTAAAAAGACTATATAAAAGCACGTATCAAATCTCCCCAAACCAAACCTTTACTCGTCCTCGAGTAAACTAAAATGCAATTAATGGAACGGAAATGATAACTCAGAGCTAGCTTAACTTGTCTACTTGAACCAGTTTATTGCAACAAAAACTAACAGTTATAGCTAAGCAGTCAATACGCAAACGAGTTATAAGCTGTTCAGAAATAAAGCCAACCTATCGACCTTGCAAGACCAACAAAATCGGACTCTCTCATGGTCACTCTTCTCTCATGAAGCAAAGGGTGAATGTTATATGTAAAAGAGAGAAGAAAAGACAGTCAATCACCTATCTGCGACCTACATAGCATGCATGCAACAAAGATGAATGACAATTCAAGTACTAATGCACACACTCCAACCAATAATGTCCGTCACAGCCGAGGGCTTACAAATAATTTGGGAATATTGAGGTTCAGGTGAGAAAGGCAAAACATGTTATGGAAATGTGGAGGTAAAAGCGTCAAGCTAGCTCCTAACAGGACCATAATGGAACCATCCTAATCTAAACTGACTGAAAGACTAAGTACAAGTGCCATTCATTTGGCACAAAGCTCACTAAACTCAAACCCAATCTCCTCAAAAAGATAGGGGATAAAACGGAGGAGTCAGACGGTCACAAATTTCCCTTTTTTAATACCGTCTGAAAAAACCAACTGAAACAAAACAACTCTTTTTTTTTTCAAACTTCTTTTTTTTTTTTTTTGTTCACGTTCCAGCCCCCTTTTTTTTTGGGAGTTTATTGAGCCCAGACGGTTGCCGGGGAGGCAGCGTAGTTTAAAATTTGATACCTGTCGAAGTGAGTACCAAAAATAATATTTATAAATTCCAAACTACAACTAGCAAGCGGTAGTAAGGGTCGATCCGCAGGGAGGTAGGGAGTTCTAAGTGTCTTATCTCAGTCTATGAATTTTCTGGGGGGTTTTGATTATTTCAACTGAACTAAAGAGACTAAGGAAATAGAGATAAAAATAAAAGAAATTAACATTAGAGGGAAGGAACTAGGACTTCGGGTCATCAATAAACGTCAGTCAATTGCAGCTAAGGTCACAAATCAGTCGATGTGTCGGTCTAAGGGGCAACGAATAACTCCTTTCGGTCTCAATTCGCCCTAAAATGCTATTAGCTTAACTTTCGTCCTCACTAAAGCATCCTATTGTTCACTGCAGGTCTCACCTATTCCAACCTTTCGGTCCAGGTCAAGGTTTACCAATATTAAAAGGCTAATTGTGTCGACTCAACTAGCAGGATACAGTTAAAGCAGCGATTATCAACATAGACTAAAACAACAACGACCAATCTATAAACTAATTAGCAATTAACATTAGTCTAATGAATCACCTAATCCTAGCAGAGTAATTAACTAAACATGAATAAAAGAGGAAGAAGGAATAAGGGAAGAATAATAAACATTAAATAATTAAGGAGAAAAAGGGAGAGAAAGAGTTACAGTAGAAATATCCGGAAATGAGAAAGTAATATTCAACAGTGGAATAGGGAAAAAGTAACGTATGTGGTAAAATTCCCGAGAAGAAGCCCCCATTGTACCAAAACATGGAAAGGAAATGCAAACTGAAGGAGAAAGAGAGTAAATACGGAAAAACTTACAAGATACGCGAATAAGGGGACCTCCCCAAACCGACCATGAACATGGGAGGTTGCTAAAGGCCCGGAAAACCGTCTCAGGAAGCTAATCCAAGTCAATAGCACTCGATAGCAGTCGAACAGTAGTCAATCGAGTAGAATGGGCGCTCAAAACTGCTCGATCGAACGGAAAAACAGTCGATCGAGTGGTTCTCTATTTGCAGGTGGTCGATCGAGTAAAAATTTAACTCGATCGAGTGAATTCATCAGCAAAAGTGCTCGATCGAGTAGAAAAAACTACTCGATCGAGTGATTCTCAATGTATTTCCTGCAAAACGCAAGTAAACAAAAATTTGATACCGGTCGTCGCAGTATCAAAAATAAATACCTAAGTTACAACTAACAGAAGTCAGCGGCAAGTAGGGTCATTCATACCCCGGAAGATAGTCCAGCATAATTGGAGTTCAGAAAATGCATCTCGTCTGGGCTCGAGCCACTCCAAAAACCTGGCTAAATAAGTACCAAAAATTTCCTTCTCTTCCTGCGGAAAGAGAAGAACGAAAGACATAATAACAGTCTCAAGGAACCGAAACTCCTTGAGACAAGAAATAAACTAAATAAAAACAAATAAAACTACGCTGCCTCCCCGGCAACGGCGCCAAAATTTGATACCTGTCGAAGTGAGTACCAAAAATAATATTTATAAATTCCAAACTATAACTAGCAAGCGGTAGTAAGGGTCGATCCGCAGGGAGGTAGGGAGTTCTAAGTGTCTTATCTCAGTCTATGAATTTTCTCGGGGTTTTGATTATTTCAACTGAACTAAAGAGACTAAGGAAAGAGAGATAAAAATAGAAGAAATTAACAATAGAGGGAAGGAACTAGGACTTCGGGTCATCAATAAACGTCAGTCAATTGCAGCTAAGGTCACAAATCAGTCGATGTGTCGGTCTAAGGGGCAACGAATATCTCCTTTCGGTCTCAATTCGCCCTAAAATGCTATTAGCTTAACTTTCGCCCTCACTAAAGCAACCTATTGTTCACTGCGGGTCTCCCCTATTCCAACCTTTCGGTCCAGGTCAAGGGTTACCAATATTAAAAGGCTAATTGTGTCGACTCAACTAGCGAGGATACGATTAAAGCAAAACGATTAACAACATAGACTACAACAACAACGACAAATCTAATAACCTAATTAGCAACTAACATCAGTCTAATGAATCACCTAATCCTAGCAGAGGTATTTAGCTAGACATGAATAAGAGAGTAAGAACAAGGAAGGGGAATAATAAACATTAAATAATTAAGGAGAAAAAGGGAGAGAAAGAAGTTACAGAGAAATAGATCCAGGAAAATAAGAGAGAATAGCGAGAATGAGTGTATTAGAAATAATAAGAGAGGAGAAGCAACGTCTGAGGTCAAAAGACCAGTTACAAATGACATCCTCACTTCCTATTTATAAGAAAATAGGATTATTAACTAACCTAATGACGGAAATAAGCTAAAAAGCCCAAGCCCATAGCGAATCCACTCGATCGAGTGATTTAAAACCACTCGATCGAGTAACTGAAGCTTAAACCACTGGATCGAGTAGAAAATCTACTCGATCGAGTAAACCATAAATTGAATCTACTCGATCGAGTAGAAAAAGGACTCGATCGAACATAAATCTACTCGATCGAGTACTTTCCAGCTACGATTTCCTGCTTTGCGCACTGAAATTCAAACGGCTGCCATTTCTTCGTTACTTGGGCAAAC
The DNA here is from genome assembly GCF_048544455.1 of Silene latifolia. Classification (NCBI taxonomy): domain Eukaryota; kingdom Viridiplantae; phylum Streptophyta; class Magnoliopsida; order Caryophyllales; family Caryophyllaceae; genus Silene; species Silene latifolia. Next base: position 116,724,548 of record NC_133538.1, on the reverse strand, counting down.
AGGGCGATTCCGGTGGCGTTGGAAAGCTAAGAGAACAATATTTCATCTAAAATTGGAATCACCTGTATATCTGTTGTAGAACTCATGATATAGCTCTCTAAAGTAGGCACTAGCAATTTGAAGTTCTTCCTTTGCTCGCCTAGCTATCTTTCTTCTTTGTGCATCTTAAAATAGCTACATTCCCGCTCCAAATTCACTCTTCCTACAAATGCATGCTAAACAGACGGTAAAAGGCTCGATTTCACTACTTTCCTGTTCATTCCTGCAATTAGGATAAAACAAACCAAAGTAGCATATTCGGGGCATTTCGTAGCATAAAACCACGATAAAAGCATAGAAATACGTGCATAAAAAGGCCTAAAAAGACTATATAAAATGCACGTATCAGGATGCTCAGTTAGGTGAGTTTTATGCTTGAAATTGACAGATTTATGAAGTGTACTCAATTACTTGGGGCTGATTCTAAGCTTATCCCAAACTTAAAATTGGGTTAGAGTGTTAGACCAATGTTTATCCTTGCCTCACATTTTCGTGTATTGAAGCTTAGGATAACTGGGTGACTTATTTTTTTAATGCTTCACATTACGCCATGGGTAACCTGGTGAGCTCGATTCTCTCCCTCCTTGTTAATGACCCCGAGTTCTTTATCACCCATTTGAATGTGAACTTCTTGTGATTCTTATTTGTGTTAAATGTTGACTGTTTTTTTTTAACTCCTCTCCACTTACTCTGTCTCACGATTGCAGATGAACACACCCAAGTGCCCAACTCAGTCAAATGGCAGACCGTGCTTCCTTGCTGATATAGTTTTTGCTATGTAAGTACACTCCTATCATGGGTGCTTACGCAAGTGCAAGATATCAGAAAGTACGTGGTTTTGTTGTTTCTAAGGTTCAGAAAGTAGAGACGAGGTGGAGGAAATCATCGCATTAGCTTTAAGTGCTCATAATCACATGTTGTAGACTATATTTGTACAGTATATATTATTAGGTGTAAGTTGAACTATAATAATCACTGTATAAACTGTATTCATATTCTGCTTTCGACCCTTCAGGAGAACAAGGAAGGTCTTGAGTTGCTCAAGACAGCTATTGAGAAGGCTGGATACACCGACAAGGTAAATAACTGTAAATAACTTCGTCAGTGGTAGTTTGTCAAATCTGATCATAGGAAATTTATTCAGTGAGCTTATTTTTACATGTTCTCTATCTCAGGTGGTTATTGGGATGGATGTTGCTACATCTAAGTTCTACATGGAGGACAAGTCATATGACTTAAACTTCAAGGAAGAGGTATGCTTCAGTTGCCTTTCAAATTGGTTAAGTTCCATTTTGTTTGATCGCGACAGAATGTTTACTGATTGGACTTCACCGACTGCGATGTTTGCAGAATAACGATGGGCGGTTACAAAGGATTTCTGGTGAGCCCCTCAAGGATCTCTACAAGTCATTTGTGGCTAAGTACCCCATTGTGTCAATTGAAGATCTTTTTGACCAAGATGACTAGGAGCACTATGCTAAGATGACCGCAGAAATCGGAGACAAAGTACAAATTGTTAGAGATGATCTCTTGATCACCGCAAAAATCGGACTTAGTTAGTTTGCTCGCTGTTTTGGATCTGGTTGTGAAACAAGTGTATTGGTATTGGTATTTGATTTTAATGAAAATAAATATATTAATTTTATTCAAATATCATCAATATTTTTTTTTAAAAAAGCCAAGAGGGATAGAGAACTGTTATCTTACCAACCGTTCTCTTTTACTAGGAAAAGAGAACGCTTATCAGGTGTTCTCTAAAGCTCATTTCAGTCGTTCTCTATGATTATCAATACAAAACGCCTCTTCTAACAATTCTCTAAGCTTTAGAGAACACTGAGTTGGAGAACGCCTCTAAAGCGTTCTCTAATGTTAATTCCAACAGTTCTCTAAGCCTATTTTTGTAGTAGTGTTTGCACATACATGCCTCCTTTTCAGGCCCTGTTGCTGCAACCACCATCATTTTATGCTTGTACTGGTTGATGTGCTCCAGCGAATCCTTTGTTCCATCATACAACGTCATCGTTGGTGTGGTGAACCCCTTTGGCATGCTGACAAGGGCAATGATGTCCAGAAAGGGGGAATCCGCATAGCAATCCGGGGTTGCTACCTCCATGGGACGTGGTAACCCTGGAACCTCGCTGAATAGGGACCTGTTATCCTACAACTGTTGTTCTACATGGCTTCCTACCCCCATACCCTGGTTGTGGGGTTCTGAGTAGATCCCCCTATGGATTTGGTGTTCCTCCTGGCATGTAAGGAGGGACCATGTAGCTTCCAGATAATGGTGTTGAGTTCACAATAGGCCTAAACTGGCTGTCTGGAGTATATGGCATATAGGAGCACATCCCGGGATATGCGTTTCTTGCTGACTGTTCCCCTGGATTACTTCATGGTACCACTGGCGTACTGCTGTTTGTTGATATGGGATCTGGAGTCAGTGCTCCTAATCCTACAGGATTGAGTACCATGGGGTACATTTGTGGCATCCTTGGTGGTGGTGGAACCCCTAGTGGTTGGATCGTACCTTGGGTGGCCACCGTTCCTGCTGGATATACTTGCTCGGGTGGCGTGGTTATCCCTAGTGGCAGCATATCCATATCGAGCCTGGTTACTAGATTTTGCGGCAGTAGCCTCCCTGAGTACTCCCTAGCATTCCCCTGGCCGAGTGTTGACCTTGCCATCTGCTGGGTCGTTCCCAGGGGTGATACTGCATCTATCTTCTCCTGCAAGGACTGGTTGTCCCTTCGTAGCCTTATCACCGCCTACTGCAAGGATGTCATCCCTTAGAGCAACTGCTGTACCGGATCCAGTTGTAATGCTCCCGGGAGACGGGCTCCTTTCAGGTGTCCCGGTGATCCTGGGCGCTGCGGACTCCCATCCTTATTAGGCTTTGGCACAGGATTGATAACTGGTGATTTGCCAGCCTTTCCTGCGCCCAGATCTGTGATTTTGGGGGAGTAAGGAGGCTTTGCTGATACTTGGGGCTGAGCCTGGCCTGCAGTCACTCTGGTGGCAGGGACCACCGTTGTTGGAACACCGGAGGTTGCTGGCGTCGCCCCTACTACTGGAGTTTGCACTGATGTACTCATCGGATCAGATACGTTCTGATTGGATCCTGACATGATCAACTATACAGATGTTAGGGTATTTCGAGAAGAGGTATTTTAACCAAGATTTAACCACAATGCCCCACGGTGGGCGCCAAACTATTTTGGTAAGATTTGACCGACTAAATATTTGTGAGTCAATGCGGCTATTCTAATTAAAATACGATATTAAGGACTGATGTAGATTAGTAGTAAGAACACAACGAGAACGAAATTAAACAACTAGTGCGAAGGAAAAACAAACGAAAAAGAAAGAGTGACAAATGACACAAGTAAAATGGTGACGCGGGAAACCCAAAATGTGGGAAAAACCGCGGGGGGAATGGAATCCCACTAATGATCCACTAGTAGTAATAGTATTAGAGGGTAAACCTAGTTAGAACAATCAGGAGGAACAGCAGTAATCTCCAAATGACTAAGTACAAATGACACGAATGGTGTATATGTTTCTAAGTGTGTTAATTATTAATTGTTTGCAGGTGGTGAATGATATTTCTTCGTGTGGAGTGAATGAGGGATGCCTTGAATCTGATGTTTGTTGCTCTTTTTGTTGGAATATGTGTCCTCCGATAATAATGCGATCACAAATGTCGATCATAATGATCACATGTTTAAATCTCATTTTAGAAATACATGTGGGATGTAATATTTTATAGTCAACTGGTCCACACATATCGGTAATGATTGGCTGACTAGAGTTTGACATTACTGTCGTGCGACGGTGGTGATCAGTTCATCCCCTTAGGTCATACCTATAGGGAAATACTCTTAATTGATTATTTAATTAATCGTATGCCGATACGAGTTAATTAAATTGTTTAAAATTGACGGATGATTTTGTGAGTAAAGTTAACGTGTCTTATTGTAATTTGATTAAATGAGATACGGTCTAAGTAATCGAATTGTTTTATTACTTAGATAAAATTATTGTTTACGAAACAATTGAAATTGTGAATAATTTATTATAAATACAAGACGTTGTAATTTATAATTTGATAAACCATTTTGGTACAAGTGATTACGAATTACTAGTGGATTTTTTATATGACATATTTTATGAGTATGTTGATTTTTAATATGTTAAAAATACATTACAAATTCACATGTCAAGTAACATGTCACCTATGTCACAATTGACAAATGACAAAATAAAATGGACCTTCCGTTTTATTTTGTATGTACCGAAAAATTGGAGGGAGTATTAGTGGAAAATTTGTGTTGATTATTTTAATAAGAGAAAACATAATGATTAAGCCTAATCTCTAGCCATGCAACCCTACAAGCTTTTGTGAAGAGCATATTTTGCATGCATTGGCTCCCCAATAAACCTCCCCCTAAAACCGGTTTTTCCACAAGGAAAATACCCTTGGTTTTTCCTCTACAATTATTCATTTTTTATACCATACGTAATAATTTTCTAGTGTAAGAAAATTAATCCTCTCTACTATTTGTGAAAATCTTAGAGAAATAAAACCACAAACATACTCCCTCTTGGACCGATTTATTCAAGAGCAATTACAAAAAAATTTTTTTGTCAAAATTTAAGCATGATTAATATTATTACTAGATCATAATAATATTGATTAATAAGGGTATTCCTTGGGTATATGCTTTTGGGAGAGGTTCTAATTTGAACCTTGTTCATCCATAATAAAGAAAGCTCAAGAACAAGGAAGAAGAAGATCTTACTTGTGCCCTTTAATCCGAAACATCATAGTAAGAAGTGACGATTTCTTCTCTACTTTTGTTTTAGTTTGCATGCATAAGATCTAAATTTTATTTTATGACTAAATAAATCTTTTATATATGAATATGTAAATTAATGAGATTAATGAATTCTAACAATCGGTATCAACAGCCTTAGGTTGTTTGCATGCAAATCGGTTTATTGTTTTTCCGATTTAATCTAATTATCAAACAAAACTTGTAAATTTGTGCTTATTATGATATGTCACGAAATTTATTTGCATGTTAAAGTTTCTGGTCCTAAAATGTATTTGGGATATTTTGGTTTATTTATGGATTTTATTGTTCGTTTTATATAATATTGGCATTAAAAATGTGATTTTTATGATAAAAATGTCATTTTTGGACAAAAAATAGCTAAACTTTGAATTTTTCAGTGTGTTTTGGATATGTTTTCACATATATTATCTACTGATGGTCTGCAAATTGTCATGATAAAATGAGTTGTGTTGCTCGAAATATGGATTTTTTAAGTTAAAATCGTATTTAAATGGGTAAATAGGTTAATATGAGTTATATTTCGAATCTGGTCATGGAAATTTAGTATGTTGTTACATGCAATTTTACAAGATGTGTGTAAAATATTTGGATATAATGAAGTCTTTATGCATGATTTATGAATTTTTGATGAAAAATCACATAAACAGTGACTATAATTAGTAATAATGCTAAAACATACTTCATGACTAAAGGAAAAATGTCACATGTTGCATTTTATCATATATTTCAGATCTAAAAGTGAAAAGTTGATGAATATAATTAATCTCATATTTTTATGGTTATAATTGTTAATATCCAACATTGTTTTTCTCGATAAATTTTCAAAATTTTTAACCTTAGGTTTGAATATTATGAGTGTCATGGAATTTTTTCCAGAATGTTCATGAGTTTAAATTTTAAAATTTGAAATTATTTGAAATTTTTATGATTTAATTTGAGGTTTATAGCATAAATTATGTATTTTTGGGTCCATTTATGAACAATATTAAGAAATCAAGGTTAATTATTGGCAAAATGTTAGTGGAGACTAATTTTGAATCCTAAGATCATTAGGGTAATTAACTTGTACATAAATATGAATTTATGTAATTATTGTGATTTTAAAAGGTTAAATCACGCAAATCAGTAAAAACCGATTAATATACGATATAGGCTCCTTAAAGGCGATTTAGCATAAAATCAAGCATGTTCATACATATTATAATGCTGCATTTTATTTATGATTGTCATATTTTAATTTTATGTAATTTTAAATTATGTAATTTTATTTAGTATGGCCTTAGTTTTAATTGGTATTACCCGAAATGTATGGGAATATCGATTCGGTTGTAATTATTGTTATCTCGTATCACCGTTTTGTAATTTAATAGATTTATTTTTATTTTAATTACAAATGTATAATAGGAAATTATGTAATTCATTTTGTAATTTATTTATTCCGGAGTTCCTTGAAGACGGTGCCATTCAAGAAGGTGATCCTTCAAAAAAAGTGTTGCCTTGAAATGCGTGCCAAGACCGAAGTTCAAGGGACCAAAGGAGTTGGTTTCCGAATTTGTAATAGTTTATTAGATTTACTATTTTAGGAAGGCCATACTAGGATTTTTTTTATGCTTTGCATTTTATTTATATATTGCATGCATCGCTAAATCGCCATAACTAAACATACATTTTAAATTGAGTTTATCGACCGTGTCAATTACAATTATCGTAGTTCACCGCTTTAGTTCACTTAAAACGTGATAGATAATAAATTGACATGACCTCTCGCTAAAATAAACAATTGAGACTTAGCTTTACCAAAAAGTAGAAACCATGAAAACCTATTTCATGAGGGAGTGCACTCGGCCCTACCGGGGTACAAACCTTGTTACGTAGAGGAAGTGGGTGATAAATGTCTATCCACCGAATTTATGTTAATAAATGGTATTTCGGCACACCGTGCCCTAAGTTAATATGAATGTGGATCATGGATGATGCGTGTCCTAAATATGATGTTTTACACCCTATTTTACACGCATTTCAGAGCTCATTTGTGTAGTTTAAGCTACTATTTTCCCTATTTCCGTCTACTTCTGTGTTTTTGTGTAATATTGCAGAAATGTGAAGAATCCAGCGGGAAATGAGCCAAATCCATCCCCAAGTACTTGGCATATTATTTGACATGAAGTATTTACTCGGGAAGCAAACTTGGTGCGCGTATCGAGGCCTGAAAGGCAAATTTACGAGGCTTTTGGAGCAACTACCTGATGAAGCAGTCGATCGACTGACCGTTATGGTCGATCGACCAGAGCGCGATTCCTAAAATAGATCAGGAGCTACTGTTCAGCGAGGTTTGGTCGATCGAATGGTCCTTGTGGTCGATCAACCAAACCGTGATTCTGGCGTGAATTAAAGAACGAGAATTCCGAAGCCCAACGTAATTAGGTTTTAGGAATAAGTTACGTAAGACTATCTATATAACGTAACCTGATGTTTTCAGAGGATCATGAGGGAGTTTTAGGGAAATAATTAGGGTTCAATATCAAGTTTAGCATTAGATCTCATAAACATTCAATACAATCGGTTTTATTTGCTTTACTTTCGTTCGTGCTTTCAGATTTTTCCTGCTTTCATTCGGTAAATTATGTTCCTTGATTTCAGTTTGATGTTATTCATTATTAGATTAGAATTGATTAGTTAGAATCCTTAAAGCCTTAGTTCCTTGTTTTACGCGGTTTTCTTTTTCATTTAATTTAGTTATGAATCCTACTGTTTTCATCTCTAGTTTCGTTATTATTATTAATTCCAGTATGAGTACCTAAACCCTTTGTGCTAAGATGTAGGGGACCTATAGTTTATACGGCGTAGAATAGGTTGACCTGAGTCGCGTCATGGTCGATCGACTGCCTTGCATGGTCGATCGACTGGCTCACGTGAGAACAACTTCGACTTAATTAATTTCATTGCTATATTTGACGAATCGAGTGCACGCGACTAGTTGAATGCTTAGGAATTGACCGACCCGATAGATCGAAAGATAGGAGAGGGAAATAGACAACTTAATTAAGACGGCTAAATTAATAAGATCGAGAGATAAGTTAATTTAGGCTTTTAAATCACTTTTCAGGGTGAGAGTCAGTACTAGTGATATTAGGGACCCGTACCTAGATCGAGAGATGCTACCTGTTAAGAATGGACCGAGAGAACTTCTTATTCTTCCCGTCTTACGTGATTTTTTCAGACTTATTTAGGATCTTGCCGTCGAAACTACAGTGAACCGACCATCTTAGCATCCTTTTAATATTTGATTTCATCCAGTTTCTTTTATCACTCATTTATTTGTTTTAGTTTAATTTTAAATTTGATTGCCTTTAGTTATAGAACTGTTTAAATCAAACCCACTGAGACTGTTACCTTAGGCTAAAATTAGACAACAATTAATTTCATCGCCTCTCTGTAGTTCGACCCTGACTGCCACTATCTATAGTAGTAGTTTGGATTATAAATTTATCTTTTACTCTACGACGGTATCAAATTTTGGCGCAGTTGCCGGGGAGGCAATTGTTTAATTTTTTAGTTGTTTTTATTTTAGTCTTTTTCTTGGTTTAAGGGACATCTGTTCCTTAATCTCTTCTCATATTCTACTTGTTGTTTCCTCTTATGCGCAAGTCACAAGGTGGTGATTTACGACCGTTAGATCCTGAGATCGAAAAGACTTTGCGTGAGTTGAGACGATCATCTAGAGTATTGCCGACAGAGGAAGAGCTGAGTACGCTGTCCAGTTACTACGAGAATGAGCTATTTGAGGAGGATCCACCTTCATCTCCTATTTCTACTTCTTCAGCTGAGACCGTTACATCTCCAGATATGGCTGAAGAAGCAAGAATACCCAGTCACTCCGAGCCAAAAGCCGAAAATCTCTGTAAGGGATTCGCGTTGCCACCCGGGACGGAAAGGAAATTCGAACCGAAACCGTCTTACATTAACTTGGTTGAGAGAAACCAATTTGGGGGAGCTGCAAATGAAGATGCGGCTAAACATATGGAGACATTCATTGACTATTGGTGTTCCATACCCCTACCAGCAGGTGTGACCCAGGACCAGGTAAAAGAGACGATGTTCATATTCTCGCTTCGTGATGCTGCAAGGGAATGGTACCGAGATCTGGATCGAGCTGCTAACTTGATTACTGATTGGAATTCGCTGGCCCTAGCATTTTATAAGAAATATTTCTCTACATCGAAGACCAATGCGATTATAGCGCAGATCACAAGCTTTAAACAGGGTCCTAATGAAGATTTTCATGAGGCATGGGTCCGTTTCAAAAGACTGGTGCGAACTATTCCGCACCATGGGTTTGAGAAATGGTTTCTGTGCAACTAATTCTATAATGGTCTTTATGATGATTAGAGATCTATCCTAGATGCTGCAGCTAATACGAGATTTCAAGAAAATAGCGGTGAGACAAAGGGGTGGAAAATCATCGATGACCTGGCCACCCATAAAGCTGAGCATGGGAATTCTAGAGGAAATCAGAGAAGATCAGCTGAATCTCCTACTGTAGCTGCAATAGAATCCCTTACTGCGAGATTCGACAAGATAGATTTTGGGGGATCCCAAAAAGTAGGGATATATAAAGTTAATGCAGTTTCAGACGGTCCTTTTACATGCAAAAGATGTGGAAGAGAGGGACATGTTTCGGAATTTTGTACTAGTTCGAATGAAACATGTGCTGCCTTTTAACGTTATAGGCAGACGGGTAATTATCCCGATTCCTCTAATGTCCACCCCAATTTGAGGTGGACTAACCAGAATGTCCTTAATCCGGGTCCACCACCACAGCAGCAGCAACAGCAGCAGAGTTATGTGCCCCCTCATAAGCAGTAGCAGTATCAAAAGCCTCCTTTTGTGCCTTAGCAGCAGCAATTTCAAGGTTCTGATATTTCTGAATTCAAAAACATGGTTCAGAATTTGTCGGGTTTGCTAGAAAAGAGTCTCTAGCTAGAGAGACTTCTACAAAAATCTTGGAGAGTCAAATTGCCCAACTGGTAAGCAAAAGTGTAACTCGAGCTCCGAGGCATTTACCATCGCAGCCGGATCAAAAAGAGACTCTAAATGCGATCACTTTGAGGAGTGGATCTACCCTTGATGGGCCCGCTATGGTCGAAGATGTTACTGAAAAAGATGAGGCGGAACTGAGCAAGAAAAAGGCCGGAGTGAACAGTAGCAAGAAAAAGACGATCAGCAGGTATGTCAGTCGATCGACTGACACGCCTCGTCGATCGACCAGCTCGCGAATAAATGCGCTTTTCATTCTCGAGGGAGCGGTCGATCGATCGACCTACATGGTCGATCGACTGAAGATACTGCTGATCGTGAACCTTTTCGTCCTCCAATGCCAGATAACTTGAGGGACCACTTATTTCGGGGTACGACGACTCCGAAATTATTGAGGCAAGATCCAAATGCTGATGGGTCAGTTCTGGTTCCAAAGTATGACCCCCTGACGGTTAATGGTTCATTCCTAAGACGGTCTGAAGAAGGTCTGAGCTACAACAAGGACAAAGTAGTGGATTTTCAAACGAAATCCACTGATGCCGGTATGAGAGACTTAGAGGAGAGGGCTAAGTTGCTTCTTACAGCCCCTTACCCAGAGAGATTGGTGCCGACAAAGGAACAAGTATCGTTTAACAAATTTGAAAATGTTATTCGTAGTTTAAATGTGCAAGTTCCTTTCCAAGAATTAGTTAATCAAGTGCCTGCTTACGCGAAATTTATGAAGCAGCTTTTGTCTAAAAAGAAGTCACTTGATAATGTGCAATCTATCGTACTAACTGAGGAGTCATGTTCCTATTTGACTCACACTGCTCCACATAAGTTACCTGACCCTGGTAGCTTTTTTGTTCCTTGTAATATTGGTACCTTCTCAATTGAGAAGGCGTTATGTGACCTAGGGGCCAGTATTAGTGTTATGCCTTTGAGTCTTGATAAGAAATTGAAATTGACTAGGTTTACAGTTACTAACATGACAGTACATATGGATGATTGTTCTGCGGTCCAGCCTATAGGAGTCTTAGAGGATATTCCTGTGCAAATAGGAAAGTTTTTTTTCCCAGTTGACTTCGTTGTACTAGATATACCCGAGGATGCTCACATTCCTATCATTTTGGGTAGACCATTTCTGCACACTGCTGGTGCGGTTATAGATGTTGGCTCAAGGACATTGACCTTTAAAGTAGGGAAACAGTCCATTGTTTTTGCCCAGACCGCTAAGAAGAAAGATCTTACGTGGCCAGTCACATGTAATACAATTTCTGAGAAGAAATCTTATTTTGTGCTTTCTGATATGCCTGCCCCTATGCCTATATCTGTTATAACACCACCGCCCCTGATTGAGAGCAAATTGGAGGAAGATTCTTCTGCTTTACATATTGCAGGAAATGGTTTGGGGAATTTGGAGCCGCATGTTGCTCCAGCTGTGAAGGAGCCAATCGTTCAAAGAGGCGGCCTAAGATGTCTTAGCTATGGCACAGATGAGGAGCCTGATGAGGAGCCAGTCAAGGTGACGGAATCCGATTTGGATTTTGACGAGCCAGACGAGGTCATTGATTGGGAAGATGTTAGAGATGTTGATCCTTTGAGTTTTGCGGATATTGGAATTGATAGGAGTGTTGCTGAGGAGATGAGCACTGTAGAGGCTACTTCTTGTAGCCAGAAGCCGAGCAAGTGGGCCATTCCGTGGCCATTCTTGATCAACTATTAGTTTGCTGAGGAGATTGAGACTTTTCTAAAAGACATTTTATTGCTTTTGTTAGACTTTTTATTATTTTAGTTTGCGCGAGACTTCGCTTTAATAAGTTTGCTTAGGATTTAAGGACTTTAGACTTTACATTTGGCTTTTGTGCAATTTTAGGCACGTTATTATGTGTATTTGCAGGTTCATGGACCATATTAGCTCAATTTATTGAGTTAATTCGAAGAAATCAGAAACTTACAGCAGGTTTTTTCCGTCGATTGACTGGCTGCTATGGTCGATCGACTGAGCCGCGATTACAGAGGCTTCTGTTCTTGTCACCCCTGGTCGATCGACTGGCTGCTATGGTCGATCGACCGCTTCCCGCTGCTGTACCTGTTCACGACCATTCCCCTGCTGTGTTTGGTCGATGTGCGGAGTTGAGGGAGTCTTTTCTCCACTTTATTCTCCGATCCATTTCTGTTTTCTTCTATTTTTCTTATTTTGAACATAATTTTGCGTTTCGTAAATTGCTTCTCGGAATTACGCGCGGTACTTTTGTTTCTTTTCAGGTACCTATGGTAGCACTGCTGGCTATTGAACCCTCCTAGCTCACGCTGCTTTGGGGAGGTTTCCTTTTGCTGCGCTTAAAGTCTTGTGAGTTTCCGAGTCCTTTTCATGTTTTATTTAGTTATTATTTATCGCAAATTTCCCATTTCCCTTTTATTTTCTTATATGATTTTGCACAATGGGGACATTGTGTGATTTGGTTTGGGGAAGGGTTTTGCGCATTGCATTCACATGTTCTTTTGCATTTCTGTTTCACGTTTATTTCACTTCAGTTTGCATTTGTTATTTTATTTCCTATATATATACAAAAATTCAAAAAATTTAAAATTTTCAAAAATTCAAAAAAAATTTCACGTTTATTTTAGCATATAGGTTGAGTCGGAACGGTAGTATTTCAATGATGACATTGCATTTTCAGCTGTTTATGCCTAAGCCGTGCTAAATTGACATGTTATTAGTAGAATCATATATGCATAGTCTACGAGTTTTCGTTACTTTATTCGCTGAACCTTGAGACTTGACTTAGATTTATGGCAAAATACTTATTTTTCTGAGGTGTAGAGCTTATAACTAGTGACATTCATGACCGGTTTATCTAGGAATGTGAGTAGTTACTCCTTGTAAGACATGTTATATCAATATGCATAAGTATGAACTTAATCTGCTTAATACCTGTATGCATTCGGGTTCATGGTTAGTTGACACATGTGGAAGAGGTCACCCCTTTATTCATTTTGCCCATAAGCTCCATACTGCCAAAAATAGCCTTTTTGTCTCGTTAACTACATCCTACATTTAGCCTGCCCTTGTCAAGCTAATAGTTTATGTTCTTGGGATTGTTATTTCGTTTTTGGTAGCTAATGCTCATTTTGAGATGATGTGGGGAAGATGAAAAGGACAAGAAAAAAAGAAGAGAAAAAAAAAAGGAAAAAAGAACAAAAATAGAACAGCGTTCGACAAAAGAGCAAAATCCAGGCGATCGACTGACTATCTTGGTCGATCGACTGAAGCCCGAGAAAAGAAAATTCGAAAAAAAAATCACATGGTTGAAGTTTTGAGTAGATGGTGATTTTATTCCCATGTTTTGTAATTATCATTTGGGGAATTACAGTTACAATTGGAGATTGTGAGATTCGTGCTTACTATTAGCACCGCTTTATCGTTTAATCTTGAGCAAGAAGTTGGAATGAATTATTAATTTGGTTCCCTTAGTTACTAGCTTGGCTTTTAACTCTGTTTTTATCCAAATTTATCTTAGCCCCTTCCTGCCCATACCTCACATATCCAAATTGTGCCTCGGCATGTGTCATGGTCTTTTATGGTTGGAATGCATATGTACGGTTGTAGAGATTATTTTCATATTAGACTGCAGGCGTGTTCTTATAGGTCGTAGTTAGGTGAGATTCATCACATGTACTTCTTTCTATCTTTTACATATATTCACCTGTGCCTACGTGCGATATGAGCGACCCGTGAGAGTCCATAATGATAAGTCTCCATAGTTGACGGTTCAGCAGTTTTTTGACGACAACATAACTCGTTTGCATGATTTATATCGCTAATTGATTGTTAGTTGTTGCATTAAACTGGTTTAGGCTTTACAGCATGCATTTCGCTCTGAGATTGAACTCGTTCCATTAGGTCCTAGGATTGAATCTAGTTCTTGCTTGGGGACAAGCAAGGGTTTGGTTTGGGGAAGTTTGATGCGTGTCCTAAATATGATGTTTTACACCCTATTTTACACGCATTTCAGAGCTCATTTGTGTAGTTTAAGCTACTATTTCCCCTATTTCCGTCTACTTTTGTGTTTTTGTGTAATATTGCAGAAATGTGAAAAATCCAGCGGGAAATGAGCCAAATCCATCCCCGAGTACTTGGCATATTGATTGACATGAAGTATTTACTCAGGAAGCAAACTTGGTGCGCGTATCGAGGGTTGAATGGCAAATTTACGAGGCTTTTGGAGCAACTACCTGATGAAGCAGTCGATCGACTGACCGTTATGGTCGATCCACCAGAGCGCGATTCCTAAAATAGATCAGGAGCTACTGTTTAGCGAGGTTTGGTCGATCGACTGGTCCTTGTGGTCGATCGACCAAACCGTGATTCTGGCGTGAATTAAAAGAAAGAGAATTCCGAAGCCCAATGTAATTAGGTTTTAGGAATAAGTTACGTAAGACTATCTATATAACGTAACCTGATGTTTTCAGAGGATCATGAGGGAATTTTAGGGAAATAATTAGGGTTCAATATCAAGTTTAGCATTAGATCTCATAAACATTCAATACAATCGGTTTTATTTTCTTTACTTTCGTTCATGCTTTCAGATACTTCCTGCTTTCATTCGGTAAATTACGTTCCTTGATTTCAGTTTGTTGTTATTCATTATTATATTAGAATTGATTAGTTAGAATCCTTAAAGCCTTAATTCCTTGTTTTACGTGGTTTTCTTATTCATTTAATTTAGATATGAATCCTACTGTTTTCATCTCTAGTTTCGTTATTATTGTTAATTCCAGTATGAGTAGCTAAACCCTTTTTACTAAGATATAGGGGACCTATAGTGTAGACGGCGTAAAATAGGTTGACCTGAGTCGCGTCATGGTCGATCGACTGCCTTGCATGGTCGATCGACCGGCTCACGTGAGAACAGCTTCGACTTAATTAATTTAATTGCTATATTTGACGAATCGAGTGCACGCGACTAGTTGAATGCTTAGGAATTGACCGACCTGATAGATCGAAAGTTAGGAGAGGGAAATAGACTACTTAATTAAGACGACTAAATTAATAAGATCGAGAGATAAGTTAATTTAGGCTTTTAAATCACTTTTCAGGGCGAGAGTCAGTACTAGTGATATTAAGGACCCGTAGCTAGATCGAGAGATGCTACCTGTTAAGAATGGACCGAGAGGCCTTCTTATTCTTCCCGTCTTACGTGATTTACTCAGACTTATTTAGGATACTGCCGTCGAAACTACATTGAACCGACCATCTTAGCATCCGTTTAATATTTGATTTCATCCAGTTTCTTTAATCACTCATTTATTTGTTTTAGTTTAATTTTAAATTTGATTGCCTTTAGTTATAGAACTGTTTAAATCAAACCCCCTCAGACTGTTACCTTAGGCTGAAATTAGACAACTATTAATTGCATCGCCTCTCTTTGGTTCGACCCTGACTGCCACTATCTATAGTAGTAGTTTGGATTATAAATTTATCTTTGATACTCTACGATGGTATCAATGGACACATGTATTCGAAATTTGGATTGAACTCAACGAAAGTATTCACGACGATTTCCGGATGTGTTTCGGGCTAGAGATAAATATTAATGTAATTTTATCGACCAAGAGTTCTAAAAGTAGAATCGATTAAAGAGTTAATCCACCGAGTCATGTTAATAAAGGGTATTTCGGCACACCGTGCCCCAAGTTAATATGAATTTGGATCTTGGAATAATTTATCATAGTTGGGTAGAGGTCACTATGTAAATGTTTTACTTGTTATTTACAAGTATTAATAAAATGATAAATGTTAAGTTTTCCACTATTTCGTTAATCATATTGTTCTATTTCTTTACCTATACGATATCATTTCGATTTTAGTTCAAATCTCCATTAAAACATCGTAACTAAAGACAAAATTTGAATTTTTCTTCTAAAAACCTCGTATTATCCATTGTAAGGATCTCTTGTGAAGAGTATAGATAAAAGTTATTCGTGATCAAAAGGGTTTTTGATCCTTGACTAACATATCTACTTACAATGAATTGTTTCTCATATGCTTAAATTGAGTTAAGTACTTTGAAACGTTACATCATTTTGGTAACTAGATTTGTTTGAAATCAAAATTGACCAAAATACCGCAACCACTTCAATGAAAGTTTTAAGACTAAACAAATGAATGAAGAGTAGTCTTCATGAATTTCAATTTTTCTTCTCTTAGCAAAGACACATTGAAAAGAGTGGGAGCATTCTCTTAAACCGTTAAGAAAAGGGTGAGGTTCAAACAAGTAAAATTAGAATGGAATTGATACAAGGTAATGTTAAAAGTAAAGTTATTGAGAATAACGATACTAAACCTATCAATCCCGACCGATAAAGTTTCCATTGTCTTAATTGTTGGACGCTAGAAAGAAAACTACCCCAAATTTTTGAAGAATCAACAAGTTAGTTGTGGGACATCTAATGGGACCTTCTTCTTTAAATGTTTATTTGATTAACATAAATTTTGCTAGTACTACTTCGTCAATATTAGAAACCAGTGGAGGTTTTCATCATTGTATTCGATACATAAGATGATTATAATATGACGACTAGCATCAAATAATATCGAGAGATAGAGTCATTATGTAATCAATCTAGTTTTGGGTTTATAGTTGTACTTAATTATGAGTATTAAGTGCATAAACTCTAAATAAGAATATAAACTTGTTAAGATACAAAAGAGGTTTCACTTTTATGACCCTATACACCATGATTTGATGTATGGCTAGCCCATTATCAAGGTGATTATATTCTAAACCAAACTAAAATGACATATCATGTAGATGATGCAAGACTCAAATTGGTAACCCAAGATTAAACCTTAAATTCTGGAATGATGAACGCAAAGAGTTATCGAGTACTCTTGAAACCATTAGATCTTATGGTATATGCGTATCTTGAATTCAAAGCAAGATGTCTCGTACTTTTTGGTTGAAAAGGAGATCGAGGTTGTAAATCATTGATCCAAAATAGGTTGATCATTTTCTTTTACCAACGATTTAAGTTAACGCTAATGTGTTCACTTAATAAGTTAATTAGAGAAATCTTTGAAGAAGTTCAAAGAGTTCAAAGAATCACGATTTAGTCGTGATGTGATTATCAAAGTGAAGACTTTGATATAAGCCAAAGGAAATGTGATTTAGTATCAAAAATTAATCTCTCTTAGCACGCATTATGGGATAATGTGTGGTTGAATAAAGAAATCAAACGCTATTTGATATGGTTTGGACCTCAATCAAGTTACTTCGAGTTACTTGATCCTTTTGGGGATTTTATCATTTTGTCTAAATTATTTTTCCACTAAATCTAAAACGAATCATATGAGATATGAAATGGTAGAGTACCATGCTTGTAAGTTTTCAAAAGAAACAAATGCTCATTTTCCTTACTATAATCACGAGTACAACGAGTTTGTGGCTCGTGAAGCTGTCTTTCTAGAATACAAGTTTATTTCTAAAAGACAGAGTGGGAGAAAATATTCAAGAGCCACAAAAGAATTGTGTCAAAAATATTGTATGTCGCAAGAAACTGGTTTTTCTTGGCTACATGACGTTGTTTCTTTGAAACCTAGGAGGTTGAACTCTTCACTTGTTGAAGATGATGAATTCGTGTTACTTTTAGAAAGTAAAGAGCTTGCAACTTACAAAGAAATTGTTTGATTCAAGTTACTTCTGGAAAGTAATGATCATATGACTTAAATAAAAGTGTTTAAGTCACAACTCAATACAAGGCTTAGAGCCATGTAAATCCGAAATAAATTCCAAGTGGAATTGTTGGATATCAAAAAGAGATATCAAAGCTTGATTGGTAGCAAAGGGTTTTGCACTAGTTGAGAAACTTAAGTCTAAGGATTGTATTTCATTATGATGAGATATATAGCGAGTGAATCAAAAAACCCACTTCTTCAAAGAAGAAATGTATTCGATACATGTTATGAGTTTTTGCAATCCTAAGATAATGTGCAACTTAAGAGATGGTCTTGAGTAGGACATCGATGAGTTGGAATCAATGATTTGATCTCGAGAAGTTGTGTTTATACATGAAGTTTAGTGGGAGTTACGAAAATTTTAGTAGTCTTATATGTGGATGACATATTGATCATTGCGAATGATTTAAGACTTTGGAGAAATATAATACATCTTGGATTTATGGAGATAAATCTACATGATATTAATATCAAATAAGGAGTCTTATGTTGATAAGATTCATGACTAGTTCAATCGAATTGAACATATTTGATTGATTCCATTTGCTTCCGCTGCCGAATCAATTAAATAGGAAATGATGTATAACACTTTATATACTTTGAGTATGATGAATTGTTTCAAATCGAATTTAAGTAACAGTTACCTAGTAAGCCATAAAGATTACCCTTAAGTGCTTGCAGAAGCATTAAGGATGTAAAGCAAAGTATTTTTGATGCAATTTTGTGTAAAGGTTTTACACAAATGACAATTGACAATTGAGATTGCGCATGGTTTCCGACCAAAACCATAATCAAAACACGTTAGGATGGTTAAGATACCATCGTGGCTATGTTATTTAAGAAATAGATTTTCCAGAATCGTTCTAGGCAATAAAGAACAATGAGAAATATTTACAACGGAAATTGAGTACACTTGCAATCATGAGATGAGCAAGATGATGGATCCCACACACTGTGAAAACTGTGGGAGCTATTCTAAGGCTAGAGAGCTTATGTTTAGATTGGATCTAGACACATACTCATAAAGTTTTGTAATGCAAATGTATACATTACAAAGGAAAACGAGTATGTAGTAAGGTTGAGTAAGGTACAAGAAGTTGATAAAACCTACTAACCAAACCCTTCTCATGGGCTTAACATGATGAGTCATGTCATATGTTATTTCAATTGCATTGAGATGAACAACTAAATATAAGATGAAAATGGATTATAAAATTATGAAGTAGTAATCAGGTATTGACTATTCATATGTGAT
Organism: Silene latifolia; assembly: GCF_048544455.1. Lineage (NCBI taxonomy): Eukaryota > Viridiplantae > Streptophyta > Magnoliopsida > Caryophyllales > Caryophyllaceae > Silene > Silene latifolia. The sequence continues at coordinate 116,705,644 of NC_133538.1, read as the reverse complement.
AATCACATTTGTCGTTCGATTTTTTAAAATCTAAATACTCCTTTTATACTCTGTTATATCCAAACGGGCTGTAGAGACAATATTGAACCCCGTTAAAGTGAACCCGGATTAACATGGTATTTGCCCATAGTCACTTGTATGAGGTTACGTCTCGAAGTGACTAGAGTGTTATGCGATTGATGGCAAGTTCAAGTGCCATAGAGTCATGTGAGATGACTAGTCGATCACATAGGCAGACTGTTAGGAACACTTTGTCAGGCCTTATGACCGCTTATAGAGTTCTGGCAAATTTATATAGCCTGGTCGTGGCGAGAGCTACTATAGTATTCTAAATGAGTCGATTCTTTTGACTAAAGACTGTTCACCTAAGGTGGCACAGTTTCAAATTAACTTTGATTTGTGTTACTACGACCTTCGTAAATGGGGTCAAATGGGCATATTTTGGGTTATGATGGTTGTGGCTAGTCGAAGGGAATAAGTGCGATAGGAATTGTCCACCCCCTTGTCAAGGTTAAAACAATATCTCAGGGCTACTTGAGGAGTAATGAACTGGAAATGCGTGGCCACGCTCGGAAGGTATCTATCGTAGATGATTCCGGTCAATCAGTTATTCTCCATATCGAGGAAACCACTCTCGATATGATCACTTGCAAGTACGACCTGAAAAACACCTTGCATTGAGTGGGAGATAGTAATAGGACAAGAGAATTGGTGATGCACACTTGTCGAGGAGAAGTGGGAGATTGTTGGAATATGTGTCCTCCGACAATAATGCGATCACAACTATCGATCATAATGATCACATGTTTAAATCTCAATTTAAGAATACATGTGGGATGTAATATTTTACAGTCAATTGGTCCACACATATCGGTAATGATTGGCTGACTAGATTTTGACATTACTGTCGTGCGACGGTGGTGATCAGTTGATCCCCTTCGGTCATACCTATAGAGAAATACTCTTAATTGATTATTTAATTAATCGTATGCCGATACGAGTTAATTAAATTGCTTAAAATTGACGGATGATTTTGTGATTAAACTTAACGTGTCTTATTGTAATTTGATTGAATGAGATACGGTCTAAGTAATCGAATTGTTTTATTACTTAGATAAAATTATTGTTTACGAAACAATTGAAATTGAATGAATAATATATTATAAATACAAGACGTTTTAATTTATAATTTGATAAACCATTTTGGTATAAGTGATTACGAATTACTAGTGGATTTTGTATATGACATATTTTATGAGTATGTTGATTTTTAATATGTTAAAAATACATTACAAATGCACATGTCAAGTAACATGTCACCTATGTCACAATTGACAAATGACAACATAAAATGGACATTCCATTTTATTTTTTATGTACCGAAAAATTGGAGGGAGTATTAGTGAAAAAATTGTGTTGATTATTTTAATAAGAGAAAACATAATGATTAAGCCTAATCTCTAGCCATGCAACCCTACAAGCTTTTGTGAAGAGCATCTTTTACATGCATTGGCTCCCCAATAAACCTCCCCCTAAAACCGGTTTTTCCACAAGGAAAATACGATTGGTTTTTCCTCTACAATTATTCATTTTTTATACCATACTTAATAATTTTCTAGTGTAAGAAAATTAATCCTTTCTACTATTTGTGAAAATCTTAGAGAAATAAAACCACAAACATACTCCCTCTTGGACCGATTTATTCAAGAGAAATTACAAAAAAAAATTGTGTCAAAATTTAAGCATGATTAATATTATTACTAGATCATAATAATATTTATTATTAGGGTATTCCTTGGGTATATGCTTTTGGGAGAGGTTCTAATTTGAACCTTGTTCATCCATAATAAGGAAAGCTCAAGAACAAGTAAGAAGGAGATCTTACTTGTGCCCTTTAATCCGAAACATCATAGTAAGAAGTGGCGATTTCTTCTCTACTTTTGTTTTAATTTGCATGCATAAGATCTAACTTTTATTTTATGACTAAATAAATCTTTTATATATGAATATGTAAATTAATGAGATTAATGAATTCTAACACTTTTATAGCCTTTCTTGGAGTGGTTGCACGTGCTCCCTACATATGCTCAACCATATGCTCCACTCCCTACGAAATAGGAAGTGGTTGCAGACTTTGTCAAAGCTCTTGCTGATCACCGCAATGTTCCTGCTGACCATTTCAACGTTCCTGCTGGATGTTTGTTATTTAATCCAAATGTGGCCTTTGTATACTTGAATGTCCAGGTTCATCCCCCATTGTTCTTCCTTGCGTCTAGCAGCCTGCTGCCTTGTTGATCCGTGTGCCTTTATTTTATCCAATTGCGAGTTGCCACGTCATGGATGAAAATGAGAGGGTATTTTTACCCATACAAATGTCCTTAAATTGAGGGATGCTCTTGCATCTCTCACTGGTTCCCCTATTCAGGCTGCTCAAAGACTTCAAAACTGTACAAAGCATTGAGGGTTGTGTGCTTTTTGTAAGAGAGATTAAATAGGAGTTACTCGGGTTTTTTCTTTTGGTTTTTTCTTGAGGGGATTAATTTGGTCTCCCTTGTAGGAAAGTTATTTTATTAGGGTCTTGTAAATAACATTCTAATGATTATATATATAGATCCTTGCTTTTCTGCAAAAAAAAATAAAATAAAACAAAAAAATAAAATAATATATATATATATATATATATATATATATATATATATATATATATATATATATATATATATATATATATATATATATATATATATAAAATAGAGAGGAGAGGGAGAGTAGGCGATCATGCGATTAGGGCTGCTGCCACGATTGCTGCATTGAGGCTACTGTCACCGGCTGCCACCAGGGGTATCACCACACCACGCCGGCATTAGAACTCACGTCGCCGTCGTGCGTGACTGTAAGTGGTGTTGTTTCTACTGGTTTCTCGGGTTTTCGCAGGTTTGGGTCCCTTTTTTGATTCGCCTTTTGTTTATTTTTTTTAAGGTTCCGGTTTCCACTCTCTGTGTCGTGCGGTCCCTGCCTATCATTAGTGTATGTGAATGCCAGCGGCCGTGCCAGACGTTTGCCATTGTGTGTTGATCGGGGTTTTTGGATCAGCTATCTCTCTAGGGCAGTCTTTTACCTTTGTCGGGCAGAGGCACTTCTCAGATGGGGTTTGTCGTCGACGGTGGGTGTTTGCTTTTGGTTTCGGTTTTTTGTCGCTGTTGTTATTGCCGGAGTGGCTGGTGGTGATACGGGCTGTCATCGTCGGTCAGGTTGCGGCTTTACAGTTTCTCTTCATTGCTTTTCTACCGTGGGTCTTTGCTGCCCATTTGTTTCGGTCGGCTGGCTGTTGGTTGTTGCCGTTGAATCACACCGGGCTGTCAGTGCCTACGGCCAGCAGCGTTGCTGTCGTTACTTTGGTGGTGTTGGCATGTTGATGCTTTTACGTTTTGGGTATTGTTTTTGGCTTTGGCTGGAGGTTGGGTGGTTCCATGCACATGAGGTTCTTGTTTGCTTGCTTCATCCATCATTTCGATAGCTTTGTGTCCGTTGGTCATGCCCGACTTGGTAAGGTAACACTGTCCTTTTGTTGGCTTCATGGTGTTGGAGTAAGTGTCCTCAACAATAGTGCGATCACATGTTTAAATCTCATGATAAGAATACGTAAGGAATGATTCAATTATATAGTCAACTGATCAACATTAATCGGTAATGATTGGCTAACTAGAGTTTGACATTACTGTCGTTTGACGATGGTGATCAGTTGATCCCTTAAGGTCACACCTATAGGACAATTCCCTTAATAGATAAGTTAATTAATTGTATATTGATACAAGTTAATTAACTCCTTAAAATTGAACAATTTGTGAGTAAGAATAAGTATCTTATTGTAATTTGATTAAATAAGATTCATTTTAGTAATTAAAAGATTTTATTACTAAAATTGATTATTGTTTATAAAACAATTGTAATAAGAGTGATTGGTAAATTATAATTGCAAAATGTTGTAGATTATATTTACATGACCCATTTTATTTACATGTAATTATGAATTACTAGTTGATTTATTGTCTGTGATTTATTTTATATATAATGATATTAAATAAGTTATGTATGCATTAAAATGACATGTGACTTATTATATGTCACATATCACACAATGATACAATTGACAAAGTTGACAAAATAAAATGGACTTCATTTTAATAAATGGACCGAAAAATGGAGGGTTTAATAGGTTAGTGGGTCTTTTATTTAATTGTTAAATAAAACACAATCATAACCTATTTGTAAGTAGCCTTACATCTAGTTTCTTGTGAAGAACAAAAGAAAAAGAAAAGGCCATGCATTGGCCTTCTCTTGGCCCTCCAAAACCGGCACCCTATACAATAAGGGTTTGGTTCATATTTTATATATTCATTGATTCTTACAATATTGTATTGTGTAGTTTTCTTTCTCATCTCTCTAAAAATAGTTTTAGAATCTCTAAAAATTGTTCAAACATTTTTTAATATCACATAATATTACTAGTGTAGTAATACAAGTATTATTAGAATTATTAAGGATATCTTATATATTAATCTAGTTAATTAGTATATAAGCTTTAAAGGTCTTGTTTTGGGTGCAACAGGAGAAGTATCTCTATACTTGGGATTTTGGAGGATCATCCATAATATTTAAGCTCAAGAACAAATAAGGATGGTGTTCTTATTTGTGCCCAAAATTTCGAACCATATATAATGTAAGGAACATTATTTTTCCTTTCATCTCTTATTTTGTTATGCATGCACTAGATCTTTATAAACTTATGTTAAAATGTTAATTAGTTCACCATAAGAAATATGTTATAAGAGGTATATAAACCCAACAATTGGTATCAGAGCATAAGATGTTGCATGCATAATCGATTTATAGTTTTTTCGAGTTATTAGTAACTTATTTAAAACAAAAAATTTGTGATTTATTTGATAATGTCAAGAAATCATATTGCATATTGTATATTCCTGGTCCTAAAATGTATTTAGGTCATTTTGATGATTATGGTATTTTATTGTTCATTTTAATGATTTTTAGTTATTTTATTACATTTTAGTGGGTAAAATGGTATTTAAAATACTAAAAATAGTTAGACTTAGTTTCTGACCTTGAAATTTTTGTATGACCTCACATGCATATTTTAATTATTGTATGTAAAATGTCGTATAAAATTGATTTATTTTGCATGAGTTATAATTTTTATGAGATAAAAATGTAAAAAATGGAGGTAAAATGGTTAAAAATATGTTGTCACATGAAATTTTAATATGTTGTCACATGCACTTTTTACTCACTGTGTGTAAAATTTAAGATTAACTTGATTCAATTTGCATGATTAATGATTTTTTAGTGTAAAAATAACATAAATAGTGACTATTTTAGCAAAAATAGCTTAACAAATTACATGGCATGATAAAATTATTTTAGATTGCATTAATTTCCCAATTATCAGATCTAAAGTTTAAAAATTGATTAGATTAATTTTTATATGCTTTAGATATTTTATTTGATAAAACTGATAAATCGCAACTACATTTTTCTCGAAATAAATTCGAAAATTTTATCCATGATTTTTGACATTATGAGTGTCATGTATATATTTAAGAATGTTCAAAAATTTTAAATTCAAAATTTGAAATTATTGTAATTTAATTAGGATTTATTTCATAAAAGTTATGATTTTAGGGTCAAAATGAGCATAAATATTATATCAAGTTGAATTATTGTCAATAATTGAGTAATGACTAATTTTTGAGTCCTAAGAGAGTTGGGATAATTAACTTGGGCTAAAATTAGATTTTATTATTATTTTGCGATTTTAATAAGTTAAAAATCGTGAATTTCCATAAAACCGGGTTATATGAACGATATAAGTTTCAATAGAGCGATTTGGCATATAACTTGGCATGATAGATACATATTATAATACTGCATATTTCATTGTTGAATGTCATATTTTATTTATGTAATTTTGAATTATGTAATTTTATCTTAGTATGGCCTTAGTTTAAATCGATATTACCCGTAATGTAAGGGTATATTGATTCAGTTGTAATTTAATGTGATCTCGTATAACTTTTATTTTTACTAGTTTTTAATATTACAAATGTATAATAGGACTAGCTATGTATTTTATTATTATTTGTAATTCCGGAGTTACTTCAAGACGGTGCCATTCGGAAAGGCGTTCCGACGAAGACGGTGTTCTTGGGAGGCGTGACACTTGAAGATTCAAGGGACCAAAGGAGTTGGTTTCCGAATTTGTAATATATTATTTGATTTTCTATTTTAGGAAGGCCATACTAGGAATTTTGTTCTTTGCTTTGCATTTCTTTTAATATGTTGCATGCATTGCCAAATCGCCATAATAACACATGCATATCATATCGAGTCTTCAACCGTGTCAATTATGATTATCGATAATTCGACTTTTAGCTCACTTAAAATTGATAGATAATAAATTGACAAGACCTTTACTTTTAAAAGATTGAGACTTAGCCTTACCAAATAGTAGGAGCCCATGAATCTCAATTTCATAAGGGGTACAATACCATTTTTCGGGTACTTCAATTGACATTGGGTAAGTGGGGTAATAATTAGTTATTACACTTCGAAAGTTTGGTTGATCGCAGCGAAGGTATTTTGCGACCGTAGCCGCAATAGGTTTGGACTAGAGATGAACTTAACGTAAATTCATCGACCAAGAATTCTAATTGTAGAATCGATTAAGAGGGTTAACCCACCAAGTTATATTAGTAAAGGTGTAGAGGGCCCGTTGGCTCACATCCAAGATAATATGAATTTTGGATCTCGGAATCATTTATCATAGTTGGGTAAAGGTCACTATGTAAATGCTAAGACTTGTTTAAAATGTCTACAAGTTTTACTAAAACGATAAATGTTTATAATTTCTTCATTTTTCTATTTTGTAGTCAATTTTATTAGTTAGCAATGACAACTCCAAATTCATCCGCATCAACTAGTGCAAATGCTCCACCACTCCCCAATGCTTCTTGGCTTCGATCTTTTATGGATCGATGTAAACATGAAAAGAATGGATCTAACTTCGCGGATTAGGACGCGCAACTTCGTTTGGCCGCGGAAGGTGACGACAAGCTTCGTTACCTTACCGAAGCCGCTCCTATGAGGCCTACCTAAGAGAGTCGGCCGCAATCAAGAACGTCTTGATTTTCTCAATGGAACCCGATCTCCAAAGGAGTACTATTAAAATGAGCATGGCCTATGAGATCTACACCAAGCTTGTGACCATGTTTTCGCAAGCTCTAAGGATCATCCAATATGAGGCGGCCTCCGCATTTTTCGATATCAACATCAAAGAGGGCCAAAAGGTTAGCCCTCATGTGCTCAAGTTAATTGAGCTTGTTGAGACTCTTAAGATCCAAGGGGTTGACATTCCCGAACAACTCGTTATAGACCGAGTTCTACATTCCTTGAACAAAGTCAAAGCATATGTACAGTTTAGGGTAAACTACAATATGCAAAATATGAAGACTTCTCTACATGAATTGCACAAATTGCTTGTGCAAACCGAGAGGGATATGAGTCTAAATGTTAGCTCAACCAAGGATGTGCTCGTTATTAACAATAAGAGTAAAGGGAAGTTTAAGAGGAGTGCTAACTAGGGCAAGAAACCCACTCCCTTCAAGGGAAAAGGAAAAGCGATTGAGAAAAGCTCTTCTAAAAAGGGTTCTTCTTCCGAGGACAAATGCCATTATTGTAATGGTGTAGGACATTGGAAGAGGAATTGTCCGAAGTATCTTGGTGATATAAAAACTGGAAAGATTGTTCCAATAGGTAAATATATTTCTCCCTATCATTTACGTTTTGATTTCAATCTCAACTTTGGAGTTTGGATACAATTTGTGATTCTTACCCTTTTTATTTGTATTTAAGGGCATCCGATCAAAGACAAGGAAGCCTAAGGAGGCTCATCAAGTTAAGCTAGAGTAGTCGCCCATAGTAGAAGACCTATGGAAGCTTGGCCGTTATTTTGATAGTCTTCCTTTTGTTGCTGTATTTTGAAGTTGTTGTTTTAGAACTCTTTTAATTTTCTAGTTGGACATGGAAATTAGTTTATTTCCTTTTATCTTCAAGGCCAAGTAGTTGTATTTGAATTTTAGTGGCTTGGTTTTCAACCCAAGTAACTCGGTTTATGGAAATTTTTCGTTCTAAAACTTGTCATTATAAACCTTTTACATCAAAACATAAATTATATTGACTTAAAATAATCATAAAGAATTACAACGATTGGATCATTGTAATTAGTTCATAAGCCATGAATTTGATTCTCACTTATGCTTTTATAACTTAATATCACATCTTATTTGATATAAGATAGAATGATTTTAAAGTCAAATAGAGTTATTTAAAATCTAAAATAGGGAATTTTATAAACCAATTGGCTACAACACATATAACTAAATAAGACTCCATACGAGCTATGGGAGGGCTTAAGACTTTAAAATTGTAAATGACAAGCATATGAGTCCAATCCTTTACCTGATAAGGATTAGCCTATTTTGAAGATAGATTACAATGTCTTTAAAATAGGGTCATCAATTAAGGTCATCATATGCGATTCCTTCACAATCAAAAGTCTTAAGTTGTTTGTTGCTTATAAGGCTGTCTTTCGAGAAAAATAGATATATTTTTCAAAAGATAGAGTGGGACAAAATTAGCTACAAACAAACGACAAACATACGACTAGTTAGGAACTAGTGAGGTGACCAAAAGAAAGCGTTCTTAAGTGAAACTCATGACATGTGAGGAAACCAAAAGAAAGCGTTCTTAGGAATATCTTCAGACTAGTGAGGAGACCAAAAGAATATGTTCTTCACATAATAAGATTATAAAGTGATTGTATCAAGTAAATTCAATTCTATTTTACATAAGAGCCGTATGAACCAAAGTGAAATCTGTGCAAAAGGATAAATTTGTTTAGAGTTGCATAGACAGACATAAAATATATCTACAAAGCTAAGTTAACATGTAACTATGCTAAGATCCATGATATCATTGCTACACCTCATAGTGTGTTTGATTAAGTTAGATGTTAAAACCAATTTCTAAATAGGTATCTAGAAAGGGGTGTGTATACGACATAAGCACAAGGTTTTAATTAACACTTAATGATTACAATGATTATTTCAATCATGTGATAAAAAAATGGTTTCGCTTGAGTTGTCGAGAAACCATGTGTATACATGGATTTGAGTGGGAGTACAAATTGCCAAGTTTAGACGTGAAATTCAGTGGGAGAAATTATCTTCCATATTGATGTCATATTACTCATTGAGGATGACTTGCTAACACTACCATCTATGAAGGAGTGTTTCGGTTTTCAATTCTCAATGAAAAAAGACATAATGTATTCTAAAATTCCAAATCTATTATGACATAAGGAATTTTAAATAGATAAGTATCCTGTATTGATAAGATTCTTTATCTGTTTAATATCAACAAGGTTGAGTAGGTTAGTCAAATTGATGAAAGTGGAATTACTATGATAGAGTCATAGTCATTCACTGAACGTAATGAGTTGTTGATTATATGAAATCGATTGCTAATGTTTCCGCCATTATAACGATCATATATGCAATTACATGCACATGCCCGGATGAATTATATGCTTGGAGCATGATAAGTCAATAACAATTTATTTCGAATGAAGGTTATTAGAAAGCCTTCAAGAACATCCACTAAAATTCTTGAGGAGAATTGAGGATTCGTTCTTATGTTTGGATAACATACTAAGTTGTGTGTTGAAGGGTTGCACAAACTTTAGTTTCCAAACCTATAAGGATTTGTCGAAATCCTAGGCTGGTTTTATTGACTTAGGAGTATGTGACTAGAAAATGTTTTGGTTTCACCCATTGCAAGTTCTACAAACAGAATCTAAGTATATTGTGATAAGATGGTCATAATAGGGAGTGAGAATAGATCCCTCTACCAAAGACTTTATCACAAGTTATATGATAACAGTGGGAGCATCTTCCAAGTATAAGAGCCCAAGTCTAGTAAGAAGACTAGACATCAACTTAGATAAATTCATGTCATTAGAAATAACATTAAATAGAAGAAAATAACAATTCATAAAGTTGGACTGTATGGATACATGGCATATCCACTTACCAAGCTTTTATTGCAAATTAACTAATGTAAAATGCACACTATAGATTATAAGATATGAAGTAGTAATAAGGTATTGACTATACATATATGATAATCGCATTTATCGTTTGAGTTTCTTTAAACTCATCCACTACGTTGGTATATCCAAATAGGTTGTTGCGACAATGTTGAACCCCATTGAAGTAAACTGGATTGACATAGTATGTTCCCCTAGTTACTTATAGGAGGTGACGTCCCGAAGTGATTAGAGTGTGATGCGATTGATGGCAAGTTCAAATGCCATAGGGTCATATGGGATGACTAGTCGATCACATAGACAGACTGTATGGGACACTCTGTCGGGCAGTGACCGCTTATAGATTTCTGGAAATTCATAAAGCCTGGTCGTGGCGAGAGCTACTATAGTATTCTTATGATTAAATTCTTTTGACTAGTTACTATTCCCCCAAGTTGGCACAAGTTTCTGATTGGCTTTGATTTATACTCTACGACTGTCGTAACTGAAGTCAAATGAGTATATTTTGGGTTATGATGAACTGTGGATATACGAAGGGAATAGTGCGATAGAAATTGTCCACCCCCTTGTCAGGCTTGTTTGAAATCTCAAGGCCACTCGAGCAGTAGTGAACTAAAAAGGTGTGGCCAAGCTCGGAAGGTATCTACGTCAGATAATGCCGGTGAGACAGTTACTCTCCAGATCGAGGAAACCACTCAAGATATGATCAAATGAAAGTACGACCTGCAAGACACCTTGCATTGAGTGGGAGATTGTAATAGGACAAGAGAATTGGTGACGTACACTTGTCTCGGACAAGTGGGAGATTGTTGGAGTAAGTGTCCTCAACAATAGTGCGATCACATGTTTAAATCTCATGATAAGAATACGTAAGGGATGATTCAATTATATAGTCAATCGATCCACATTAATCGGTAATGATTGGCTAACTAGAGTTTGACATTACTGTCGTTTGACGATGGTGATCAGTTGTTCCCTAAAGGTCACACCTATAGGACAATTCCCTTAATAGATAAGTTAATTAATTGTATATTGATACAAGTTAATTAACTCCTTAAAATTGAACAATTTGTGAGTAAGAATAAGTATCTTATTGTAATTTGATTAAATAAGATTCATTTTAATAATTAAAAGATTTTATTACTAAAATTGATTATTGTTTATAAAACAATTGAAATAAGAATGATTGGTAAATTATAATTGCAAAATGTTGTAGATTATATTTACATGACCCATTTTATTTACATGTAATTATGAATTACTAGTTGATTTATTATATGTGATTTATTTTATATATAATGATATTAAATAAGTTAAGTATGCATTAAAATGACATGTGACTTATTATATGTCACATATCACATAATGATACAATTGACAAAGTTGACAAAATAAAATAGACTTAATTTTAATAAATGGACCGAAAAATGGAGGGTTTAATAGGTTAGTGGGTGTTTTATTTAATTGTTAAATAAAATACAATCATAACCTATTTGTAAGTAGCCATACATCTAGTTTCTTGTGAAGAACAAAAGAAAAAGAAAAGACCATGCATCGGCCTTCTCTTGGCCCTCCAAAACCGGCACCCTCCATATGCAATAAAGGTTTGGTTCTTATTTTTATATATTCATTCATTATTACAATATTGTATTGTGTAGTTTTCTTTCTCATCTCTCTAAAAATAGTTTTAGAATCTCTAAAAATTGTTCAAACATTTTCTAATATCACATAATATTACTAGTGTAGTAATACAAGTATTATTAAAATTATTAAGGATATCTTATATATTAATCTAGTTAATTAGTATATAAACTTTAAGAGTCTTGTTTTGGGTGCAACAGGAGAAGTATCTCTATACTTGGGATTTTGGAGGATCATCCATAATATTTAAGCTCAAGAACAATTAAGGAAGGTGTCCTTATTTGTGCCCAAAATTTCGAACCATATATAATGTAAGGAACATTATTTTTCCTTTCATCTCTTATTTTGTTATGCATGCACTAGATCTTTATAAACTTATGTTAAAATGTTAATTAGTTCACCATAAGAAATATTTTATAAGAGGTATATAAACCCCACAATTGGTATCAGAGTATAGGATGTTGCATGCATAATCGATTTATAGTTTTTTCGAGTTATAAGTAACTTATTTAAAACTAAAAATTTGTGATTTATTTGATAATGTCACGAAATCATATTTCATATTGTATATTCTAGTCCTAAAATGTATTTAGGTCATTTTGGTGATTATGGTATTTTATTGTTCATTTTAATGATTTTTAGTTATTTTATTACATTTTAATGGGTAAAATGGTATTTAAAATAGTAAAAATAGTTAGACTTAGTTTCTGACCTTCAAATTTTTATATGACCTCACATGCATATTTTAATTATTATATGTACAATATCTTATAAATTTAATTTATTTTGCATGATTTATAATTTTTATGAGATAAAAATGTAATAAATGGAGGTAAAATGGTTAAAATTATTTAAACTTCGAAAAAGGCCATGAAATTTAATATGTTGTCACATGAACCTTTTACTCACTATGTGTAAAATTTATGATGAACTTGATTCATTTTGCATGATTTATAAACTTTTAGTGTAAAAATGACATAAATAGTGACTATTTTAGCAAAAATAGCTAAAACAAATTACATGGCATGATAAAATTATTTTAGATTGCATTAATATCCCAATTATCAGATCTAAAGTTGAAAAATTGATTAGAATAATTTTTATATGCTTTAGATATTTTATTTGATAAAACCGATAAATCACAACTACATTTTTCTCGAAATAAATTCGAACATTTTAACCATGATTTTTGACATTATGAGTGTCATAGATATATTCCAGAATGTTCAAAAATTTTAAATTCAGATTTTGAAATTATTGTAATTTAATTTGGATTTATTTCATAAAAGTTATGATTTTAGGGTCAAAATGAGCATAAATATTATATCAAGTTGAATTATTGTCAAAAATTGATTAATGACTAATTTTTGAGTCCTAAGAGAGTTAGGATAATTAACTTGGGCAAAAATTAGATTTTAGTATTATTTTGCGATTTTAATAAGTTAAAAATCGCGAATTTCCATAAAACCGGGTTATATGAACGATATAAGTTTAAATAGGGCGATTTGACACATAACTTGGCATGATAGATACATATTATAATACTAAATATTTCATTATTGAATGTCATATTTTATTTATGTAATTTTGAATTATGTAATTTTATCTTATTATGGCCTTAGTTTTAATCGATATTACCCGTAATGTAACGGTATATTGATTCGGTTGTAATTTAATGTGATCTCGTATCACTTTTATTTTTACTAGTTTTTAATATTACAAATGTATAATAGGACTAGCTATGTATTTTATTATTATTTGTAATTCCGGAGTTCCTTCAAGACGGTGCCATTCGGAAAGGCGTTCCGACGAAGACGGTGTTCTTGGGAGGCGTGACACTTGAAGATTCAAGGGACCAAAGGAGTTGGTTTCTGAATTTGTAATAGATTATTTGATTTTCTATTTTAGGAAGGCCATACTAGGAATTTTATCATTTGCTTTGCATTTCTTTTAATATGTTGCATGCATTGCCAAATTGCCATAACAACACATACATATCATATCGAGTCTTCGACCGTGTCAATTTTGATTATCTATAATTCGACTTTTAGCTCACTTAAAATTGATAGATAATGAATTGACAAGACCTTTACTTTTAAAAGATTGAGACTTAGCCTTACCAAATAGTAGGAGCCCATGAATCTCAATTTCATAAGGGGTACAATACAATTTTTCGGGGTACTTCAATTGACGTTGGGTAAGTGGGGTAATAATTAGTTATTACACTTCAAAAGTTTGGTTGATCTCAACGAAGGTATTTTGCGACCGTAGCCGCAATAGGTCCGAGCTAGAGATGAACTTAACGTAAATTCATCGACCGAGAGTTCTAATTGTAGAATCGATTAAGAGGGTTAAACCACCAAGTTATATTAGTAAAGGTGTAGAGGGCCCGTTGGCTCACATCCAAGTTAATATGAATTTTGGATCTCGGAATCATTTATCATAGTTGGGTAAAGGTCACTATGTAAATGCTAAGACTTGTTTAAAATGTCTACAAGTTTTACTAAAACGATAAATGTTTATAATTCCTTCATTTTTCTATTTTGTAGTCAATTTGATTAGTTAGCAATGACAACTCCAAATTCATCCGCATCAACTAGTGCAAATGCTCCACCACTCCCCAATGCTTCTTGGCTCCGATCTTTTATGGATCGATGTAAACTTGAAAAGAATGGATCAAACTTCGCCGATTTGGACGCGCAACTCCGTTTGGCCGCGGAAGGTGACGACAAGCTTCGTTACCTTACCGAAGCCGCTCCCGCTACATCTACTACTAGGTCAACCTCCGCCGTAAGGGAAGCCTATGAGGCCTACCTTAAAGAGTCGGCCGCAATCAAGAACGTCTTAATTTTCTCAATGGAACCCGATCTCCAAAGGAGTGTTATTATAATGAGCACGGCCTATGAGATCTACACCAAGCTTGTGACCATGTTTTCACAAGCTCCAAGGATCATCCAATATGAGGCGGCCTCCGCATTTTTCGAGATCAACATCAAAGAGGGCCAAAAGGTTAGCCCTCATGTGCTCAAGTTAATTGAGCTTGTTGAGACTCTTAAGATCCAAGGGGTTGACATTCCCAAACAACTCGTTATAGACCGAGTTCTACCACTACTACAAAACACGTAATAGACATCTCTTAATAGGCATCAGATATTTCAAAAAGTCTGATGTATATGTTTATATATCAGATATTTTCAAATATCTGATGTCTATTCATTTATGTATACATCTGAGTTTTGCAAAAGCCCATGCCTATTCATTTATGTATTTTAACTTACATTATACACATTAGAGCATTTAAAAATCGATGTATATCTAATCTAAAAATTTATAGGCGGCAACTTTTTAGTACTTTAGCGCTTTCATTCATATTTCATAGAACATTACACCCAAACTCAATTTACTCTCACTCATTATTCTCTAATCCTCATCTACAAATCACTCAAAATCTTTGCCACCGCCTTACTCGCACTGTGGCCGGCCTCCAGCACTGCCGACGACGCCTAAGTCACCATCACCGCCCTCCATGACTTCCGACAACACCCAAGTCTGCATCTCTCAATCGTTCACCTCCGTCACTCACTTGCCGAATCGTTCGCCAACACCACCACGACGTCAAGTTGGCGCCATCATTACTGCTCTGTCACATTGTGGGTACCATTTCAAAGAAGTTTAATTATTTTGTATACTATTTAATTTTAGCTTAATTTGATCTAGGTTTTTGTTTATACCAAATTAGGGATTTTTCGTTTGGATTTGATGGTGTATGCGATTCATTTTGTGGTATTATTATCGTTCCGCTAGTTGATTGTTTGAATCCCTAAATTTTGATTTCTTCATCCCAATTTTTATTTAGTTTTGATTGATTCTCAGTGTGTAAATAGGTTTAGCCCAGATTTATCTCCACTTTACCATGTCATAGTGTTATTCGGATTCTCTCATATATCTTCATCCCAATTTTTAATTAGTTTCAAGTGATAGTATTTCAGGTACCAGGTACCAGGTACTAGGTGGACACAAGTGCATTGAGTTTGGGAGTATTAGGACTGGTGGTGCTTCTGTTATGGTCGATGCTCTTCTCTATTTTGGTCTTGTTGGTATCCTCTTAATTGCTCTCAGTCTTTACACGTATCGAGGTTAGATTACTAATTTCACTAGCTAACCATGTTTTTCAGACTTCAAATTATCATTTGAATGATTAAATCATTCCTAACTTCTGTTACATGTTTTTAAAATTTCTTTGATTTTGTCTGTTTTAGGGAGTACAACTGTATAAGTTTGTGATCGTTTTTGTGTCGGATTATTCCAAGCATGGGTTGACTGGAATTCAACTCGTACATCTCATTTTTTATAGTTAAGGTCAGTAGGTTAGTCATCTCAGGCATGGGAGTTTCTGACTGTATGCTGATTAAAAGGAACTCCGTGAAGAGAAACTTAAACTGATTGAGGAGAAAGTGAAGATGGTTGGTACTCCTGATTATGTGACATTATTTACCACCTTCTGATTATGTGCTCAGGCCAAGTCTCCTGCTACTTAAAGTGAGTGCTCTCACACATCCATCCCAAGGTTTGTCTGCCTTTCTAATATGTAAAAACATTGGGTATTGTGTAGTGATTTTTGTTTAGTCATAGAGCTAATTTTTTAAGATTAATACAATCTTTTCATTTGCTTGAAAGTATTCATGACAGTTAGTGTTTTCAAAATATGGTATTGCACACGTATTTTTGTGTACGATGTAGGTGATTATGGCCTATTTTTGTGTACGATGCAGGTTTGTTAAGATTCTACACAGACCCAAAGGTACGGTAAACGTCAGAGAAATAATATGCATAATTCCTAGTTGCTTCAGTTGGAGTTAATTGCATAGGTAATTTCTGAGACTATCACTAGACTGTTACATGAGAATACAAATGAGATAGTCATACTTCTTATTTGGATAGTCTGTTAATATTACTGTCTTATGACAAATTGATCATGGTATACCTGGCTATGTTTTCCAACATGACGAATGTAATCTGGTAATTTTGGTTTATGTTCAATTGCAGAGCAAAACATCAGCTCGCCATTGAACACACAAGTTGCAGCTCTCTGGAGCAATCAAGAAGGTAAGTACTGATGGTTGGTATACTAAAATTATAACTATAAAATGAACATTTTCCACTAATTGGGTATCAATTAATTCGAAAATGGGTGATTTTGCAGAATATAAGAAGATGGTTCAAAACTTGTAAAAGGCGTTAAGAGATTAGAGATGGCAGGGTTTGATTGATTGTGATGATTAAGTTGGTTGGTTGGTTGGGTAGTTGCTTTTTTGGTGTTGTAATTTGTAATCATTTGTTGTCGTTGCACACATAACTGAAGTGGTAAACAGAGGAGCATGAAAGCTTATTCGTTATATATGTGATCATGTGTAGGATTAATGTATTTGGGCAACAATATCGTAATATTTTTTTTATGAAAAATATAATTATAGACATCGGTTTATTTGGATATCTGATGTCTATGGTGTTGAATAGAATCGGATATTTTTAAACAACTGATGTCTATATAACATATAGACATCGGATTTCCTAAAAGTCTGATGTCTATTTTCAAATAGACAATAGACTTAAGACTGATGCATAAGCATAAAGAATATACATGTGTCAACTGTGTATCAGTTGCAAATCCAATGCCTATTGATGAAAAAGTCTGATGTCTATGATGGTTTTTGTAGTAGTGTACATTCCTTGAACAAAGTCAAAACATATATACAGTTTAGGGTAAACTACAATACGCAGAATATGAAGACTTCTCTCTATGAATTGCACAAATTGCTTGTGCAAACCGAGAGGGATATGGGTCTAAATGTTAGCTCAACCAAGGATGTGCTCGTTATTAACAATAAGAGTAAAGGGAAGTTTAAGATGAGTGCTAGCAAGGGCAAGAAACCCACTCCCTTCAAGGGAAAAGGAAAAGCGATTAAGAAAAGCTCTTCTAAAAAGGGTGCTACTTCCGAGGACAAATGCCGTTATTGTAATGGTGTTGGACATTGGAAGACGAATTGTCCGAAGTATCTTGGTGATATCAAAACTGGAAAGATTGTTCCAATAGGTAAATATATTTCTCCCTATCATTTATGTTTTGATTTCAATCTCAACTTTGGTATTTGGATACAAGTTATGATTCTTACCCTTTTTATTTGTATTTAAGGGCATCCGAGCAAAGACAAAGGCAAAGACAAGCAAGCCTAAGGAGGCTCTTCAAGGGAAGCTAGAGTAGACGCCCATAGTAGAAGACCTATGGAAGCATGGCCTTTATTTTTATAGTCTTCCTTTTGTTGTTGTATTTTGAAATTGTTGTTTTAGAACTCTTTTAATTTCCTAGTTGGACATGGAAATTAGTTTTTTTCCTTTTATCTTCAAGAACAAGTAGTTGTATTTGAATTTAAGGGGCTTGGTTTTCAACCCAAGTCACTCGGTTTATGAAAATTTTTCATTTTAAAACTTGTCATTATACACCTTTTACATCAAAACATAAATTATATTGACTTAAAATAATCATAAAGAAATACAACGATTGGATAATTGTAATTAGTTCATAAGCCATGAATTTGATTCTCACTTATGCTTTTATGACTTAATATCACATATTATTTGATATAAGATAGAATGATTGTAAAGTCAAATAGAGTTGATTGACCTCTAAAATAGGGAATTTTATAAACCAATTGACTACAACACTTATAACTAAATAAGACTCCATACGAGCTATGAGAGGGCTTAAGATTTTAAAATTGTACATGACAAGCATATGAGTCCAATCCTTTACCTTATAAAGATTAGTCTATTTTGAAGATAGATTACAATGTCTTTACAATAGGGTAATCAATTAAGGTCATCATATGCGATTCCTTCACAATCATAAGTCTGAAGTTGTTTGTTGTTGATAAGGCTGTCTTTCGAGAAAAATAGATATATTTTTCAAAAGATAGAGAGGGACAAAATTAGCAACAAACAAACGACAAACATACGACTAGTTAGGAACTGGTGAGGAGACCTAAAGAAAGCGTTCTTAAGTGAAACTCATGACATGTGAGGAGACCAAAAGAAAGCGTTCTTAGGAATATCTTCAGACTAGTGAGGAGACCAAAAGAATATGTTCTTCACATAATAAGATCATAAAGTGGTTGTATCAAGTAAATTCAATTCTATTTTACATAACAGCCGTATGAACCAAAGTGGAATCTGTACAAAAGGATAAATTTGTTTAGAGTTGCATAGACAGACATAAAAGATGTCTACAAAGCTAAGTTAACATGTAACTATGCTAAGATCCATGATATCATTGCTACACCTCATAGTGTGTTTGATCAAGTTAGATGTTAAAACCAATTTCTAAATAGGTATTTAGAAAGGGGTGTGTATACGACATAAGCACAAGGTTTTAATTAACACTGATCATTTCAATCATGTGATAAGAAAATGGTTTCACTCGAGTTGTCGAGAAACCATGTGTATACATGGATTTGAGTGGGAGTCCAAATTGCCAAGTTTAGATATGAAATTCAGTGGGAGAAATTGTCTTCCATATTAATGTCATATTACTCATTGAGGATGACTCGCTAACACTACCATCTATGAAGGAGTGTTTCGGTTTTCAATTCTCAATGAAAGAAAACATAATGCATTCTAAAATTCCAAATCTATTATGACATAAGGAATTTTAAATAGATAAGTATCATGTATTGATAAGATTCTTTATTTGTTTAATATCAACAAGGTTGAGTAGGTTATTCATATTGATGAAAATGGAATTACTATGATAGAGTCATAGTCATTCACTGAACCTAATGAGTTGTTGATTACATGAATCGATTGCTGATGTTTCCGCCGTTATAACGATCATGTATGCCATTACATGCACATACCCGGATGAATTATATGCTTGGAGCATGATAAGTCAATAACAAGTTAATTCGAATGAAGGTCATTAGAAAGCCTTCAAGAACATCCATTAAAATTCTTGAGGAGAATTGAGGATTCGTTCTTATGTTTGGATAACATACTAAGTTGTGTGTTGAAGGGTTGCACAAAATTTAGTTTCCAAACCTATAAGGATTTGTCGAAATCCTAGGCTGGTTTTATTGACTTGGGAGTAATTGACTAGAAAATGTTTTGGTTTCAACCATTGCAAATTCTACAAACAAAATCTAAGTATATTGTGATCAGATGGTCATCATAGGGAGTGAGAATAGATCCCTCTACCAAAGACTTTATCACAAGTTATATGATAACAGTGGGAGCATCTTCCAAGTATTAGAGCCCAAGTCTAGTAACAAGACTAGACATCTACTTAGATAAATTCATGTCATTAGAAATAACATTGAATAGAAGAAAATAGCAATTCATAAACTTGGACTGTATGGATACATGGCATATCTACTTACCAAGCTTTTATTGCAAATTAACTTGTGTAAAATGCACACTATAGATTATAAGATATGAAGTAGTAATAAGGTATTGACTATTCATGTATGATAATCACATTTATCGTTTGAGTTTCTTTAAACTCATCAACTACTTTGTTATATCCAAATGTGTTGTTGAGACAATGTTGAACCCCATTGAAGTGAACTGGTTTGATATAGTATGTGCCCCTAGTTACTTATAGGAGGTGACGTCTCGAAGTGACTAGAGTGTGATGCGATTGATGGCAAGTTCAAATGCCATAGGGTCATATGGTATGACTAGTCGATCACATAGACAGACTGTATGGGACACTCTGTCGGGCAGTGATCGCTTATAGTGTTCTCGAAATTCATTAAGCCTGGTCGTGGCGAGAGCTACTATAGTATTCTTATGAGTCAATTCCTTTGACTGGAGACTATTCGCCCAAGTTGGCACAAGTTTCTGATTAGCTTTGATTTATACTCTACGACTGTCGTAACTGAAGTCTAATGAGTATATTTTGGTTATGATGAACTGTGGCTATACGAAGGGAATAGTGCGATAGAAAATGTCCACCCCCTTGTCAGGGTTATTTTAAATCTCAAGGCCACTCGAGGAGTAGTGAACTGAAAATGCGTGGCCACGCTCTGAAGGTATCTACGGTTGATAATTCCGGTGAGACAGTTACTCTCCAGATCGAGGAAACTACTCAAGATATGATCAAATGCAAGTACGACCTGCAAGACACCTTGCATTGAGTGTGAGATTGTAATAGGACAAGAGAATTGGTGATGCACACTTGTCTCGGACAAATGGGAGATTGTTGGAGTAGGTGTCCTCAACAATAGTGCGATCACATGTTTAAATCTCATGATAAGAATACGTAAGGGATGATTCAATTATATAGTCAACAGATCAACATTAATTGTTAATGATTGGCTAACTAGAGTTTGACATTACTGTCGTTTGACGATGGTGATCAGTTGATCCCTTAAGGTCACACCTATAGGACAATTCCCTTAATAGATAAGTTAATTAATTGAATATAGATACAAGTTAATTAACTCCTTAAAATTGAACAATTTGTGAGTAAGAATAAGTATCGTATTGTACTTTGATTAAATAAGATTCATTTAAGTAATTAAAAGATTTTTTTACTAAAATTGATTATTGTTTATGAAAAAATTGAAATAAGAATGATTGGTAAATTATAATTGCAAAATATTGTAGATTATATTTACGTGACCCATTTTAATTACATGTAATTATGAATTACTAGTTGATTTATTGTATGTGATTTATTTTATATATAATGATATTTAATAAGTTAAGTATGCATTAAAATGACATGTGACTTATTATATGTCACATATCACACAAAGATACAATTGACAAAGTTGACAAAATAAAATGGACTCCATTTTAATAAATGGACCGAAAAATGGGTTTAATAGGTTAGTGGGTGTCTTATTTAATTGTTAAATAAAACACAATCATAACTTATTTGTAAGTAGCCTTACATCTAGATTCTTGTGAAGAACAAAAGAAAAAGAAAAGGCCATGCATTGGCCTTCTCTTGGCCCTCCAAAACTGGCACCCTCCCTATACAATAAGGGTTTGGTTCTTATTTTTTATATTCATTCATTTTTACAATTTTGTATTGTGTAGTTTTCTTTCTCATCTCTCTAAAAATAGTTTTAGAATCTCTAGAAATTGTTCAATCATTTTCTAATATCACATAATATTACTAGTGTAGTAATACAAGTATTATTAGAATTATTAAGGATATCTTATATATTAATCTAGTTAATCAGTATATAAGCTTTAAGGGTCTTGTTTTGGGTGCAACAAGAGGAGTATCTCTATACTTGGGATTTTGGATGATCATCTATAATATTTAAGCTCAAGAACAAATAAGGAAGGTGTCTTTATTTGTGCCCAAATTTCGAACCATATATAATGTAAGGAACATTATTTTTCCTTTCATCTCTTATTTTTTTATGCATGCACTAGATCTTTATGAACTTATGTTAAAATGTTAATTAGTTCACCATAATAAATGTCGTATAAGAGGTATATAAACCCAACACATTGGTGTCTGGATAATGGTGGTAGGAGTCTTGTTAAAACTGTCATGCTACGACACTTGCAGGATCGACACTGTCGTGGTGAAGCTATGGTACTTACACGTCAAACTCTTTCTGATAGTTTGATTTTTTATTCTAATACTGAGATTACTTTATAGCGGATGGGGGTTTGGTTATGTGGGGTGTGTCGTAGAACCCATACCTTTCCTAAGAGGTATCGACATAGTCGGGACGACATTGTGGCGTCTCCGATTTGTGATGATGGCCTTGTTCGTTTTTTTATTTCTGGTATTCCCCGACCTAATGTTCCATGTCCGTTGGTTATCTCGTCTGATATTGGGGTTGAGCCAGTTGGTTGGACCATCTCTTCGCTTGATCGTTTGCTTTCTTTGGGGTTACACACTGTGAAGTCTATCCCTTCTAATTGTCGCCTTGGGTTTGCTCGAGTTTTAAAAGGGGCTTTGAATGATGTGGGTGGATCTCCCGGTGATCTCTCCTGCTGGATTCGTTTGATTGTGTTGCCCCTTTGTATACTTAAGACCTTCTCCCCAAGGAGTAATCTTGAGTGTAGGACCGCTGTCAAACGTCAGCGCCAGGAGGAGTATTATCAATGCTTTTCTTGCTTGGGGTGTGCCTGGTGTCAGTTTGCAGCTCTTACGGGCGACTTTGGATGAGGTTCCCCCTTCCTTTCATGTGGGGGAGGATCTTTATTTGAGCGAGCTTAACCTTCAGCAGTGTCGGAGGAAGATTTGTGATGGTCATTATACTGCTGTTGTTTCTTCATCAGGTATTGCCCCTTACTCTGACGCCACCCTTGTGGCTCTGCAAGATAAGCACCCCGTCGCCTCATCTCCCTCTTTGCCCCCTTTGACTGTTGATCATCATCCCCTCGTTGCCTCTCCGACTATAGTGTTGGATATGATTCAGAGTTTCCCGCGTGGCACTTCTTGTGGACGGGATGGTTTTCGTGCCCAATACCTTATGGATTGTTTGAGTGGAGCTGCTGTGGCTATTTCTGACGATTTAATTGCCTCTATTGCTCGAGTGGTTAATCTTTTCCTTGAGGGCCGGTGTCCGCCGGCTCTGAGTGAGTACATAGCTAGTGATCCGCTCATGCCGCTTGTTAAACCGGGTGGCGGTATACGTCCTATTGCTGTTGGCACTATTTGGAGAAGCCTTGTCTCTAAGGTCGATACTTTTTTGGTTGGCCCGTCTTTACTTGGTTATTTTGCTGGTCTTCATTTTGGGATCGGGGTATCCAGTGGAGGAGAGGCTATTCTGCTTTCCTTGAATCGGTTTGTTGAGGCTCGTGGTGGTGAGGAGGGTTTTTCTATGTTGCTGGTCGACTTCCAGAATGCATTCAACTTAGTTGATCGCGGGACCATGCTTCAGGAGGTTCGTTGTCACTGCCCAGTCATATCCCGTTGGGTGGAGTTTTGTTTCTCTAGTCCTGCCCGACTGTATTATGGGGAGCATAGCTTATGGTTTTGTCGGGGGGTTCAGCAGGGCGATCCGTTGGGCCCTTTGCTATTTGCTTTGGTGTTCCATCCTTTAGTGTGAAAGATCAGGGACTCCTTTGACCTGTGTTTGCAGGCTTGATACTTGGATGATGGCACTATTGTTGGGGACACTTTGGTTATGGAAAAGGTCTTGGATATGATTATGGAAGTTGGTCCTCGATTTGGCCTCCATCTTAATGTTTGTAAGACCGAGATCTTTTGGCCTACGGAGGATCCCAAGAGTCGGCTTCCTGGTGTCTTCCCCCACTCTATTGCTTGGCCTTTACATGGTGTCACTGTTCAGGGTGGTCCTGTCAGTACGTGTCCTATTTTCGGCAGCGATCTTGTGGCGAAGAGAGTGACTAAAACCATCGAGCTTATGGATTCTGTCGCAAGGATTGATGACCCACAGTGTGAGTTACTTCTTCTTAGGGCATGTACTGGTATTTCTAAACTCTACTTTACCCTGCGAACTTGTTCACCACGTGTCTTTGGGTCAACCCAACTTTCTTTTGATGTGGCACTTTGTTCTAGCTTGGAACGTATTGTCACTACGTCAGGGCCTGGTTTTGGGAATCGGAAGTGGCGGCTTGCCACCCTTTCCTTTTCATTTTGGTGGGCTCGGTATTTATGCAGCTGGGGATGTCATGCACTGTGCTTTTCTGGCGTCCCGTTTGCAGTCTACTGAGTTGCAGGCTAAGCTTCTACGTCCTTCTCGTATCATTGCTGCTGGCCCTACTTTTGATGATTCCCTGCGTAATTTTAATGAGGTTATAGGTTCTGATCTTTGGTCGGTGTGATTCCCTCGTGGGGTTTAGTTTTTCAGTACTTGTCGTTAGGAGCACCTAGACCAAAACACAATTTATAACTTCACAAACAACTCTACAATTAGTAAAGAGGCAAGTAAAGGTCGGATCCCAAGGGACGGGAATTGAGATGAGATTTCTATTGCAACTAGTGGTCTCTAAGGGGTGTCACAATTGGGGTTTGAAGTATAAGATCACTAAACTAAATAGCAATGAAAGTAAACAAGCAAGATGAATTAAAAGGGATGTAAACAATTGATAAAAGGCACTAGGGTGTCATGGGGTCATAGAGGATTCATGGGAATTGTTCATACAAACATATTCTCAAGTTATAAGCAAGCAATTATTGTTGTGATGGATCGAGTTGGTTTATGTCTTACAATCCTAGGAAAGTTTGGGTCCCGGAGCCGAATTGATTAGATTGTACAACACCTACAAGTCGACTTAATCTTCCCTACTCAGCAATATGCATGGTCTAATGAGACTCGAGTTGGTTTATGTCTTACAAGTCTCATTGAAAATATAGGTGATGGGTAAAAAATGCAAGGATTCATAGGCTCACATTTCATCAAACATAACATGTGCATAAGTTGAGATCACAACAAGCAAGCAAATAAACTATGAAAGCATATTAATTTAAGCATGAATCATTCCCCATGTTGGTTTCCCCTAATTACCCATTAACCCTAGCTAAGGAAACTACTCACTCATTATCATGTTGAACATGCTAGCAAGGTTGTCAATCATACCAACAAAGTGAAACATGATGAATAAATGAAAGTGATTAACAATAATTAAAAAGGGATGAAGAGAATTATACCAACTAATGATTCCAATAACAAAGCAAAGAATAAAAGAAGTACTTGATGCTTGATTGAGATTTTGTCAATCTCCTAATAATAACCCAAATAATCTTCAATTACCCAAAATAAAGGATGAACAAGAGAGAGATTAAGGAAATAAAACTTGTATTAAAACTTGATTAAATGTTGATTACAGGATTAAAGAGAGATTTGATTCATATTAACTACACTAATGATTGCAAAGAAGAACATGCACTTCTAAGTAGACTAATGGGGTATTTATAGTGGGGAATAGGTGCATGAATTAGGATTAACTAAGGGCTTAAATGACGATTAAGTCCCTTGTTGAGGAATCGCCGGTCTCTTTAGGGAGACTCCGGTCTCTAGAAAAAGATGTGCATCATTCCTTGAAGCTTGAAGAAGACGAAATGGGACTCTCTGAGAATCCGGGCGTCTTTAGCACGGGACGGGCGAGTTTGGCAGCTTCTGGACGGGCGTCCAGAAGGGAAAGACGGGCGTCTTTGGGTGGTTTTGCCCGGGCGTCCAGCTGAGGAAGACGCACGGGTTGTGGGTGGTGGACGGGCGTCTTCAGGGGAAGACGCACAGATTGTTAGGCAGCTTCTTTCCTTCTTCTTTTCTTCCTTTTTCTTCATAAAATTCTTGAGGATTTCCTCGGGGATGCAAGGATCTTTTCTCATCATTGCCCATCTACTATAGTATGTACAAAGGCCTTCTAATCTTGTCTCTCCTTGATGCTTGGTCATTGAATTCAATCAATTTAGCCTCATTTTGCCATGAAAATGCAAGGTTTTCACTCCTTTCCTACCAAGGACACAAAACCTCAAAGAATATGCAAAACAAAGAACTAAAGACAATAAATGACCCAAATATGCACTAAAAAGCATGGGAACAAGGCTAATTCGGGGACTAAATATGCTCTAATTATGGTCACATCAAATATCCCCAAACCGAACCTTTGCTCGTCCCGAGTAAAGAGGTGACAAAGACTAGGACCATTATTTAAACTAACCTAATAACATAGCCGATATGAGACAATTAGCGGGTCTCACTCCGCCCCTTCAACTCACAACAAGACAACCATGAGGTAGGATGCCTTCTTGCAAGGCAAGGTGGGTCTTGCCAAAATGGCGACACATCCAAACATTAAGCACACAAAACAAGTAATGGATGCATCTACAAAAGAATAGCCACTTTCCTCATCTAAGTGGTGGAAATTATCTACAAGGGAAGCAATTCAAGGGTACACATTCCTTCATAGATGCAATTTCTTCGAACTACTAAGCCTAGAAGGATACCAATAAATCAACTCCAAGTTGTGTCAAGCTAGGGTACCTTTGTCCTCAATCGTTAAATGCTTTTGTCAAGAATAGACTCCCTATGGTGTTAGAAACACTGGAGGATCGCGGAATTCCCCCTCTTGCCTAGACAAGAAGAAGGGTCGTCCCCTCTCTACCATGCACAAAAATGGATACGATGGATAAAGGGATCGATATATATTTGAGTTTCACTTTGGGAGTTTGCTTTTGTTTTTGTTTTTCCCCCCAATTTCTTGTGGCATTTGACATTTGAGAACACTTTCTTGCCATTTCTTTTTGATTTTTGGCATTTCAACACTTGACAACTTTCAACTTTTTGCATTTTCTTTTTGAACATTTTCAAAGTCACCCCATATGTCGTGAGGATGCCTTATATTTGAAGCTTTAAGAGTTCTATTTTTGCTCCTCTTTTCATTTGATGCATTTTGCAAAATTTCTTTCACTTTTCATTTCATTGAACTCAAATTGATTTATTTTTGTGCCTGATACCCGTCGTTGTGAGTACCAAAAATAAGATTTATAATTTCCTATTAAGACTAACCTAGGCTAGTGGTAACAGGGTCGAACCACAAGGAGGCAGACGTAATTTCTAGCTGTCTAATTCTAGTCTAAGGTAACGAGTGTATGGGTTGAGTTGAATTGGTCTATAGCTAAGAATAGATAAAGACAATAAACTAAAAAGACGGATTAAACAGATAAAGAAGGGGTACTAGGATGGTCGGGTTCATTTGGCCTTGGGCGACAAAGATACTAAGTCGGTCTGAATCAAACACAAGTGAGGCGGGAAAACAAGAGATCCTCTCGGTCCACTCTTAACAGATAGCATCTTTCGATCTCGCTATATGTCCCTAATATCACTAATACTGACTCTCGTCCTGAAAAGTGACTAACGGTCTAAACTATACCTATCTTTCGATCTCAGCACAGTTTAGTCATTTTAATTGGTGGTCTAACAACTGTCCCTATCTTTCGATCTAACGGGTCAGTTATAAATTAAGCATCTAACTGGTCGCATGCATTCGATTCGTTAAATACAACATTATAATCAATTAAAATGAAAGGTAACCTCACGTGGTCAGTCGATCCACCAGGTATGGCGGTCGATCGACTGACATGCGAATTCAGTCCAAAACAATACTACGCCGCCAACGCTATAATTCGCCTACATCCTAGCACAATTGATTTAGCTACTCATGCTAAAGGTGATAACAACAATAAAACTAGGGCATAAAAGTACTGAATTGATAATTAAAGCGGTAAGACAAACAATTAACATGCAATGATAAAATGGTTTCGGGAATCTAACTAGCAATTCTATACTAATAACGAGATAGAAGTGAATTGAAATAGGGCAGAAGAATACCGAGAATAGCAGAAGAATGATTAAGAACAAGAGCGAAAATTCCAATGCTAAACAATATTCCAAACCCTAATTATTTCTAAGAACCGTATGTAAAACTTAATGTAAAAACTTGATGTTTTCAAACTGATGTTTCTAGGTTACGTTATATAGCAACTAACGTAACTTTATTTCCTAAACCTAACATAACTTTGGGCTTCAAGATTCACGGTCTTTTAATTCTCGTCTGGAATAGCAGTTTGGTCGATCGACTGAGAACGGCAATGATCGATCAATAGCAATGAACAAAGGGCTTCGAACTCGATGGTTGGTCGATCGACCGATAGTAGTGGTCGATCGATCGCTTGAGCTGCTACTTAACTTCTATAATCTCGTGGATTTGTCTTTTGGGCCTTGAATTGCGCACAAGCTCGTTCCTTGCTTAATACTTCACTTCAAATGTAATGCAAGATACTCGGGATGGATTTAGCTCGATTTTACTGGATTCTTCACATTTTCGCAATAATGTACAAAAATACTAAGTAGACGGAAATAGGGAGAAATGTAGCATAAACTACATGAATGAGCTCTGAAATGCGTGTAAAATGGGATGTAAAACATCATATAAAAGACACGCATCAAACTTCCCCAAACCAAACCCTTGCTTGTCCCCAAGCAAGAACTAGACTCGATCTAATGACCTAATGGAACGAGTTCAATCTCAGAGCGAATTAAAACATGTAAAGCCTAAACCAATTTAATGCACTAACCAACAATCAATTAGCAAATGAATCATGCAAACGAGTTATGGAGTCGTTAAAAACATGCTGAACCGTCAACTGTAGAGACTTATTAAGTTGGACTCTCACGGGTCGCTCAAATAACTCATAAGCACAGGTGAATATATAAGAGGATAGAAAGAATTGGTTTTGTAAAGACTCTCATCTAACTACGACCTATAAGAACATGCCTGCAGTCTAATATGAAAGCAATCTCTACAACCGTACATACGCATTCCAACCAACAAGAGACCATGACACATGCCGAGGTATAAATGTGGATATGTGAGGTATGGGTAAGAAGAGGTAAAACATTTATGGAAAAGTGGAGGTACAGGTGATCAAGCTAGTACCGAAATGGAACCATATGGCAACATCCAACTTCTTGCTCAAAAACAAATGAAACGGTGCTATAGCAAGCACAAATCTCACAATCTCCAGGTATAAAAGTAATCAACTAACTCCTCATAAAATATGAATAATACATGGGAGCAAAAATCGCCAAAAGATAAGGATTTTGAATTATGCGAATTGATTCTTTCTCTTTTTCTCAAACCTCAGTCGATCGACCTGAATTGGCAGTCGATCGACCGCATGAACAGTACAGAACTCTTTTTTTTTTCTTTTCGAATCATTTTTTCATCTTTTTTTTTCTTTTCTATTTCTTTCTTTCCTCCTTTCCATCTTTCCAACAATATCTCAAACATGAGCATATGCTACCAAAAACTAAGTAACAATCCCAAGAACACAGACTACTAGCTTGACAAGGGCAGGCTAAATGTAGGATGTAGTAATGGGACAAAAAGGTTGTTTTTGGCAGTGTTGGGTTCATGGGCAAAACGAATAAGGGGAACCTCTACCACATGTGTCAACTAACCACAGACCGAATGCGTACAGGTATTAAGCAGATTAAGTTCATATTTATGCACATTTATGTGACATGCCTCATAAGGAGTACTACTCACATTCCTAAATAAACTGGTCATAGATGTCACCAGTTATAGGCTCTAAATCTCAGAAATATGATG
The DNA here is from genome assembly GCF_048544455.1 of Silene latifolia. Lineage (NCBI taxonomy): Eukaryota > Viridiplantae > Streptophyta > Magnoliopsida > Caryophyllales > Caryophyllaceae > Silene > Silene latifolia. The sequence continues at coordinate 116,675,712 of NC_133538.1, read as the reverse complement.
TAGCTTTCCAATTTTCAAAGTCAAGTCTCAAGTCCAGCAAATAATTAACGAAAACTCGTAGATATGCACTTATACGATTCTACTAATAACATGTTAATCAAGCAAGGCTCAGGCAAAACAGGTGCAAAATGCAATATCATCCTTGAAATACTACCGTTCCGACTCGACCTATATGCTAAAATAAACGTGCATTTTATGGAAATTTTTGAAATTTTGCAATTTTTTTGAATTTTTTTGTATATAAGAATGAAATAAACAATGCAAAACAAAATGTAAACGTGAATGCAAGCAAATGATATGCGACGCAAAACCCTTCCCTAAACCAAATCGCACAATGTCCCCATTGTGCAAAATCATATAATGAAGAAAAGAGAAATGGGAATTTGCGGGAAAATAAATAAAAAAGAAATGAAGTGGAAATCGGGAACTTACAAGATTTTAAACGCAGCAAAGGAAACCTCCCCAAACCAGCGTGAGCTAGGAGGTTTCAGTAGCCAGCAGTGCTACTAATAAGTACCTGAAAGACAAATAAAACCCACGCATAAAATCGAGAAGACAATTTTGAAGCGGTAAATATGTGCACAAATGAGAAAATTAGAAGAAATAAATAATTGGACGGAAAATAAAGTGGAGTAGAAAACTCCCTTAAGTCCGCATATCGACCAAACACAGCAGGGGAGAGGTCGTGAATAGGTACAGCAGCGTCCTTGGTCGATCGACTAAGAACGGCAGTCGATCGACCAATGTGTCGTGAAAAAGAGCTCTGGAAAGTGCAACTCAGTCGATCGACCAATGTAGCCAGTCGATCGACTGAAAATACTATTGTACTCCTTATTTCTTCGTATTTGCTCAATTACTTGAGCTAATGAGGTCTAAAACCCTGCAAGTGCACAATAATACGCGCCCAAAATTGCGCAAAACCCAGAATAAAGTCTCAAATGAATAAAATCCAAAGCAAGCAAAATAAAATTCGAAGTTTCGCGCACACAAAAACAATAAAAAGTGTCTAAAAAAAGCAAATAAAAAGTTTGGAAAACATGTGATCAACTAGTAGTTAATCAAGAATGGCCACGAAATGGCCCACTTCGTCGGCTTCTGGCTACTAGAGGTAGCCTCAACGATGCTTATCTTAGCAGCTGCACCCTTCTTAGCTTCCACGTCCGTATGGCTCAACGGATCAACACTATCATCATCTCCCCAGTCAATGACCTCTTCTTGCTTATCAAAGTCCAAGTCGGACTTCTGTGCCTTGACCGGTTCGTCATCAAATTCCTCATCAATGCCATAGCTAAGGCAACCAAGACCTCCTCTTTGAATGATCGGCCTCTTTACAGTTGGAGCAACTTGCTGTTCTTCCTTCCCCAAACCAGCTCTCCCCGCAATATCGTAAATAGACAAATCTTCCTCCAATTTGCTCCCAACTGGGGCGGAGGGGTTACAACAGGAATAGAGATAGGTAAATCAGAAGCACAAAGTACGATTTCTTGTCGTAAATCAGTATTACAAGTCACAGCCACATGGGGTCCTTTTTCTTAGATGGCTGGGCAAAAACGATAGAATGCTTGCCCACTTTAAAAGTCAGGGTTCCTAGACCGACATCTATGACTGCACCAGCAGTGTGCAGAAATGGCCTACCCAAAATAATGGGAATATGGGCATCCTTAGGCATGTCAAGTACCACGAAGTCGACGGGGAAGAAAAACATCCCTATTTGGACAGGGATGTCCTCCAAGACTCCTATTGGCTGGACCGCAGATCGGTCAACCATCTGTACTGTCATATCTGTCACTGCGAACCTAGTTAATTTGAGCTTCCTAGCTAGACTCAAAGGAATGACCTTATACTAGCTCCTAAGTCACATAATGCCTTCTCAATAGAGAAGGTACCTATATTTCAAGGAACAGAAAAGCTACCCGGGTCCTCTAGCTTGTGAGGCGCAGTGTGAGACAAGTAAGAGCATGACTCTTTAGTTAATGCGACAGTATGAACATGTTTAAGTGACTTTTTCTTAGACAAGAGTTGTTTCATGAATTTAGTGTAGGCTGGCACTTGATTAACTAACTCAAGGAAGGGTACTTGTACATTCAAGCTACGAATAACTTTTTCAAACTTACTGAAAGATACCTGTTCCTTTGTCGGCACTAGTCTCTCCGGATATGGGGCTGTAAGAAGTACCTTAGCCCTATCCTCTAAGTTGCACATGCCGGCATCCGTGGACTTAGGCTGGAAGTCCACTGCTTTCTCCTTGTTGAAGCTTAAACCCTCCTCAGACCGTCTCAAATGTGAGCCATTGACCGACATTGGGTCAAACTTTGGAACCGGGGCGGACCCATCAGCACTCGGGTCTGGCCCTAACACTTTTGGAGTTGTCGTGCCCCGAAACAAATGGTCCCTCAAGTTATCGGGCATCGGAGGACGAAAAATCTCGCTATCAACAGTGATCTTGGTCGATCGACTACTATCCTCAGTCGATCGACCGAGGTGTACAGATTCCAGTCGTCAGAACTCGCGTATCGGGCCGATCGACTGGTATATCGCCGATCGACCGATATACGTGGTAGACGCCTTTTTCTTTGAATTATTCGTTACAGCTTTCTTTTGACTCGGATCCGCCTCATTCTTTTCAACAGCATCCTAGACCATGGCAGGCCCCTCCAGGGTGGACCCACTCCTCAACATGATGGCGTTTAGGGTCTCCTTTTGGTCGGTTTGAGTCGGTAAGTGTCCCGGAGCTCGAGTGGTACTCTTACTAGCCAATTGAGCAATTTGGCTCTCTAGAAGCTTCATCCCGGCCTCTCTTGCTTGGGACTCCTTCAAAGAACAAGTTCTTGAACTCAAGCAAAATCGAACCATGGGATTGTTGTTGCCTGCTGCGGCACATAAGGAGGTTTTTGATATTGTTGTTGCTTTTGATGAGGGGGCACAGGGTTGTGCCATGGAGGTGGAGTTGGATTTAGGACATTCTGGATACTCCACCTCAGGTTGGGATGAACATTAGGCTCATAGTAGGTGTTTGTCTGCCTATAATGTTGAAAGGCAGCACAAGACTCAAAGGGACTAGGACAATTCTTTGAAACGTGTCCCTCAGCTCCGCACCTTTCAAAGACGAAAGGACCGTCTGACACAGCATTTACTTGGTAAATAACTCCCTTTGAAGCTCCTCCCAGTTCATACTTGTCAAATCTCGCAGTGAGAGCTTCAAGTGCAGCTACAGAAGGAGATTCGGCACTCCTTCTTTGATTCCTCCGGAATTCCCATACTCGGCCTTGTGGGTGGCTAGATCATCAATGATCTTCCACCCCTTGGTTTCTCTCAAATTCTCAGCAAATCGGCCACCGATCGCAAAGATCCAAAATAGCCCTCGATCGTCATGACCCATTATAGAATCGATTGCACAAGCTCCATTTTTCGAACCCATGGTGCGGTATGGTTCGCACCAACTTCTTAAAACGGACCCATGCTTCGTGTAAGTTCTCGTCCGGCCCTTGTTTAAAGCTCGTGATTTGAGCTCTAATTGCATTGGTCTTTGAGGCAAAAAAATATTTCTTGTAGAGAGCCAAAGCCAATGAATTCCAATCGGTGATCCCATGAACGGCTCGGTCCAGATCTCTATACCACTCCCTTGCAGCATCACGAAGGGAGAAGATAAACATAGTCTCCTTGATCTGGTCTTGGGTCACGCCGGCTGGTTGGGGTATAGAACAGCAGTAGTCAATAAATGTCTCTATATGCTTAGTCAGTATCTTCATTTGCAGCTCCCGAATCGGTTTCTCTCAACCATATTAATGTATGAAGGCTTTGGTTCGAACTTCCGTCATCTCCGGTAATTCGAACCCCTTATATAAATTTACACTGCTGTCGGCTCGAATGACTAGCCATACTCGCTTCCTCGGCCATGACCGGAATTTCGGAGAAGTGACTATCTCTACCAAGAAGTGGAAATGGGTGAAGAATGTGGGTCTTCCTTGAACAGCTCGTTCTCGTAATAGCTTGACAGAGTACTCAGATCTTCCTCTGTCGGTAATACCCTTTGTGATCGTCTCAACTCGCGCAAAGATTTCTCAATCTCAGGGTTGAATGGTACTAGTTAACCACCCTGTGACCAGCGCATAAGAGGAAACTAATAAAAGAATATAAGAAAAGTTTAAGGAACGGATGTCCCTTAAACTGAGAAAGACTAAATTAAAACAACTAAAAATTAGAACTATTGCCTCCCCGGAAACGGCGCCAAAATTTGATACCCGTCGTTGTGAGTATCAAAAATAAGATTTATAATTTCCTATTAAGACTAACCTAGGCTAGTGGTAACAGGGTCGAACCACAAGGAAGCAGACGTAATTTCTAGCTGTCTAATTCTAGTCTAAGGTAACGAGTGTATGGGTTGAGTTGAATTGGTCTATAGCTAAGAATAGATAAAGACAATAAACTAAAAAGACGGATTAAAAAGATAAAGAAGGGGTACTAGGATGGTCGGTTCATTACAAATTTTGACAGGCAAAGATACTAAGTCGGTTCAATCAAACACAAGTGAGGCGGGAAAACAAGAGATCCTCTCGGTCCACTCTTACCGAGATAGCATCTTTCGATCTCGCTATAAGTCCCTAATATCACTAATATCGACTCGCGTCTGAAAAGTGACTAACGGTCTAAACTATACTTATCTTTCGATCTCAAAGACAGTTTAGTCATGTTAATTGGTGGTCTAACAACCGCCCCTATCTTTCGATCTAATGGGTCAGCTTATAAATTAAGCATCTAATCTGGTCGCATGCATTCGATTCGTTAAATACAACATTAAAATCAATTAAAACGAAAGGTAACCTCACGTGGTGGTCGATCGACAGGTATGGTGGTCGATCGACCGACACACGAATTCAGTCCAAAACAATACTACGCCGCCTACGCTATAATTCGCCTACATCCTAGCACAATTGATTTAGCTACTCATGCTAAAGGTGATAACAACAATAAAACTAGGGCATAAAAGTACTGAATTCATAATTAAAGAGGTAAGACAAACAATTAACATGCAATGATAATATGGTTTCGGGAATCTAACTAGCAATTCTATACTAATAACGAGATAGAAGTGAACTGAAATAGGGCAGAAGAATACCGAGAATAGCAGAAGAATGATTAAGAACAAGAGCGAAAATTCCAATGCTAAACAATATTCCTAACCCTAATTATTTCTAAGAACCGTATGTAAAACTTAATGTAAAAACTTGATGTTTTCAAACTGATGTTTCTAGGTTACGTTATATAGCAACTAACGTAACTTTATTTCCTAAACCTAACATAACTTTGGGCTTCAAGATTCACGGTCTTTTAATTCTCCTCTGGAATAGCAGTTTGGTCGATCGACTGAGAACGGCAAAATCGATCGATCAATAGCAATGAACAAAGGGCTTCGAACTCGATGGTTGGTCGATCGACTGATGGTAGTGGTCGATCGACTGCTTGAGCTGCTACTTGACTTCTATAATCTCGTGGATTTGTCTTTTGGGCCTTGAATTGCACACCAAGCTCGTTACTTAAGCGAATACTTCACGTCAAATGTAATGCAAGATACTCGGGGATGGATTTAGCTCAATTTCCGCTGGATTCTTCACATTTCTGCAATAATGTACAAAAATACGGAAGTAGACGGAAATAGGGAGAAATGTAGCATAAACTACATGAATGAGCTCTGAAATGCGTGTAAAATGGGATGTAAAACATCATATAAAAGACACGCATCAGTGCCCATTCCCTTTGATGACAAAAATGTGGTAGAACATGGATGATGGATGCATGGTTTCAAGGGTCACCTTGGAATAAACGGTAGCCAAGGAGTTATCACACCACAAGGTACTCTTGACTAGGCCTTAATCCATGGGTCAAAGGATACTAGCATGACACATCCTAGGGTGTTTTATAGGTATTCTAACAAGCAAAGTCTTAAGAAGAAAAAGCATCTACTAGGGCCTTATATACACTTGTCAAGCTTCCCAAGTAGACGGTTTCGCAAAATTTTTCTAACATGTAACTACATGCCATGATGCAACTAGCATATAAACATCCTAATGCAAATGATTCTACCAACTAATATGACATATAAACTAAATACAAGTCCTAAATTCACATTGTTATACCGCATCAATCAAAATAAAGCTACATAGTCATTAACATAAAGAGGAAAAAGGAGATTGCAAAGATCATACCATACGGTCTTCAATGATCCTCATGTCTCGGATGTGGCGTAGTCAATCAATGTGAACAAGGATAAAACAAACACAATATATACAACAATATATACTAGACTACACTACAAAGGAAATGAACTTGTTTTTGGTTTTTCAATTTTTCAAATTTTTATGGTTTTTTCGAATTTTTTACGTTTTTTTGGATTTTTGAATAAAAGTTAAGTTAGAATTCCCCATCCCCACACTAATATGGGCATTGTCCTCAATGGCCAAAATGATGGGAAATCATGCAAGCATGATGCATAAATTCTACACTAAATGCAAGCTATACTAATCTATACTACATGATGCATGGGTTTTTGTTTATGACGGAGAGTGTAATTTAGATTACCTCCTTTTGCGTATGCATGTACTTCCCCAAACCGAGATAGACATTATTTCTAATGTCCTAAAGTTGGGGTAGTTCATGCACACAAGATGCAATGCATGAAACTAAATTGTCATTTTGGATTTTCAAAAGTGGGAACAATGAAATAAGAACACCTCAATGGGGCCGAGGTGTTAGTCCTCTATGTTGCTAGGACTCTCCAACCATGATCAAGATAAAATAAATAAAACAAAGAAAGAAGTAGACAAACCTCAAGAGGGTAAGAGCCTCCAAAGCTTGCTAGTCTTCCACCATATCATCATTGTCATCATCTTCCTCAATAGAAGTGGACTCATCTCCACTTCCCTCTGCACTTCCTTGCTCACTTCCTTCATCGTCCTCTTATTCTTCTTCATTAGCCTCTTCCTCAATGCTATCATCAACAACCTCATCACCGACAACCTCATCGTCACCCGGAATCTCACCCCTAGATGCACTTGGAAAGAAGACTTTCATATCCGCCCAAATAGGCAAAGGACATGAAGGATCAAGTAGTCCTTGCTTAGCTAAATGAAGGAGGGGTGGATATTGGGCTAAGTATGCATCTTCCCGATCCTTAAAAGCTTGTTTGTGTATCTCTTGCATAAGTAGAGTCATGTAGTCATTGCTTAATTTAACACCTTCGGGTTTGAACTCTTGATACTTGAAAGGATAGGGTGGTGTGACAATGGAGGAGGAGGGCATTTCAATTTCACCCCTTTGTTGACGGATGATGTATTCGGCTTCTTTTGAGAGGGGAAGAAGGTAGTTGGTCCGATGGACACTCAAACGGCATATCTTGGAAGGCAAAGTAAAAGATCTAGCCTCATTGGTGAGCCACCCATATTTGGTGTCAATAGGGTTATGAGTGACCCACTTGTACTTGTTAATCATGGCATCCATGTCAATGAGATGACTCCCCTTTTTCGCCACATACTTGCTATCCTTGTTGAAATTCGGATCAAAGTACTTAGCCAAAAGAGTGACTAGACCTCCATTTACAATAACAGTGGTGCCTTGCTTTCCACAATCAACATTTAGCCATCTTTCCACCAAAAGCCTTAGAGAATTGTAAGGCTTGGTGAATTCCCTTCCAATATTTAAGGCCGACTCAAGAAGAACACAATCGAGCTTGGTAAAGTGGTTAGTGTCTTTTCTTGCAATGATAGTATTCTCGATGACCATGTGCCACACTCTAATGACCGGATGGTGGACTAATAGAGCGCGACTAGCATGATAGTTCTCTAGTCTCTACCTTAGTAACTTTCAAAGAACTCAAGAATTATAAGGTAAGGGAGGGGTATGTCAATTCTCTTGTAGCAAACAATTTTCCCAACCCCATGGCTTCAAAGAAGGCTTTCGTTTGTTCAAGGACACCCAATTTGTTCAAGGCATCTTCACATATGAATTTGGTGGGTAGAAAGGATTTTCTAGCATACTTGGCAAATGTATCCCTATGGGAGTTAGAAATGAAAATTACCTCCGGATAGTTTGATAATTGAGCAATTTCCGGAGTTGTTGATGTTGTTGCTTCCAAGGGAGGTTGTTGTTGTTGAACTTTCAAGTTTGAACTAGCTACCACCATAGCCAATGAGGCTTTCTTTGCTTGAAGACTCTTTTGTCTTGTTGAGAGTGCCTTTACCTTAGGTGCCTTTGTTGATCCTTTTGTTCTTGTCATTGATGATTTAACCAAGAAAAGAGTGAAAATATACAATTTCCAAGTATACCCAAATCGATTTTAAGATGAAAGGCTTTGCCTTTATAATTTCAAAAATCGAATCAAAGGTTGAAGATTTTGGTGCTCGGTTTGATTTTGGTTGGAAGATGAGTGATTAATTGTTGTTAAAAGTAGGTTTGGATTTGATTTTGTTGAATTTGGTTGAGGAAATCTTGTTTTGGTGATGGAGAGGATGAGGGTTTTTAGTTTTTGGGTTTATGGGTAGTGTTTTGAATGAAGGAATGAAGTAATGAATGTGGGAGGGGGTATTTAAAATACCCGAAAATTTCAAAAATTGCAGGGGAAGACGGGCGTCTTTCCTTCGGGACGCTCGGATTCTGCCTTTTTTTGTTCAGAATTCTCGCCTAAAGACGGGCGTCTTTCAGCAAAGACGCTCGGATTTATCGGGAGACGAGCGTCTTCTCGTCAAGACGGGCGGATTCTCGCATGATGAGATTTCTTGTTTTTCACAGGCAAAAAAGACGGCGTCTTTCCTTCCAAGACAAGGCGGATTTTCAAGACGAGCGTCTTCTCTACCAGACGCTCTGATTCTTTGACGGTCCCAAAATTTCAAATTTTCAGCTCAGAAGTATGGGCAGATTTTGAAAAAGACGCCTGGATTGCCTGAAGACGGGCGGATTCCCATGAAGACGCTCGGATTCTCCCTGTTTTACCCGGATTCAGTTCCATCCGTGCACTTGCATATCCCTTGTCATTTTTCATTCTTCAAAACCCGTGTTCTTCATTATAGGGGCACTACTAAGGCATGAATAGCCTAGGCAATTGCTATCCCCACACTAAGCTAAAGCACTACACATCAATTGAATCCTTAGTCCATCCCTCACTTCTCTCAAAAATGATAATTATCTTGATCAAGGCATAAAAATCCAAAAATGACAAAAATGCAATGTAAGAATTAAAATGCGAGTTAGGGAGTTAGAAATATTTACAAATTGTGGTTTAGGGAGGACTCCACCAAACTCTCATCCTTAGTCAGATGTCATGGGGGAATGTCCAAGGTGTTGTTGATGTTGCTCAACACCTTGAAGAAGTAATCAAAAGCTTGTTCATTATCATGATAAAGATCTTCAATAGACCTTTGCCCTTGTTGTCGGTCTTGATCGATAGCATTACCAATATAGGGATTCAAAATCCCTTCAAACTCATCGTCCCAAAGACCACAAACTTCATCTACTTTATCACTAAAGATCTCTTGAGTTGATAGAGACGACTCTCCCACTTTCTTGTCTTTGTCAATGAGGCCATCCTTTTCATTGCTTGACTCTGGTAAGATTTTCAAGCTCTCTTTGTTACAATTCACTTGCTCTTTGAATGGAGCATCTTCAATTTTCTTCTACCATTGGAATTCCGACTTCTTCCTATCATCCTTCCGGCTATAATGATCAACCATAAAACATGGTTCATGCAAACGGGGAGCTCTCATGGTCTTGTCAAGATTGAATGTTATGCTCTCATCTCCCACTTCTAGAGTGAGCTCTCCATGCTTCACATCAATCACCGCACCCGCGGTGTGTAAGAAAGGTCTTCCTAGAATGATTGGAATGTTGGAATCTTCTTCCATGTTAACAATGACAAAGTTCACCGGGATGAAAAATTTCCCAACTCTTACGGGAACATCTTCCCATATCCCTAATGGTGTCTTCGTCGATCTATCGGCCATTTGGAGTGTGATATTGGTGCATTTAAGCTCTCCCATCCCCAACCTTTTACTCACCGAGTACGGTATAACACTCACACTAGCCCCTAGATCGCATAAGGCTTTGTTGATCGTGGTGTCGCCAATGGTACACAGTATTGAGAAGCTTACCGGATCTTTGAGTTTTGGAGGTGAACTCCCTTGAAGTATTACACTACTCACCTTAGTGAAGGCGATAGTCTCAAGCTTCCGGATCGACTTCTTCTTTGTGAGGATGTCTTTTATGTATTTTGCATAGGCCGGCACGTGATTGATTAATTCCGTGAAAGGAATCGAGACTTCCAAATTCTTCACAATTTCCATAAATTTTCCAAGTTGGTCATCAAAATTGGGCTTGGCTTGAAGACTTGGGAAAGGAAGTCTAATCACAATGGGCTCCTTCTCCTTGACCTTGTCTTCATTTTTCTTTGAAATTTCTTCTTTTGACGGTTCTCCATCCTTGGAGTTTTGCACAATTTCTTCTTTGTCACTAGCTTCCACAATTTCATCCTCAACTTGCTTCTTCGGTGCTTCATACCTTGTACCACTCCTCAAGTGAATGGCACTAACCGTTTCATGTCTTGGGGGATTACTTTGAGGTGGTAATTGCCCCTTTTGTCTTTGTGAGCTTGAAGATGCTAGTTGGGTCAATTGGGTTTCCAACATTTTGGTGTGAGCTAGAATGTTGTTGATGGTGATTTCCTTTACTTGACTATCCTTTTACATTTGAGTGAAAAACTCTTGTTGATTCTTTTGCATTTGGAGGACCGCTTTTTGAACATCAAAACCTTGGTCATTTTGTTGATTGTATGGAGTTTGATTTTGGTAACCTTGGTTTTGGTTGTAAAAGGGTCTTTCATTTTAGTTTCTCATGGGAGGTGGGGTGTATGTTGGTTGAGGGTTTTGAACATTTTGGCTTTTGTATGAGAGATTTGGATGGAATTTGGTGTTTTCATTGTAATAGTTTGAATAAGGGATACCACTCTTGTATGCTTGGAAAGCATTCACTTCTTCATTTGTTCCCCTACATTCACTTTGGTCATGTCCCAAAGTTCCACAATTCTCACATATTCCACTTGGGATTGATGAAGATGCCGTCATGGCATTAACATGATGCTTTGTTGATTTTGAGGCTTCTTCAAGTCTAGCCATAGCCTTTTCAAACTTCAAATTGATGGTATCAATGTGAGCACTAAGTTGAGCACCCAATTGATTAATGGAGTCTACTTCATGCTTTCCTCCTCTAGTAGCCTTGCGAGGTCTACTATATTGTGAGTTATGGACCGCCATTTCCTCAATTTTGTTCCAAGTTTGATTATCATCAACTTCGGTGAACATTCCATTTGATCCCATGTTGAGAATGTTCCTTGAATCTTCATAAAGACCGTTCCAAAGTTGTTGTACCAAGAACCACTCGCTAAGTCCATGGTGAGGACATGAGCGACAAATTCCCTTGAATCGCTCCCAAGCTTCATACAAATATTCTTCATCCCTTTGCTTAAAGCCCGTAATTTGAGCTCTTAGCATGTTAGTCTTTTCCGGTGGATAGAACTTTTTGTAGAAAGTTAGAGCAAACTTTTTCCAAGAATCAATTCCGAGAGTAGCTTTATAAAGGCCTTTCAACCATTGTTTCGCGGTGCCAATTAGAGAAAAAGGAAATAAGACCCATCGAATTTGGTCTTGAGTTACACCGGTTTGAGAAATCGCATCACAATAGTCGCAAAAAGTCTCCATATGAGAATAAGGGTCTTCACTAGGCATCCCCCCAAATTGGCTTCTTTCGATTAATTGGATAAATGCGGATTTGGCAATAAAATTTCCGGTTAGATGTTGTGGTGTGGGAGTACCATTGGGTAGGTTCTCCTCGGTGGGTACGGAATGTGATGAAAACTTAGGCATTGTGGGTTGATTTTGTGTTGGATTTTGTGTTGGGTTCTCCTCACATTCTCTTGCAAAAGGGTTGATGAACTCAATAGTATTTGGTTGAATATCTAAAACCTCACCAATACCTCTCAAAGTTCTCCTAGCAAGTCTTCTATTGGTTGTCAAAGTCCTTTCAATTTCGTGATCAAAGGGTAACAAGTTACCTTGTGATCTTCTAGACATGCAAAATATCAAACAACTCGAAAACAATTAGAACAAACCTTGAGGAGTTTTACTTCCCCAAGGTAAAGAAAGACACAACTAATAACAATATAAGAAAATCTAAATCAAGTTAACATCGTCCCCGGCAACGGCGCCATTTTTGATCGGTGTGATTCCCTCGTGGGGTTTAGTTTTTTAGTACTTGTCGTTAGGAGCACCTAGACCAAAACACAATTTATAACTTCACAAACAACTCTACAATTGAGATGTAAAGAGACAAGTAAAGGTCGGATCCCAAGGGACGGGAATTGAGATGAGATTTCTATTGTAACTAGTGGTGTCTAAGGGGTGTCACAATTGGGGTTTGAAGTAGAAGATCACTAAACTAATTAGCAATGAAAGTAAACAAGCAAGATGAATTAAAAGAGATGTAAACAATTGATAAAAGGCACTAGGGTGTCATGGGCTCATAGGGGATTCATGGGAATTGATCAAACAAACATATTCTCAAGTTATAAGCAAGCAATTATTGTTGTGATGGATCGAATTGGTTTATGTCTTACAATCCTAGGAAAGTTTGGGTCCCGGAGCCGAATCGATTAGATTGTACAACACCTACAAGTCGACTTAATCTTCCCTACTCAACAATATGCATGGTCTAATGAGACTCGAGTTGGTTTATGCCTTACAAGTCTTATTGAAAAGATAGGTGATGGGTAAAAAATGCAATGATTCATAGGCTCACATTTCATCAAACATAACATGTGCATAAGTTGAGATCACAACTAGCAAGCAAATAAACTATGAAAGCATATTAATTTAAGCATGTATCATTCCCCATGTTGGTTTCCCCTAATTACCCATTAACCCTAGCTAAAGAAACTACTCACTCATTATCATGTTGAACATGCTAGAAAGCTTGTCAATCATACCAACAAAGTGAAACATGATGAATAAATGAAAGTGATTAACAATAATTAAAAATGGATTAACAGAATTATACCTACTAATGATTCCAATAACAAAAGCAAAGAATAAAAGAAGTACTTGATGCTTGATTGAGAGGTTGTCAATCTCCTAATAATAACCCAAATAATCTTCAATTACCCAAAATAAAGGATGAACAAGAGAGAGATTAAGGAAATAAAACTTGTATTAAAACTTGATTAAATGTTGATTACAAGATTAAAGAGAGATTTGATTGATATTAACTACACTAAAGATTGCTAAGATGAACATGCTCTTCTAATTAGACTAATGGGGTATTTATAGTGGGGATTAGGTGGATGAATTAGGGTTAACTAAGGGCTTAAATGACGATTAAGTCCCTTGTTGAGGAATCGCCGGTCTCTTTAGGGAGACTCCGGTCTCTAGGGAGACTCCGGTCTCTAGAAAAAGATGTGCATCCTTCCTTGAAGCTTGAAGAAGACGAAATGGGACTGTCTGAGAATCCGGGCGTCTTTAGAACGCGACGGGCGGATTGGCAGCTTCTGGACGGGCGTCTTTGGGTGGTTTTGCCCGGGCGTCCAGCAGAGGAAGACGCACGGGTTGTGGGTGGTGGACGGGCGTCTTCAGGGGAAGACGCACGGATTGTTAGGCAGTTTCTTTCCTTCTTCTTTTCTTCCTTTTTCTTCATAAAATCCTTGAGGATTTCCTCGGGGATGCAAGGATCTTTTCTCATCATTGCCCATCTACTATAGTATGTACAAAGGCCTTCTAATCATGTCTCTCCTTGATACTTGGTCATTGAATTCAATCAATTTAGCCTCATTTTGCCATGAAAATGCAAGGTTTGCACTCCTTTCCTACCAAGGACACAAAACCTCAAAGAATATGCAAAACAAAGAACTAAAGATAATAGATGACCCAAATATGCACTAAAAAGCATGGGAACAAGGCTAATTCGGAGACTAAATATGCTCTAATTAAGGTCACATCAATCTTCTACGTGATCCTAGTGAAATCGTTGCCCCTAAACTTATGAAGAAATTAGCAGATATATATTTCGCCAAGGTTGCCGCTACTTCGGACTCTGTTTTCTCTTTGACTCTGCGTCAGGTTGTATTGTGGAAGTCTCGGCAAGGGACTCACTCTTCTGATTGGTTGCGTGCGGTTCCTATTTCTGGGTTGGGGCAGACTATGAATAGGAAGACATATCGTAGTGTGCTTAGCTATCGACTCGGCGCCCCGTTGTTCACGATGTCTAGGCCATGTCCTGCTTGTTCTCATGTTTTTTATGGGGATGTTTATGGCGATCATGCTGTGTCATGTGCTGGTACTGTGGGCGTTAAGCATCGGCATAGCCTCGTTCGCGACACTTTATTGGACATCTGCTACAGGTCGGGGATCCCTGCTGGTAGGGACGTTGATATCGGTTTGGTTGATGGGCGGGGTTGCTCCCTTCATCCGGCGGATCTGCACCTTTATTCCTGGGATAGGGGCGTGATGGGTGTGTCGATCTGACGGGGTCTTCCCCCTTATCTCAGACTGGGTTGTCCGATTTTGTGCCGGGTCGGGTTGTTCCGATCTTCGCCAAATGAAAGTCGCCAATCCGGATTTGTGCATGACGGCTGGTTATGGTTTCCTACCCTTCTCTTTTTCTGCGCTGTGAGAGCTGGATAGGGAATCTGTGGCTTTGCTCAAGCGGATCCAGAAATTCTCTGTTTCTGAGGATGCAGGGGCTCGCACGGCCGCTTACATTTTTACTAGACTTAGCTTTGCTATTGCTAAGGGAGTGGGCGCCCAGATTGTATCTCGGCTGCCCACCAATTTCTTGTAAACTTTTGATTGATTAATAAAAGTTTGCGTTTTTTTTATAATAATAATAATAATAATAAGAAATAATAATAATAATAATAATAATAATAATAATAATAATAATAATAATAATGATAATAATGATAATGATAATGATAATGATAATGATAATGATAATGATAATGATAATGATAATGATAATGATAATAATAATAATAATAATAATAATAATAATAATAATAATAATAATAATAATAATAATAATAATAATAATAATAATAATAATAATAATAATAATAATAATAATAATAATAATAATAATAATAATAATAATAATAATAATAATAATAATAGGGTGGTGCTTTTTTGGTTGGTCCTTCTTTGTCTTCTTATTTTACTGGTCTTCAGTTTGGGGTGGGTGTGTCCAGTGGAGGAGAGGCTATCTTGCATGCCTTGAGTCGGTTCATTGAGGCTCGGGGTGCTGAGGTGGGACTTTTTATGTTGCTGGTTGATTTCCAGAATGCTTTCAACCTTGTTGATCGTACGACCATGCTTCAGGAAGTCCGTTGTTGTTGCCTGGTTCTTTCCCGTTGGGTGGAGTTTTGTTACTCCAGCCCTGCCCGTCTTTTTTATGGGGAGAATTGTTTGTGGGCTTGTCAGGGTGTCCAGCAGGGTGATCTCTTGGGTCCTTTGCTTTTCGCTTTGGTTTTGCATCCCTTGGTGTGCAAAATCCGGGACTCTTTTGACCTTACTTTACAGGCGTGGTACTTGGATGATGGCACCATCGTTGGGGACACTTTGGAGGTGGGGAGAATTTTTGATTTGATTATAGCTGATGGCCCTCGTTTTGTACTGCATCTTAATGTCTCTAAGACGGAGGTCTTTTGGCCTGTTGAGGATCCTCGGAGTCGGCTTCCGGGGTTTCCCCCCCCCCGCTATTGCTCGGCCCTTGCGGGTGGACCTGTCAGTACTTGTCCTGGTTTTGGCAGTGAGATTGTGGAAAGAGAGTGACTAAGACCATTGAGCTAACGGACTTGGTCGCGAGGATTAAGGACATGCAATGTGAGTTGTTTCTGCTTAGAGCTTGTATTGGTATTCCTAAGCTCTATTTCTCTCTTCGTACTTGCTCCCCAAGTGTTTTTGGGTCGGTCCATCTTCCTTTCGATGTTGCTCTTCGTTCCAGCTTGGAACGTATTGTCACCGCGTCTGGCCCGGGTTTTGGGGATTGGCAGTGGCGCCTTGCTACATTCCCTTTTCATCTTGGTTGTCTTGGTGTCTGTGCGACAGGAGATGTTTTACACTATGCTTTTATTGCATCATGTTTGCAGTCTGCTGATTTGCATGCTAAGCTCCTCGGACCTTCTGGTATTGTAGCTGCTGGCCCTGCTTTTGACGATGCCGCACGGGTGTTTTCTGCGACTACAAGTTCTACTATATTAGGCAACCCTAGTGAAATTGCTGCCCCCAAACTTATGAAGAAATTGGCAGACATATATTTCGCGATGGTTGTTGCTGCTTCAGAGTCTGTTTTCTCTTTGACACCACGCCAGCTTGCTTTGTGGAAGTCTCGGCAAGGTGCCCACTCCTATGATTGGTTGCGTGCGGTTCCTATCTCGGGGTTGAGTCAGATTATGAACGGGAGGACTTACCGTAGTGTGCTTGGGTATCGTTGGGTGTTCCGTTATTCACGGTATCTATACCCTGTCCTGCTTGCTCTCGGGTTTTTACTGATGATGTTTTCGGGGACCACGCTGTTTCTTGTACTGGTACTGTGGGAGTTAAGCATCGGCACAACCTCGTTCGTGACACTCTATTCGACAACTGCTATAGATCTGGTATTTCTGCGGGAAAGGTGGTTGATATCGGTTTGGTTGACGGGCATGGTGGCTCTCTTCGTCCTGCGGATTTGCTGCTTTATTCTTGGGACAGAGGGCGCGATGTGTGTGTTGACTTGACAAGGTCTTCTCCTTTGACTCAGACTGGGATGATGGATTTTGTGCCGTAGGGTTGTCGCCGATGTCCGCTCAAAGTAAGTGTGCTAAGTACGGGATTTGTGCGCGGCATTGTTGGTTATGGTTTCCTTCCCTTCTCTTTCTCTTCACTTGGGGAGTCAGGGGTCGTATGTTGTTGCCTTGCTCAGCGGATCCGAAATTCTCGGTATCTCGGGATGCGGGGCTCGGGTAGTCGCTTACATTTTTACAAGACTTAGCTTTTTTCATTGCTAAGGGTGTGGGAGCCCAGATTGTCTCTCGGCTCCCTACCAATTTCATGTAAACTTTTATTTTATTATTTATGAAAGTTGCGCGCATCCTTCTATATAATAATAATAATAATAATAATAATAATAATAATAATAATAATAATAATAATAATAATAAATAATAATAATAATAATAATAATAATAATAATAATAATAATAATAATAATAATAATAATAATAATAATAATAATAATAATAATAATAATAATAATAATAATAATAATAATAATAATAATAATAATAATAATAATAATAATAATAATAATAATAATAATAATAATAATAATAATAATAATAATAATAATAATAATAATAATAATAATAATAATAATAATAATAATAATAATAATAATAATAATAATAATAATAATAATAATAATAATCATATTTCATAATAATAATAGTAATAAGGTAATTACATAGTTTCCTAATTGTTCTCTTATAGACCTAAACTTACCCTATAAATAGAGATAAATACCTTGCCCTAGTTTATCATATGCAAACGGAAAATTTGAGAGAAGAGGAGGAGACGTAGAAGGAATTAAGACGGAATCTACATCTCTAATTAGGACAAGCTGTGATCATCGTTGTGATCGTGGACCACCAGAGACTTTATTTGACCCCCGTGGACCACCGTTGACCGTCAGGGAAGGTGTGTTTGACCACCTATTTCGTCATGAAGGTGAGTACTGTTTAGCTTCAAGCTTTTCTCGATTTTGTCCTTAATTTATGTAACTCTACTGTAATCTAAATTAATGTTTCTTATGTTCATTTTGCCGGATTATTCATTTTATTGATGAATTTTGAGTTCAGTATTGTTTTTAAAATCGAAATTTGTGTTTTCATTTGCATGCTATCGGAATTTGTATTTGTCACATTGTTTGTTGAGTTCGTAACTTGCTTATACATTTCGATTTGTTTGTTGTTTTTTAGTTTGATCTAATTTGTGCTTTTTTGAATTTTTGTTGAACTTTAAGTACTTTTAACGTAAGTAGCATCAATTTAAGACCACATGCAAAAGGTCATAATTGCGTGCACATTATTGTTGTAGATCATGTACATTTCAATAAAACTGATAGGACATTTCTTCGTGAAACGTGTATAACACACCATTACTGATTAATATTACATGCAAAACTGCTTTCACTTATTTAAGCGCAAAGGCGATCCTGGAACTGTTACACGCCATATTTCTCCGAGGTTGAACAACCTCAGTCCTACTGTTGATGATCCTACTCCAACGTTCTCCCGTATTACCACCCGGATGTCACCTAAAAGTTTTGTTGATGTCCTTCGATACCTTGATTACAATCAATGGTGTGCTCTGGAAGAGATTAGTTTTCTTCATTGTTTTGGCTAAGGGTTACAAGGCTTCCTTTACGCCTTGGTTATTGGTTAATTGAGAACTACAACCCGTATTCGGATTTCATCATTCTACCTGATAAACAGCGCTTTCGTGTTTCTGCTTCTTGTATTCATGATGCTGTTGGCCTCCCAATTGGAGGAAAACCTGTTTTACTTTCATGCTGTAGTGATGAAGATGCAGAATGTGATGCGTTTTACGCGCATTGGAAATCTCAATTTCATGTTGATGGTCAAGTGGATCTTAAGACCCTTGCAGAGCATATTATTTGTCATGATGATTACAGTGATCAATTTAAGATTAATTTTGTGGTGCTTGCTGTGTCTTTGTTAATGCGCAACAATCAGAAGTCGTTCGTCAATCACCATGTACTAAAATCGGTGAGGAATGTGTCTGCCATTGGTCAGCTTGATTGGTGTCAATTTGTCATGGAGAGTTTGCGGTATAACACAAAGGATTCGGTCAAGAAGGGGAAAAAGAATCACTTTGGTGGACCTCTCCTGTTTCTAATGGTACAAATCTTCTGGGTTACATTTATTGTTAGTTATTATGGTTTTAAAACCGCCATTTTCCAGTCATAATCTGTTTTCCTTGCAGACTTGTTTATGTTGACCGTGTTGTCCATGAAAACGATTCGTAGAAAGAGATTACTATACTCTTTTGAATTGGACATCTCGCACTTTTCTCAAGGGAAAAGGAGATGGAAGTGGTCGATTTGGGCTTGGTCGTGTAAAAGGTCGATTCTTTGGAAAGAATTAGATTTTCTAATCCATGTAGACAAGTGGTTGAAAAAGTACGGAGAGTGTCGAGGGATGTTAGTACTGATACAAAATCTCCAATTTCATACTCGTCTCCGGAGGTATATCCATTAATTCTCGAAGTATTCACTATTCCTTTTCAAGATTCACTTTGAAATATTTTCTTTGTACCTTCATAGTACTAAAGATGTACCTTCATAGTACTAAATATGTTCCCTCATCTCGTGCCTTGTCCAGAGTTTGCTGAGATGACTACACCGCTTCAAAGAAAGAGAGTCATGGAAGATATGGTTGTGTTAGATGAGAAATACGCGGTTGGTTTGCAATGTTTCCCAGGCGAAGAGTGTGTCAAACAGGCCCATTCGGCAACTGAATTTGTATATTTAACATATGGTGGTGGTACCGAAGATGTGTCGTGTGCACCACCGTGGGAATCTAGCACACTAGATGAGGATGAACAGTTTATTGCTGTAGCAAATGCAGCTGAGAAAGCGTACAAATTGAAACTTGCTCGTGCTAAACATAGAGAACAATATGCTAAGTGGAGAAATTCATTTGTACATCCTTTGGTGAATTTTCATTCGATTTAGGGGTGGAGAAAGACTTTGCTGAGAGTGAGGTAAGGTTAGCCGCAGCTAAAGGGATTAAACGGGATCGCCGTGTCACTGGTGAATCTTCTTCAGCTAGCAAAAGGGTTCATTTCATGGCAAGTCCTTCTTATATACCTCTATCCAGCAACAAGCAACAGTCATGTCGTTTTGATCCGTTGTTTTCTGCTATCCAAGATGACACCAATATGTTAACACCTCTAATCATGTGCACCTTCAAGTGGTGATTATGTTTTCGTGGATAGGGGCACTAACAATCGTCGTTGCGGGTAATCTAAAATGTGTCTTGCCTAAATTACCATTTTGTGTATGTCATTTTAGGTGTTTCACACCGACAAGTAATTTGTTATATTTTTGCTCTAGTGAGCACTTATATTCGTACAAGACTTATTTTGCAACGCGAATGCATTTGTGGTCATTAAAGCCAAATCTCGAACATGTTTCGAGTGTTGTAATTGATTGCTGGTCATCATATTTGAATTGTAAAGAGGAAGAAAACAATCTTGGTACTTCGAAGTGGTTCTTTTTTACCACGCTTGTGCATGTAAGTACATTTAAATACACTCTTAAATGCTGTGTGTAATATGTATTTTGAAATATTGTACTTCCCTCTTTCGTTACTTTCCCATGCAGTCTGTATTAGCGAAACCCAGCCCAGGTTTAAGTGATGAAAAAATTTATGAATTATTCGAGGCTCGTGTAAAAATAGAGTTGCAGCTTTTCCCGGGAATAGACATAGCTTCAATCGCACTCGTAAGTTGTTATTGTTTGCTTGACATACTTTGCAATTTTCTTTGCCATTGTTGTATTGCATTTTTAAAAAATTGAGACATACTATTATCGCATAAGTCCTTTCTTTTTTTGATTAATTCCAACTACTAAACTCATTTGAACCTCAACTTGTATATACCCATTTTATATTAAAAAAATTCAGATTAGGCCAAAGTAGGATAAATGGCCATTTAACACAATGTTAATGCTATAATTTCTCAATGTACTTTCTAAATGTACTAAATGTACTTTTTAAACATTTACAATGTTAATGTTGTAATTTCTCAATGTGGGGAATATCTAATATGCATGAGCAGTTGCAACTATATGCACACGTTGGGAACATAGACCATGAGTCATACTATCATTCCATGTCCATTATTCTCGCTTTTGTTTTATTTGAACTGCTTGAGTCAAAGGGAATTTTCTTTGCGTTTGTATTAAATAAGGTCACTTTATATTGCAATGTACTGTTCTCATTTTTTAAATGTGCCTCATGATTAGTTAAAATGTACCCTTTGAAGAGTTTGACTGTACTTATGGTTGTACGTCATTTGTTTTGTAATTTCAGTTTTTTTTCCCAATTGTACACGAGAAACACTTTTTCTTATACATGGTTGACCTGGTGAGGAAGCGTTTCGTCATTCTTGACAACTCACTCTCAGATGAAGATGCCATCAAGAAATATGGTGTATCTCCACTGTTAACAGTATGTTTGAATTTGACACATTTTTGTTGTTCTATTGACTTTTGACTATTAGTCACGCTAACACCTGGTTTACAATGTTTTGTCATAGATTGATACTTTTGGAAGGTTTTGGGTGAGAACCAAAAACTTCGACTCTAGCAACATTGTGTTGGCTATGGATCCCATTGTTGCAAAGCTTAGTTGGAGAAATAACTACAATGTTGATGACTGTGGTATATACACAATGAGACACATGGAAACATTTATGGGATTAATCTCTTGGAAATGTGGCCAGATGAAAAATGATGTGAGTGTTGGTTCTTATTTTAAAGAAATTCATGTTCATTGTGTTTTGCCTATCTTGTTAATTGTTGGCTTCGTTTTGCAAGCGGAGCGTGCTTAAAGTGTTACGATACAAATATCTATGCACATTACTTATGTTCGAGCACAACGATTGCCATGAAACGATTCTTGATCATGCGAAGAAGGGTCATTTCTCTAAAGCTAGTGATTACATTTAATGTTCGAATATTATCTACGCAGTATGTTAGAATTTGTACGATGACATCCCCTGTTCATGTAGTATGATGTTTTAAATTCTAGTGTACGTTAGTATGTGTAATGATTTGTAATTGCATAAGCAAAATGTTGAATTTGTGAACCAATGTTTTGTTGCACTTAATTAAAGAACTTTTTTGTCTATTTTTGGCGTGCTATTTACTTGAACGTTATTATCTCCTTGAATAGCGACTTATGATGTACTGAATTAGCAAAATAATATAATGTACATTTCAGGTCTGCTTTTAAATCTCTTTTGTAAAACAGTACATGCACATTATAAACATACATAATGGACATTTGAATTAAATTGAAAGCACATTTATTTCTATTATACATTGAAAACAGGGAAATAGGTCTAAAATCACGTCAAAGATCTATCTATAGCGACATCATAATCTAAGTATATGAATGAACTTTTGAAGTTTTCTATCTTATTAAACGATCACATGCATTACAATTTAATTAATCTTTCATGTTCTTTTTAAAATAATTTAATGTACCTTTAAATATAATATAATGTACATTTTCCAAACAATGCTTAATGATATTTTAGTTGCACCTAATTATCAAAACATGCACATTATGAATATAGATAATGGATATTTTAATTAAACTGTTTAGATAAATTACATAATATATATAAAGTGTAAACGGGAAAACCTGTTTAATAAATCATCAAAGGTCTATTTTTAATCCCTTCCCAAAAAATGGATTCACTCGCCCCTTGTTGGGTGTCTTTTGGTCTTGCGGCTATACAAACCACACATAAGGGAAAGGGTTTAGAGTTGGATTAGGTGGATTCGCGGTAGCGGTCTGCCTAATGCAACCCTAAACGCTTTCCCGTCCCATTTTAGGATACCTGACCCCCTAGATTTAATCCCGTCCCCAACAAGGGTTCAGTCGCCCCCTCTAGGGTGTCTTTTGGTCTTGTGGCCGTTCATAATCCAACCGTAAACCCTTTCCCATGCCGTTCTAGGATACTTGGTCCCCTACTTTTAATCCCGCCCCAAGAAGCGTTCACTCGGCCCCTCTATGGTGTCTTTTGATCTTGTGGTCGTTCGTAATCCAACAACTTGATCTAATTTGTACATTATGAATGTCGAAAAAGTACATTTAGAACTTTTAGAAAATACATTGACAAATTATAACATTACCATTGTGTTAAATGTCCATATATCCTAATTTGACCTAATCTGAAGTTTTAAATATAAAATGGGTATATAAAAGTAGAGTTTCAAATGGTTCTAGTAGTTGGAATAAACAAAAAAAGAAAAATAAAATAAAAAATGGACTTGTGGAATTATAGTATGACCCAATTTTTTAAAAAAAACCGCCACTTTAAACTTCTTCTCTTTAATAACTTATTACTTTTTGATAAACCTGTCAATTAAATTGTACTCTGACGTTTTCTCATTCTCAGATCGTTCATTTACTCTTATCGCTCTCTATCGGAATGAAGGTTATATTCTTTGCCTTTAATTATTTGCTAAAAACAACTGTGTTTACTTTTCATCTGCTTCGAATTTAACATAGTTTCCTTAGCTGTTAATGTTCGAAGATGTTCATTATAAATCAGTCCTACTATTATTTCTCAGGTGCATCAATATGTTTAAATTTATACGCATTGTTTCCTAATGATTTTGATGTACTTTGCTATGGCTTAATATTTTTAAATGTTTAGGATGTATTTTCTTCATGTACTTTTTTAATGTTTAGCATTTACTTTCTGGATACGTGTCCTTCATATCAATATGTCGGAATTTATACGAATTGTTTGCTAATGATTTTGATGTAGTTTGTTACTAATGTTTAGCATTTACTTTCTGGATACCTGTGCTTCATATTAATATGTCGGAATTTGTATACATTATTTCCTAATAATTTTGATGTTCTTTGCTATAGCTTAATATTTAGGATGTATTTTCTTCATGTACTTTCTTAATGTTTAGCATGTTCTTTATGGATATCTGTATTTTTAAAGGCTTTATGTTTCTGTCTAATATGTTTTTTTTTTCTTTTTATTTTTTAAAAAAACAACATTTAAAACTGAAGAACACAGATGTCACTATGGTTGTGCAAATCAGTCCTGATTCACCTACTGTTTGTCAACCTCCATCAAGATTCACCACAGACTCTTCTTCTGCTGAGATAATTGAAGTTTCTGACAGTCCTACAATAGGAGTAGTACATCATCCTAGCATTTGTCATACTTTACAAACAGTTGACAAAAAATATTCTTACATTGCGATAATTGATGTTGCCGATGACCCCTACAATAGACGAGATTGTTAATCGTCCTAGAGTTCGCCGCACTTCGTGTAGCATCTTAAAAAACTCCTCTTATCCTTTGTTGATTGATGTTCCTGACAGCCCCATTGAAGATGGGATTGTTGATCCATCTTGTAACCGCCACGAAAAACAGATTTGTGAGGGAAAAACATGACATTGTTAGGGCTACCTTAGGAACAAGTCAGAAGTGCCACCGATAGAAATTATTGCTCATTTAATGAAACACCAATTCAAACGTCATATCAAAAGACCGGGTTTTTAACAAACAACCCACTTCTCGCTAGCAAACACATAGCGGCTCTTCGTAAAGTGAGAAAATTAATTGCTGAAAGGAATAAGGATGCGCCTACAAATGCTGTTGTGTCATTCAGTTTAGGTGTGTTCCCAGAAGATGAGGACTCTTCATTTGTTTATGCAAAGACCGGAGCGTGGGTAAAAAAGAAAGAAATTGTCCCTGATCGTCCATCTTTATATCAAAAACAGGGAATCAATATCATTTTAGTCGAGTCCTTCCGTGAACCTCTCCTTGATGCTATTGACGACACGAATCCCTTCATACCTTTGACATCAATGCAATATCGGATTTCAAATTATGTGTTCACCGCCACGTCTCTGTGGATAACAGATTGGTAATTACATACGAGAAGATTTAATATTTTATATTCATTTACATAGTTCATCTTTACATATCTCCGCTAATCATAATTCTATTCTTTTTTTGTGCAAGAATACGTTATTTGAGTTCAAAAATAATGTCCTTGGTTGGGATCAACTGTTGTCATTAAAACCATATCACTATATCTCAAGCTTTGTCATAGATTCTTGGTCGGCATATCTAAACTACAAAGAAAAGGATGGGAATGCAACCAATCCCACACGATTCTTTTTTAGTACACTTACATATGTAAGTTTGTTCATTGTTTTCATGTGTTTCAGTTTACTATTTCCAACATTTTCACATTACTAAAATTTTATCTTCATTGTGCAGTTGTTATTAATGAAGAACACAGGTGCTTCTATTGATGATCATCGTTACAAACCTTTCAAGCGCCGCATCGAAGTAGAATTAAATGAGTTTGAGTGGATTGATCTTCCATCCATTAAACTAGTGAGTCCCTCACTTCATTTAGTAATTGAAATTAAATTCAGTATTACTGTAGTAGTCTATTTAAATAGAAGTCAGTGAATGTACTGTCAAAGTTTTCAAAATGTGTTATTACTTAACATGAAATTAACCTTTATTTGTCAGTGACCTTACAATTGTTTCTTTCCCTGATGCTAGTTCTTCTTCCCTATTGCACTTGAGAATCATTTTGTGTTGTACGTTTTTCGACCGCCAAGGAAATGTCTCATTATTCTTGACAACCGCATTAGAAGGGGGAGTGTCTTAGAAGAGTATGGTGATAGTGTACTTGAACTGGTAAATTTACATTCTCCTCAACTATGAATTATTATCGTTCACTTGCATTGGTAAATTCATGTATATTATGGTTCATCTCGTCTAATTTTTATTATTGTGTTACAGGGTGATGCTTTTGCAAGGTTTTTGGGTGAAAATCAATCAACTATGGAGAAAAGTAATATAGTAATGGGCATGGATCCTACAATAGCAATACTTCCATGGAGAAATAACAGAAATATTTTTGACTGTGGTATTTACACCATGAGGCACATGGAAACATTTATGGGAATAGCCACTTGGGACTGTGGACTGACCAAAATTGATGTGAGTTTTATATTTTAATTGTAACTTATTTAGAACAAATCAATGTTATTTTGTTGGTTATTAAATTCTAATTTCATGTTTTTTTTTTTTTTTTTGCAGATGAGATCGTTGACAATGCTGAGATTCAAGTACCTATGCACGCTACTAACATTTGAGCACAACAAACATCGTAATAAAGATTATTACACATGCATTAGCGTGTAACGACATTCACAAATAGTTCCTGAATATGATTTATTAGTTTTCTTTTGTACTTTTGATCTTTGGCGTATGTACATCGAAGTTGTACTGGATGTGCATTCACCCAAGGTACTTGTTATAATGTACATTCTATAATGATAAGTTGTCCATTTTAAGGAAAACAAATGTTCACCAAATTCAATGATGTTCTTGCTTTAATACGAGAATGTTCATTTTAAGGAAAACAAATTTACATCCTGTGTAACTTTCTTGCTTTAGGATCTCACAATTGATACAATTAATTTATATCGTGCGTGGTCATTTTAATACAAGAATGTTCATTTTAAGGAAAACAAAAAAATATACTCCGTATACACTAATAGCAATATTCGAAATTGAGTAAATATGTACAATTAGTACGTAGTATTTTAATTTAACTATTACTTCTATATCATATGTTGCACACAATTTTCCTACTTGCCCAAATAACCCCAACACACGTAAACCTAGGGTGGACCTAATAATACCCTATTATGGAAGTATAGCCAATTTATGTTCAATTATAAAACACACAATTAGGTGTAAATCTAAAATAGATAAAAGGAATACTTCTTTCAAACAATCTTTCCAAAGAAAATAGTTCTTTCAACTACGGAGTATTAGGTAACTTCTCCATAAATTTTGGTTATACTCCACCTTCGTTTTCAATACTTCTTCATTGCCAGGTAATCACGTTCATTTATAAATTGTCCTGAATTTCGTCCATTCTTTTGGTGTATTTCTTAGGTAATTATACTTGGTTGATTTAAATCATTGACAAAATCACCTGAAAATCACGCCTCTTTTGTTGGTTACATTTTCATCGTTTTCAGTTTAATTGGATGTTCATGTCAAGTTTAATGGGATGTTATTTATTGATTACAATTGTGTGAGATTTTACGTGTGTTGGGATAATTCGGGCAAGTACGAAAATTGTGTACAACATATGAAATACGAGTAATAGGTAAATAAAAATACTAATTGTGCAATTTACTCAATTTGAATATTGCACATGTTGTTCATCGTTTAATTAATAGTGTTTTTAAAGTTTACAGTATGATGTTCTAAATGCTATCGTCCAATGAACATTTTGGCATAACCATTTTAAAATGTCTACGAGCAAATCATGTCATTATTTTGCTTGGGATTGGTAACAAATTCTGAAGAGGAAGACATAAAACAATTCATTGCACATCATCTTGATGCAAAGAAGACAATGCTAGGATGGCTATTCAATGGGAAGGACGCCATAATTGCAGGGGTGGAGGATAACTATGCAAAAAACACAGTACTACAAGATGAAACTTACATGCTAAAAATCTTTCAAAAAGTTAATCAAGCTGACAAACATAACATGGAAGCAGTATGCAAGTGTTTGGGTAAGATGTTTATCTTACACAATGAGGAAGCCCGTTTAAGAGAGGAATATGAAAGCACATTACAGACAAGCATTTCATTTGGGGTTAGAACGACTACCAGGGATAATGTAGTGGTTTTCCGAAGGTGTCTTTGTTACTTGACAGACAATCTCTTAACAAGGAGGACATTGCAGCTATTTCAATATCATTTGGCACCCGAGTTAGAAAATCTTGTTGTTGTAGACAGTGAAGAAGAAGATTTTGACTCTATCCCAACGTCAATTTCCCGACCAGCGGTCGAACTTTCTTTTATTCTATTAAATCAAACCGAGTAATACTATATATAAACAGCTGAGGTACATTTGAGTATAAGTTTTATATTTACCTCATACCCCTTGTACCTACTATTGATTTTCAATGTCCATTCAGAATATAAGAATATAAGTACATTCTCTTATTTGTTAATGATATTTCATTATATTGACGTAGTACCTTTTGTAATTTTTGAATTTTCGATACATCATGAAAAGAATTGTCCCATCACTGTATTTACAATGTCCATTACGTGCATTAACAATGTACCATTTAAATTAAATAATATAAATTAATGCATCTAATAATTACACTCTCAGATGCAAGTTATAAAATAATTCAGGTGAAAAGACACCACTATTCATGATTATTTGCTTAAATGAGACATGTGTCAAATGGCAGTTGTAAACTAATGCATGTGAAAAGACGAATAATACTACACTCATAAATTGTAACTTCTCCTATTCTTATCCAAAGTAGTTTATATATAAAAGTCACTATAAATACTTACCTAAACTAGTGTGGTAATTACAAAATCAAAGGAATAATCATACAAACCGTCTTCACTGCCTTAAAAAGGTACTCTAATTTCTGTTTTCTTTTTTTTTTTGTTCTTATTATTTTTTCCCTTCAAAAGAAATGCATATCTTCATGTAAATAAGTATATCGAATATTATTGCAAGAATAATGCAGTAATGGAATTGTAATATGCTCTGGTAATTTATTTCATACAAATAAATGTTTCTATCTAATGTATTCCTGCCAATATCCATTGTCATGCCTTTAAAGGAACATTTATTTTATTGATAATGTTCATAGGAAATATTGTTGTGCACTTTGATATAGCATATATAAAAAATGTATTGAATGTTAATGACAGTAAACGACACAATACTATTTAATTAATATTACAAAAGCCATTCAAGACTGTTTCAAAATCAGTTTAAATATAAAACTCACTATAAATACTTGTCTAAACAAGTGTGCTAATTACAAAATCTATGGAATAATCATATAGAAAACGTCTTCACTCCCTTGAAAAGGTGATCTGGTTTATGTAATATAGTAGCCTATATAACATTCAGATTATTTCATTTATAAGTATTATTTGATTAATCAGTATGTTTTTTAATCTTGTGAAAAAAATATATACTATAGTCCCCAGATGAATTAAAAGTTGTTTCAGGTCTGAAAATCAAAGTGCATTTGTGGCTCGAACGTTTTGCCAAAATTAAGTATAGTAGATATTTCAATATGGCAACGTGCTTAATATTTGGAGGAGAAGATTATTTTACCTTTTGCTGTAATCTGTTTTCACAATAACATTGTTTGCTCTTTGCATGATTATACAATGTGAAAGCCCACGTTAATTTTTTTTACCCTACAGTATGGCCTTAAATATGGTTGAAGTTGGTCTTCCCATACTGCCTTAAGTTTATTGTCACTCTTTTTAAAATACGTTTATTTTTTGCCTGAACCAGAATATGAGTTCAGTTACCAATGTGGAAATAATGTCGGATATCGAGCAAAAACTCGCTAACGTTGAGTATGATCTCGCTGAAACGAAACGTGAAAGAGATTCACTGGATCAACATCTTAATGAGGTGCTTGGTAAAAACGAAGTATTAGAAGAACATCAGGAAGGGCTGTACGAGAAACTGGACATAGCTGAAATGAATGCAAAGTCACAACAACAGAGGCTGGACATTGCTGAAGCGCAGATGAAGTTTATCACGGCTGAAAGAGACAGCATAGCCCGACAATGTAACATTCCGTTTGATGTCTATGAGTGTCTTGGTATTGGATTTGATAGTTGATGATATTATGGAACTAGCAGCATTAGAGGATGGTAGTTGGTTATGTATGGAGTTGGTATCGTGAGAGATATATATGTGGTAGATACGGTATAGTGAGTCATGTTGTGGAAGTAAACATAGTTGGTGGAGTGGGTGTTAAGGGTTCATGTTCTATGTTCGGTCGAGTTCTTGAGTCCTTAGCTAAGTTGTTGTGTCTTGGTCGAGTCAGTATGGTTGTTTTTAGGTATGGGTTGAACTTCGGGGACTAAGTTCTTTTTAAGGAGGGAAGACTGTAATACTCCGTATTTATAAGTCTTGGGGTACTCTATCGAGTAGCCCTTACTCTGTCGAGTAAGAGCAAGTTGCGAAATAAAATAGTTTCTGACCTGTTGGGTACTCGATCGAGTAGCTAGGGCACTCGATCGAGTAAGGGGGTACTCGATCGAGTACCTCGGGTACTCGATCGAGTGTCCGGTTTTACGGGGAGTTTTCTCGGGTTTTGTTAATTATGCGATTAAGGTATTTAAGTTTCGTCGTCATTGTTTTAAATCACTTTTACAAAACCTAAATCCCTGTTTAAGAGAGAAAGCAACAAGTTCATCTTCCTAATCGCATTCTTAGCAATTCCCGGAGTTCAGACGGTCAGTTCTTGTCGTTGTTTATACCATTGAGTTCCTTGCGTCGAGAGTAAGATCTACGTATCCTTTTTATTGTCTTTCCTTTGTTTTGGTTAAACCCTAATTTAGAGATTTGGGGGTTTTATGTGTAGTATGTGATTTGGTAGCCCTTATGTGTTGTATGATAGGAGGAGGGTTCATAGAAGAGGCTTTTTGACTCAGCAGTAGAGACCGTCTGGTTGTGTGCATATCAGGTAGGATTTCCTACTCAGTATTAGTCCCATAATGGGATGATTGTTGATGTGTTGAGATTGATTGTTTGATATAGTAATTGATTGTGACGGCTGTGATTGTGATTGTGATTGATTGTTCTCTGGTTCTCGAGATGCGTTCTCGGCTGAGTGGAGTCACTTGCGGGAGTGGCTTCACGCCCTAGTTTCGCCCTTCGTGGAACCCGCCACGGAAGGGGATGTGCACATTAATGGGACAGGGTTATCGGTCGTACGATGAGCGGGGCTTAGGTGGGAACGGCTGCGGTCCCCCACTAGCAGGGCTGGTCCAGTGGATAGTCAGTATTGAGACGATGGGAGTTGGTGGTGTGTGTGTGTATGTGACAGTTCAGCTGTCTGTTTATCTTATTGTTGATATATGTATTGAATTGTGTGATTAGTACTGACCCCGTTTAAATGTTTTAAAAACTGTGGTGATCCATTCGGGGGTGGTGAGCGATTATTGCGGGTGTGATATGACGCGTATGGGATAGCCTGGGATGAGTCATCACGTGGCGCTTAGAAGTCTTCCGCCGTGTCGATTTAAGTCTAGTAGCTTTGATAGTTTTAGTCAGAGACCGTATGAGAACCTTGTAATTCCTTTTATTAGTTTTGGTTTTGGAACCTGTAATCACTTAATCTATAATTACTTTAAAAGTACGTTTCTTTATTGTCTTATGATATTCAGTTCCTCGGGCAACCGAGATGGTAGTATCCTTATACCTGAGTGGTCCTGGTAAGGCACTTGGAGTATGGGGGTGTTACAGACAACTTGATGCTAATAGACAAAAACAGTACACAGAGGCTGACATGAACCATCAGTTTCTCACCGGTGTCACAGCGGTACGAGAATCATATGCTCTTCTTGATGGTGAAAATACTATACCTTGGCCAGCAGTCGTGAAGGCTATGGAATTAATAGACGGTTATAAGAGACATCTAAAGGAGGACTTGCTGGAGGGTGAGAGCAGTGTTCATCCATCTGTTTGCAGTAAACGCAGAAAGCGTTAAAAACTTTGATGTTAATTTATGTATAATTATAATATGCGGTTAAGTTTAGAAACATATGCGTTTTCATTAAGTATTATTGTCAGAACATATTAGCAGTTTATTATGAATGTTTATTTGAATCTAAATTATTATCATCTACCTAAGCTTTAACTGTTTAGAATTGACCCTTTCTAATGTAAAGCCAGTTACAAGACTGATCAACTATAATGTACTTTCAACATTTTACAAATGTCCATATTACTATGTAACGATGTACCAAAGCTTTAACCCCGTATTTCTTTCAAAGATTATCCTCTTAAAATAAGGGAATGGGTTTTAGGTTGCACTAGGCACCACTGCCCGCCTAATCCAACCATAAATCCTTCACCGTCCCGTTTTAGGATACTCAGCCCCCTAATTTTAATCCCGTCCCCCAAAAGGGTTCACTCGTCCCCTCTAGGGTGTCTTTTTGTCTTGCCGCCTTCGAATGATAAGCAAGGGAAAGGGTTTGGGGTTTGATTAGGGGATCCGCGGTAGCGGTCCGCCTAATCAAATCCTAAACCCTTTCCCGTCCCGTTTTAGGATACCCGGCCCCCCAAAAAAGGGTTCACTCGTCCCCTCTAGGATGTCTTTTTGTCTTGCCGCCTTCGAATGAGAAGCAAGGGAAAGGTTTTAGGGTTTGATTAGGGGGATCCGCGGTAGCGGTCCGCCTAATCAAACCCTAAACTCTTTCCCGTCCCGTTTTAGGATACCCGGCCCCCCAAAAAAGGGTTCACTCGTCCTCTCTAGGGTGTCTTTTTGTCTTGCCGCCTTCGAATGAGAAGCAAGGGAAAGGGTTTAGGGTTTGATTAGGGGGATATGCGGTAGCGGTCCGCCTCATCAAACCCTAAACCCTTTCCCGTCCCGTTTTAGGATACCCGGCCCCCGAAAAAAGGGTTCACTCGTCCCCTCTAGGGTGTCTTTATGTCTTGCCGCCTTCGAATAAGAAGCAAGGGAAAGGGTTTAGGGTTTGATTAGGGGGATCCGCGGTAGCGGTCCGCCTAATCAAACCCTAAACCCTTTCCCGTCCCGTTTTAGGATACCCGGTCCCCCCAAAAAGGGTTCACTCGTCCCGTCTAGGGTGTCTTTTTGTCTTCCCGCCTTCGAATGAGAAGCAAGGGAAAGGGTTTAGGGTTTGATTAGGGGGATCCGCGGTAGTGGTCCGCCTAATCAAACCCTAAACCCTTTCCCGTCCCGTTTTAGGATACCCGGCCCCTCAAAAAAGGGTTCACTCGTCCCCTCTAGGATGTCTTTTTGTCTTGCCGCCTTCGAATAAGATGCAAGGGAAAGGGTTTAGGGTTTGATTAGGGGGATCCGCGGTAGCGGTCCGCCTAATAAAACCCTCAACCCTTTCCCGTCCCGTTTTAGGATACCCGACCCCCCAAAAAAGGGTTCACTCGTCCCCTCTAGGGTGTCTTTTTGTCTTGCCGCCTTCGAATGAGAAGCAAGGGAAAGGGTTTAGGGTTTGATTAGGGGGATCCGCGGTAGCGGTCCACCTAATCAAACCCTAAACCCTTTCCCGTCCCGTTCCCCCCGCCCCTGTTATACTAAAAAAAAAAAAAAAAAAAAGGTTTACTTGGTCCGTCGGGTGTCGTTTTTTTTTTTTTTAAAATAAAATATGTTGACGTGGGGGTTGAATCCCCCCCGGGTCCATGCATTCTCGCACCAACACATGGAGCATGTAAGCCACCCTTTTCGGGGACTGCAGTGGCCAAGCTTCAAGGTAACTAACTAACTATTTTAGGGTATTAAATGTATTTATCATTTCCTTTATTTTTTAACAGTTACATTACAATAGTAACTAACTACCTACAAGAAAAAAGAAATGGAGTAAAAAAATAAAAGTAGTAACCAGTTTTTAGCTCAGTCGTTTTACATTACCAGTGTAGACGTTGTCATAGGAGAATTGTTCAACAGCGGTATAATTTTGAAGTTACGCCCAATTTCCTCCGTTATACTAAGGTATTTTCTTTTCAATTTCGTTTTTTCTCTATCATAACTTAATATAATGTTTAATTTGGATCACTTAATTGTTCAATAGCAGTATAATTTTGATGTTTTGATTTCGATATTTATCTTTGCTTATCTTTGTTAAAAATTAATTCGGATTAATGTGCATGAATTATTTTTTCTACCTTTAGAAACACATTCGCATTGTTCTTCCCCAATTTTATATCTCTGAAGTATTCTTTTAACATTTACTTTCTAGTTTCTGTTAATTTTGAATTTTTAATTGAAGAAAATAATATATTGTTCATACAGCTTTAAATTAATGTGCGTATTGTTTTTAATATAGAAATCTTTCTGAATCATCTAAAAGTACATTATCTTTATGACTAATGTACATTTTCTAAAATTAGGTAACTGGTGATTATTTCTACATGTCAATTTTATATTTTCAATTGAATGTAATAATATAATACATTCAGTTTAAAATAATATGCCGTTTGTTTTTAATATAGGAACTGTTCTGAAATATGTAAAGAACATTATATTTGTTATTAATGTACATTTTGTAAAATTAGGTAACTGATGATTATCTCTAATTGTGAATTTTTGGGTTTTTAATTGAAGGTAATAATATAATGGACATTCAGCTTAAATTAATGTGCCGTTTGTTATTAATATAGAAATTGTTCTGAATCATCTAAAAGAACATTATATTTGCGATTAATGTACATTTCGTAAAATTAGGTAACTGATGATTATCTCAGACTTGTTTCGTAATTTCATTTTATTATTACAGACTATGGAGCAGGAAGATAAAAATTCTGAAAAGCGGAGAAAAGTTACTTTTATTTTTTCACCAACTGAAAGTTCCACTGATGGTAAAAATAAGTGTGCTCCATTTACAAGAAAGCGTAAATCAGCTACTATTAACAGTAAATCTAAGTCTATAAAATCTTTCGCAAAGAAGATAAATGAAGAAAGTGACGATGATCTTATAGTTAAGAAACAAATTGTTTGTTAATAAACAAATTGTTACCGCAAAGAAAGAAAGTCCTCAAAAGGGTAAAGTAAGTAATAAGATGGTATTGGGTTCCAAGTGTAAGCGGAAGTTTGATTTCTCTTCGTTTAAAAGTGCATATACGAGAATGTCTCCTACAGGAGTAGTTGAGGTAGTTGAACGTTTGTCATACGAACAAAGTGGTGCGCTAGAAGAGATTAGATTTAGTGGGCTGTTTTGGTTAAGAGTTCGTTCCATTCCTTTAAAGCTTGGGCTTGGTTAATTAAGCAAAGATAACCCATACCAAAACTCAGATCGATCTTCTTGATGGTGAGAAGTTGTACTTGAAGGTTTCTGATGTAAGATCAACATTTGGATTTCCAATAGGCCCTAAAACAGTTGAATTATCCAAAACTCATACTGAATCAGAAGAGTTTCAAGAGTTTTATGGCAAATGGAAGCAAAAATTTGGTATATAAGATGGACAAGTTCCACTCAAAACGCTTGAGAATTGGTTGATAAATCATGATCATGGTGGTGATGAATTCAAGGTTAACTTTGTTGTGTTTGCTGTTTCTTTGCTAATGAGAAACACGCAAAAGCCTTTGGTTAATCATCATGTTTTAAAATCGTTGATGAATGTTGATGAAATCAAAGATTACAATTGGTGTTCCTTTTTGTTAAAAAGTTTGCAAGAAAGCAAGATTGAGTGGGTGGAAAAGGAGACTCACTTCAAGGGCCAACGTTGTTTTTGGAGGTAAAAAAGTCCCAAAAAATATATTTGAAGTTCATAAATTAATTTAACATTGGAAGGTACGTTTTCATTCTCTTGTAATTAATTTTTTTTTTTTTTTTTTTTGCAGCTTATCTATGTTGATCGCGTTGTTCATGTGGAACGAAAAGTTGAAAGAGATTATTATACGTTGGTAGGTTGGACTAGTAGTTTGTTAACATCGAGAGAGAAGGATGAGATGAAAAGCGGTATGTTTGGAAATGGTAAGTTGGAAGCACCAATGGAGGAGGTGGTTGACAATACAGTGTCGAACTGTCTATCAAACAAAGGACTACACGGAGGAGTATATTCTTGATCTTGCTAAATGTATAACTAGTTTAGCTCAGAACATATCATCTCTTAAGGCTAAGTTAGAAAAGGAGCATCAATAATTAAGGAGAACAGACTGCTTTCGTAAGCTCGTGATCATGCATTTAGTTTACTCAATTTGTCAAATGAGCAAAGCTCCGCTGATAGTGAATGTTCTGTTGGTATTAATGTTCTTTGATATTCCGGATCTGTTCTATTGCTTGAGATTGATGTTAGTAATCATCCGTTGGTTGTTGAAGCTTTGAATAATGTAAACATAACTTTAAAAAATAGTATTCAGGTTGAAAGCATGTCATTGAAGAGGCCGATTTTTTATACATACAAAAAGGTAAATATGTTGATCATATTTTTTGTTATATTATGTTAACTTGGTGCTTAAGTGTATTGTTCTTTAATTTGATACATTTCAACTATTCCAGAAGCCTTGTGCATTGAGAAAAGAAGGTGAATTAGTTGACAATGGGAATGAAGATAACAAGGAAGGGGTGTCAAAAGGAGAGTCAGAAGAAAACAAAGTTGAATCAGTTGAGGTTGAAAATGGGAATGAAGACAACAAGAAAGAGGTGTCAAAAGGGGAGTGTGACAACAAGAAAGAGGTGTCAGAAGGGGAGTGTGAAAATGGGAATGTTAAAAACAAGAAAGATGATGACAAAAATGTACGAAATAATTCGAAGCATCTTTATGTTGACAGTGGCGTGGAGAATGAGGAAGAAGCCAATACGGATAATCTTATAAATACCCTTGTATATAGCATGTTATCTGAAGATTATAGTGAAGAACCCAAGGCAACCAATCCCAATCCAAGCTTAGATATTAGTACTGAACTTGATTTACTAAGAGGAGACACTGACCCATGTACAGAGCCATCTAAGTTTCAAAGATCGTACATCGACTACGTCTACTACACCAAGGGAAAAGGCACTGTTCTTGCTAGGTATATTTTATTCTACTCATTATGTTTCTTTTATTTAATCATTCTGTACATTTCGTTTGCGTATTATGTTCATTATTAATAAAGATAATGTACATATGTGTAATTAACTGACTTGTTTTGTGTAACGTCTGAACCAGTGAGAAGCTCTTTGAGTTTAAGAATGTCGTGGGTACCCGATATCTTTTTGCATCTCTAAAACCACCTCGGTATATAGCAGATGATGTGGTTGATTGTTAGTCAGCTTACTTGAATTTCAATGAACTTGAAAGAAAATCTTCAGCACCACGTCGATTCTTTGCTTCAACCCTCGTATTTGTATGTAAAATTTTATTTCATTCTATATTACAATAATTTTATGTTATACAAGTGTATATTAATAGAACAATATTATGTTCTGTGTGTGCAGCAAGCATTTCAAGGGCAAAGGAAAGAATTCAAATTTGAAAGAGAATTGGAAGTATTCAAGAGGCATTTTAGAAATGAGTTAAATCATGCTGGGATTATTGATGTGACAAAAGTTGATATGGTTAGCTCAAACAATATATATAGTCAATACAAAGTGTTTTCTGCTGCTAATTTTATGTCTGTTGTATCTTATAATCATTTCCTATATAAAACAGTTTTTTCCCAATAATATCGGACAAGCATTTTTACCTGTTCGTATTCAATATGGAGAAGAACAAGTTTGTCATTCTTGATAATCAACAGCATGATGAAACCCCAAAAACTCGTTATGGAAACAAACCTTGGAATATGGTAATTGTTCAGTTGCCTTTCATTGGTTATTTTTTCTTTTACAATTTTATATTTTTTGCATGGTCTCTCTATATAGTTTGATCTGAATTTTTCCATGTAGCGTAATGCTTTGGCAGAATATTTCAATGACATTGGTGATTTGAAGGAAAGAGTAAGAGCAATGGAGCCCGCTGTATTGAAAATGCCTTGGAGAAACCATCAAAATGTTGTTGACTGTGGTATTTACACAATGAAACACATGGAAACGTACAAGGGGGTCGTGATTGGACTTGTGGGTTGACAAAAAACAACGTAAGTTTCTAAACAATTTATATCCAATAATTGTAAATGTACTTTTGGTTTAATTAAATGATCTTTCTTAAAGTATTAAAAGCACATTCTTGTTTACAACTTACCTATCTTAAAGATATTTTAACTTTTGTAGATGGATGGACTTCGAATATTGAGAATCAAATATCTTTGGACTTTGGTTTCATCCAAGTGCAACATTGTTTGTGATGACGTTTTAACAAAGGTGAAGCAGTATCAAGAGAAGCCCTTCCCAAAGAAACTGAATTCGTCTGATGAAGAATTCTACGAGGGTGATGAGACTGTTGGGGATGAGAAGATAGAAGATGGGGTAGTTAGAAAGAAAGAGAAGAGTACCGATGATATTGGTGTCCCTGACAACAATGAGACTGTTAGGGTTAAGAAGAGAAGAATGGAGGTAGGTTGTACAGAAGGGAATATTATACCAAATGGCTATGATGCTTCTGAGAAGAATGAGAACATGACAGATGTAAGTAATACAAACGACAAGAATATAAATGATCATAATCGGTTTGAGTGGTGACACTTTACCAAGGGCGAAGTCATCAACAATGAAAATGTTCATGAACATGAAAGAAGTCAACCGAGTCTCGAGCATCCTTGCAAATCGTAATTTACTAAGCACAGATACATGCATTATTACTCCTCTTACTGAGTTTCAGAATTGCATTGCTGATTATGTGTCGTATAGTAGAAGAAAACATACCGATTTAGCCAGGTATATATATATATATATATCTCTACTAATGTACAATATTTAAATTTAAAATGTCATTTATCCTGTTTTGAGTTAACACTGGTAGTCCTGAACCAGGGAACTTCTTGTGCATGTGGGTGAAATTTCTCTTCGGCGTATTGAAATGGCAACGCTACGACAATCTAAATATTTAACGAGTGATGTGATCGATTGTTGGGCAAAACTTTTGAATGCCAAGGAATCTAGAAGAAACTCTTCCGAGCCTTCTCGATTTTTTTTCACCACAGCTGTGTCTGTAAGTCAAATATTTATATAAACTTATTTCAACAAGTAAATTTTGTAATGTTTTTTCTCTTGACTAACATCAAAAACTTTACTTGTCTTGCATACAGATGATGCTTCATGGAGAACTGGACACTGTTGAAAATTTTATCGTGATTAAGGATATAATGAAAGAAGAGTTTAACCAATTCTCGGTTAACCCAGATAGAATTGATTTAGTTAGCATTGACAATATACACTCTTTCTGCATGTTATATTTAATTTGCTTGTTACCTAATTAAATCTTTTAAAATCTACAGTTCTTCTTCCCAGTTATATATAAAAGGCATTACAATTTACTAGTCATTGACAGCAACAAGTATAAGTTCATCATCATTGATAATGTGCATCGTGAAGGAAAACCAGAAGAATTTTTCCACAATAGACCACTGTCTTTTGTAAGATTCTATGCTCTCTTTTGCTTAACAGCACTACATACTGTTCTTATTCATTATTGTGAATGTACAATGACTTTACATAGAGTGTACCTTCCCCAAAAATTTTGTGTCTGTCTTAATTTTCTAATTTTTGTGATATTGTACCTCATAATTATTAGTGTCCTAATGTTTTCTTGCACCCCTTCTCCGCCAGCGTAATGTTCTAGCAGAATACTTGAAAGACGTCGGTGTTTCAAAGGTAAAAGTTGATCGCATTAAAAAAACTGCAGCCTATTCTTGCAAAGATGAAGTGGAGAAACAACACTAACAAGACTGATTGTGGTGTTTACGTTATGAGACATATGGAGACATTTAAGGGTAATCTAAATTGGACCTGTGGGCTTAAAAAAGGCGATGTTAGTTTCAGAAGTAATATAATTATTTTTAATACATAATTCAGTACACATTTGTACATGTTCTAATCCCTTGTTTTCTTTATTTTGCTAGGATGCTCCCCTACGATTCTCATGGAAGAAATACATTTCATATATGATTTCAACAGAAGGCAATGTATGTTTTGATTCTGTACTAAAGAAGGCAATGGATTTCCGTTCAAACCCACTGCCATGGGAAGAATATGATGATGAAGACGAGGAAGATGCTGAATTGAAGCCGTAAAAACTTTTTTTAGTTTCGTTTGTGACATGTGTGTGAGTAATGTAACATATATTGAGGAAGTTGCGAGTCGTACAACCTGAAGTTTGAAAAAATTTAATTCAAGAAAGTGTTATATTCCGGAAACAAATTTCAATTAAGTTTATTCTGTTCTTGATGAACAACAATAATGTTTATTGTGCAAAACGTCTTAAAATTATTGTACTCTGGGAAAACAATTCCAATTAAGTTGATGTTGTCCCTGCAGAAAAACAATAATGAACCTTTAATACAAATGTAATATACATTGGCTATAAGAGTAATGTACTTTGGCTATTAGAGTAATGTACATACAAGCCTTTAAGAATGTTCCTTGCAGAACAACAATAATGAACCTTTAATACAAATGTAATATACTTTGGCTATAAGAGTAATGTACATACAAGCCTTTAAGAATGTTCCTTGCAGAACAACAATAATGAACCTTTAATACAAATGTAATATACTTTGGCTATAAGAGTAATGTACATACAAACATTTAAGAATGTTCCTTGCAGAACAACAATAATGATCCTTTAATAAAAATGTAATATACTTTCCCTATAAGAGTAATGTACTTTGGCAGTATAATCGAATTGTGCATACAAGCCTTTAAGAATGTTCTCGTAGTGTATATTATGGATGTCTATCATTGAATCAAAAATTTGCACCTTCCACTTCGTTATCAGATTCATCTTCTTCATCGTCGTCCTCCACATCATC
Source organism: Silene latifolia (assembly GCF_048544455.1). Taxonomy (NCBI): domain Eukaryota; kingdom Viridiplantae; phylum Streptophyta; class Magnoliopsida; order Caryophyllales; family Caryophyllaceae; genus Silene; species Silene latifolia. Next base: position 116,635,382 of record NC_133538.1, on the reverse strand, counting down.
AGATTCATCTCCTTCATCGTCGTCATCTTCATGGTAGTATTTGGTGAATATGCATCAAAATGTAAATTAAATATCAGATTTTATAAGGAGAAAATGGCCAAAATGAACAACTAAATTGATAATAGATTTAATGTTAACCAAATATACATTCTTTGAAATTCTCATCAGTGCCTTTAGAACAACCATAATGTTCATTGCACAAAAAGCTTATGTGCCTCCATATAAGATTGATGATTTTGGAAGGTAAACACTATGCGCTATGGTTGTATAATTTAATAATTATTGAACATTAATGTAATATGCTTTAACAAGAAACCAAATTATACATAATTCGGATGGTTTGTTTCTTTGCAAGTCCTAGAGTTGTGTCCTTGCCGGCCACATGTTTTGCAGTACCTCTTCTCTTTTCCTCTCTTCTTTAGGGCTTTTAACATTTGTGATTCAATTCTCTTGCCCTTGGTCCTACCCTTGTTTTTAGATTTTTTAGGAACATGAATCACCAACTTCTCCAGATTTATTCACGACGTACTTTTCTATTTCTTTCATCTTGTCTTTCTTTTTTTTGGTACACTTCGTTACTAATCATATCCAATCTAATATCTCTCAGTTTTTCAATCAAAAGCTTCGTGTCGTTATCATCACACTCGCCTACGCCGACACAAGAATAAACCTCTTGCCACCAAGACTCAAACTTTTCCGGTCGGAAAACTTTTGAGAGACATCTATCAGTTTGCCATCTTTGTCAAAGACAGGCTTACTCATTGCAGCTTTTGTCCATCATTGCGTTATGTATTATTCGGTATTTTAAGAAAATCTTGGTTGTGTAGAATCCAAAGGCGAGTGCTCGCACAACAAGCCCATTCTCTCGAAACATAGAACAGAACAAGTAATCTCCATGTTATCTGGTGAATATGCTACGTTCCATGACTTATTTGGCATCTGCAAGTCTGTTAGAATATATATTTTTGTCTTATCAATCTTCTCCACATCTTTAAAACGGCAATCAGATAAAGATGCAACCAATTCTGTTTGGAAGTCTTTGAAAATGTTGTGCGAGTACATTTCAGAAGCATGGACTTCAAGGTTTGACTTTGTTTTCCGTGGGATTTCAGAGTGTTTGTTGTCACTGTTCAATTTGGACTGCTTGTGTCTTTGTGCTTCCAAGGCACTCTCATAGCATACCCAAAACTCAACAAGGGTCAAATGAGGTGTGAGGAACCTGTCAAAGAAACTGTTTTCACTCTCAGACCTAGAAGTAACCTCATCAAGCCGGACATTGAAACATCTTTAAAGTAGGCGGGGATCCACTGTTCCCCGAGATCGTACAAATCTGAAAACCACTCGTGTTCTACAAGTTGATAATCAGTCATTATCTTCCCCCATTGTCCTTCGAATTCATCAGGCTCAAGTTGGTTGTTCCAAACACACCTATTAAGCCTGGTCTTAAAATCCTCATCTTGAAATAGTTGATAACTGACTTTCTCTCTTAGTTTCTTCATTATGTGCCACATGCACAGTCTGTGTGTTGACTCCTTAAACACTTAGGGACCACCGACTTCATTGATTTGTCCCGATCAAGTAATTATAATTCTCGGTTGGCACCCGCCCATTGCTTCCAAAAATGTCTTGAACGGCCATGTATAACACGCAATACTTTCATCACCTATCAACCCAGCTCCAAACGTTATGCACCTTTTGTGGTGATCAACTCCTGTGAAAGGCACAAACACCATTCGTACTTGTTTGTTCCATATGTAGCATCTCACGATAAAACCTCACCGAACAAAGATGTAGTTCTTTATGCAGATCGGATCCGCCCAAAACACTCAAGCCAGTGCACTTGTTTTCATCTACTATAAAATCAAAGTAAAATGAACTCGCATGTGTCTTTTCTCCCTATAAGATTTTCAACAAACATTTGTGCATCAAAATTACCAATGTAGGTTTTTATGTCCCTGACAAAGTTTTTGAAATCAACCTCGGTAGCCCCAATGTTGTTGTAACCTCCCACATGCCTCCTTCCAACCTCTATAGGTTTTCACACCACCTAGTTTTAGCACCTTTACCTTTGTGACAAATTGCTTCTGTACCTCTGTCATTTTTCGGTTTCCTTTCAAGAATATTGTAGATTCAAAGGGAAGCAAGTGGATAGTTATGCGCTTCATCGAACTGCGGTAACAATATAAGTTCCATTTTCTTGGTATTTAAACTGCACTAATGCACGACAGTCAATTCTTGTAATCGGCCTCACATGGCTTATGTCTGTCACATCAGATTCTGCATCATTCTCAGCAGTATTGGTATCAGTATCAGTCCTCTTCCTTTTCCTACTTTCCTTTACACCTTGCCTATTGCAGACAACATTCCTTAATGCAAAACTGTTTGGTAACTCATTGCCTTCAATCCTTTTTGTTGTTGCAAGTCTTGGCGTAAACCCACAGATTGTACAATATTCTTTGTAGAATAACTCTGCTGATTCTAGCGTTTCGAATACTTGTCCTACTTTAGGTTTCTTTTCCTCTGGACAGAATGGAATGTACTGGAGTGCATTTAATATTTCAATTATTGTCCTTGGTGTTTTAAAGCTGTTATTTGTAGAAGAAGACGTAGTTGCATCACTTGTACTCATTGTCTGGTTCAACACTAGTTAAGTAAGTAATTATATTAAATATTATTGAATCAATAATGCAGTAATCCAATTCTAATATACAGTAATCCAATTCTAATATACTCATTGTCCATTATCATGCCTTTAAAGGAACATTTATTTTAATGATAATGTTCATAGGAAATATTGTTGTCCATTTTGATATAGCATATATATAATGTATTAAATGCTAATGACATTAAACAAAGAAATAGTCATAATATTATTTCATTAATATTAGAAAAATATTTACAAAAGCCATTTCGGGCTTTCAAAATGGTAAAGCCTACTAAGGCTTATCTTTGAAAAAAAAAACACAAGATAATACCTAATAACAATAAATAGAAGATAACACAACATATTTCTAAACTAATCTAACGAATGGAGTCATAATAACCCTCATCCCCAGACTGTTCCTCAATTTCATATTCTTCTTCTCTTTCCTTTAAAAATCGCCGTTCTTGTCTTTTGTGATGTCTAATTATTTCTGCACGATTAGACATAGTAGTCGATGCAGATGAGAATCTGTCAAGCGTACCGATTATTCTTTACGATAGTTATCACACCATTTTCATTTCGTGAACCGCGCCGGTAATAATCCCTCTCCTTTACCTCCGGGTCGTTCCCTATAAGGAACCACTTTGACCAGCCCTTGCACACCATGGCCATGTTTTTCTTTTCTTCCCTCCCAAGTCGCTCAAACAAAATCTGGAGCAAATCCTGAGTAGTAAGCAAATGATGTAAAGGACGACTGGGAGATGGTACATCCATCTCCACAGGAATGTCATGTCCATCAAACGAGTTTGAAGAAAACTGGCTTACTTTCCATTCCCTATAATGGGCCATGAAATTTTGTTTGTAAGCATCATTCTTGTAGGGAACTATCAGGCATTTTGAGTAGTCCATTGTTTTTTTTTTTTAAGAAAATTAAGTACTTTTCTGAAGAGATTAAAAGTTTTGGTTATTGGAAAAGGTAGGATGGAAAACTAGTTATGTACACTTGGGTTTATATAGTGGATTAATTGATTATAAGAGATTAAATTCTGTGAACAGTTGTGTCTTTTCAACTGACACAAACATAATCATGGTAATTAATAAATTGGGTGAAGTTATCTATGTTACTTTAATCTATTGCATAAAACAGTATATGCACATTATGAAAATATGTAATGGACATTTGAATTAAACTGAATTCACATTTTTTTTCCAAATAATGTTCCATGTTCTTTTTTAAATAATTTAATGTACCTTTAAATATAATATAATGTACATTTTCCAAACAGTGCTTAATAATATTTTAGTTGTACCTAATTATCAGAAAATGCAAATTACGAATATAGATAGTTGACAATTTATTTTATGGAACATGTTTTTTTATAATTAATATAATGTACATTTAGAAGTAATATTCAAATTAATGTGAATAATTGCGTCTTTTCACCACATAAGCAAGTTATTTCTTACAAATAAAGGTTCATATATAATGTATTCCTTCGAATATCCATTATTATGCCTTTAAAGGAACATTTATTTTACTGCTAATGTTCATAGGAAATATTGTTGTCCATTTTGATAGAGCATATATAAAATGTATTGAATGTTAATGACGGTAAACAAACAAATATACACAATACTATTTCATAAATATTAGTAAAATATTTACAAAAGCCATTTAAGGCTTTCAAAATGATAAAGCCTACTAAGGCTTATACTGAAAAAAAACACAAGATAATACAAAATATCAATAAAATAGAAAACTAACTTAATATATTTCTAAACCAATCTAACAGTCGGAGTCATAATAACCCTCATCACCAGACTGCTCCTCAATTTCATATTCTTCTCTTCGGTTTCTAAATTGTCGTGCTTGTTGTTTATGATGTCTAATTATTTCTGCACGACTAGATAAAGTCGTGCAAAGGCAGAATCTTTCAAGGAGCCGTTGATCCTTTGTGACAGTGATTATACCATTTTGTTGTTCCCGAACCACCCCTCGGTAATAATCCCTTTCCTTTACCTCTGGCTCCATTCCTATAAGGAACCAGTTCGACCGACCCTTGCACACCATTGCCATGTTTTTCTTTTCCTCCCTCCCAAGTCGCTCAAACAAAATTCGGAGCAAAGGCCGAGTAGTAAGGAAATAATGTAAAGGACTACTGGGAGATGGTACATCCATCTCCACAGGAATGTCATCTCCATCAAACCAGTTTGAAGAAAACTGGCTTACTTTCCATTCCCTATAATGGTTCATAAAATTTTGTTTGTGAGCATCATTCTTGTAGGCAACTATCGTGCATTTTGAGTAGTCCATTGTTTTTTTTTAAGAAAATTAAATACTTTTCTGAAGAGATTAAAAGTTTTGGTTATTGGAAAAGGTTTTAGAAATGAAGGTAAGATGGAAAAGTAATTGTGTACTCCTTGGTTTATATAGTGGATTAATTCAGTATAAGAGATTAAATTTGGTGAACAGTTGTGTCTTTTCAACTGCCACAAACATAATCATGGTAATTAATAAATTGGGAGAAGTTATCTATGTTAGTTAAATCTCTCGCATAAAACATTATATTCACACTATAAATATACGTAATGGACATTTGAATTAAACTGAAAGCACATTTATTTTCCAAATAATGTTCCATGTTCTTTTTTAAAAAATTTAATGTACCTTTAAATATAATATAATGTACATTTTCCAAACAGTGCTTAATGATATTTTAGTTGCACCTAATTATCAGAAAATGCAAATTATGAATATACTATAGATAGTGGATAATTTATTTGATGGAACATGTTTTTTTATAATTAATATAATGTATATTTAGAATTAATATTCAAATTAATGTGAATAGTTGTGTCTTTTCACCACTTAAGCAAGTTACAAACCGTCATTTGACATATTGAACAGTTGCAAGATCACTTGCAAAAGGTAATAATTACTTGCACATCCTTATTATATATAATGCACATTTCACTAAGACTGATTGGACATTTCCTTATGAAACGTGTACAAAGACAACACAAAGACATTATTTTTACATGCAAAATTACTTTTCAGTTACTTCAAATTGCACACTTTTCCTTTCTCATTATTTTTAATACATTTTTTCTCACCACAAAGTACATTTGCATTTATCATCCTTCTAAAACCAAACAAACAAACTATAAACCCTAATTTAACACTTTTCATTATAAAATTAATGTTTTTGTGGTTCTGTACATTACATCTAGTTAACTAAATTTAATCAAATCCGAAATTAAGTTGAATTTAATCAAATTCAACTTTAACATCATCATAAAATCAATTCAACAACGATTCAGAAAAGAATTAAATAATATTGAATGAACATACCTCAATATTGACTGTAGAAAACAATAATTCCAGATGAATGACCAAATCAATTCCGATTTTTCTTACAAAGTTTTGATCTTGAAATAACTGAATAGCCGACGAATGCAAAAGTTTGAACAAATTGACTCGATTTGCGCTTGAACACAAAGAATTGATGATGAATAAACGATTTTAGATCACTAAATTTGATATCGAAAGACAAAAATTTACAAATTAAGGAAGGATTAATGATGAAATCGATTGATTTTGTTTCGTGTGGTTTGATTTTGTTACGTAGGCTTGATATTGCTGACATGTACACTTTTATTTTTTGTTTTCCGTGAAATTTTAAGAGCAGTGCGCGTCTAATCTCAGCCGTGAGTCTTATTTGATGGACGGTTGAGAGCTGTTCTCACGGTTCTCACGATAAGCCACGTTCTCACCGGAACTCTACCCTAATAATAATAATAATAATAATAATAATAATAATAATAATAATAATAATAATAATAATAATAATAATAATAATAATAATAATAATAATACTAATCATACTAATCATACTAATCATAATAATAATAATAATAATAATAATAATAATAATAATAATAATAATAATAATAATAATAATAATAATAATAATAATAATAATAATAATAATAATAATAATAATAATAATAATAATAATAATAATAATAATAATATAATAATTATATTATTATTATTATTATTATTATTATTATTATTATTATTATTATTATTATTATTATTCAGTTATGTTCACTTATCTCAGCTTCATTCAGTTCCAGTTCAGTTCAGCTTTAAAAAGGCAGAAAGAACAGGGCCTTATTATTGAAATCCCCCTTACTACTAAGAGCAAAAAAAAAAAAAAAACTTTAGTTTTTCCTCTAAAATGCATCTATCTAAGTTAATATGTAAAAAAAAAATTCATTACATTTTTATCTTTTTTATCGTGTCAATGAATAGATTCTTATAATCAAACTTTATTCTCTTAATTAAATTCATAATTATGATTTTTATCATTAAAATAAAATAAAGTTGGTATTAAACTCTAAACTATAAGTTGCTAAATTTTTCAGTAATGCACTAATCTTTACCATAGAGAATAATTTAACACGTACTTATTTTTTAGCTTCATGACAATTAACCAAATTCATTAAAAGAAAACACAACTTAACTTAATTCTCTTGGATTAGTTTTCCATTTCAATTTTTTTTGTTTCATATCAAAATACAGTGGAGTGAAATATCTCTAAAATCTAATTAAAAGGGTACCTAGAATAATGTGACATGACAAATTTTAATGTAACGTCGCATAATTAAATGTGACGTGGCGAATTTCTGTGACATCGATTATCAATTTATTACATGGCATTAATTTAATTCATTTATCTATAAATTAATTTAATTTACTTATTTATATTATTAAAGGATATTATCATTATTCTTAAATAATTTTGTATATTAAATATATTGTTTTCCAAATTTTATGTAACCCTTACAAATTTACATCAAAATTTCATAATTTATAATTAATATTGACATTTAAATTGAAATTTTGTAATAAAATTAAAGATGTTAATAAATTTTATAATTCATAATTAACATTGACATTTTAATTAAAATTTTTGTAATAAGTCATGTTAATAAATTAATTAAAACTCTTAATATTACTTAACACCCACTATTTTTATTAACATTTTTTTCTATTAAATTCATTTTTTTTAATTAAACATCGTAATAAATTGATTATAAATCTTCATAATACTTAACACCCACCAAATTAATTAAAAGCTTTTCCTATTTAATTAATTTTTGTAATATAATATATTAATAAATTGAGTAAAACTCTTTATATTACTTAACACCTATAGTTCATTAACATTTTTTCCTATTTAGTTCACATCTTGAGTTTATCGGCAATCAATTATCTAATTTAATAATACAACAAATAAATTAAAAATTAAATTAAAATATGGGAATCTATGGTTGTGTAATGGCTAGAAAACCTATATATAATACCTATAATAGTTTCTATTCACTTTATTTATTTAAAATCTATTGCCCATTTTCCCATAAGTTTTTAAATTGTAAGTTATATTTTATAGTTTAATTTATTTATTAGATTATAGTGAGTATATTGTTGTTATTGTTGTTGTTGTTGTTGTTGTTGTTGTTGTTGTTGTTGTTGTTGTTGTTGTTGTTGTTGTTGTTGTTGTTGTTGTTGTTGTTGTTGTTGTTGTTGTTGTTGTTGTGTCCAATAAAGTATATTTTAATTTGAGATGTTATCACATTTTATGAATCCTTTGCTTTATATATGAATTCATGTTTTCCATTTGGTTTAATTTAAATGATTTGCACGTGAAAATGTTTCGAATTTGTTTGTCAAGTTTTTGTCATGTTGATGTTTATCTTTTAATCGTATATTTTTTATATAAACTTTAAAACATCATGAAACTTATGTGAATGCAGATAAGGCAAAGCATCACATGGGTAATCTGAAGAGGGAAGAAATATAATAGACACGAAACTGAGGTAAAATTAAAGGTGTAACACCCCCATTTATTTACGAGCCTTTATCAAGACATTCCCAATAAATAGGACTGTTACCATCTCGGTTTCCTGATGTAATCCCCTATAAAATCTAATGCAAAACAATGGCGGAAACAATGTTAACTTGGGATTAAAAACTCAAATATAAAAGTTCTAACTATGATAAATAGAGAATGTATAAAAATTCTCAAGGATGAAATCAAATGGTTAAGTCTAAACAATTGCCACTTTTACAAAAAGGGCGAAAACAAAAACCTCCAAAAGTGTTCAAGACTAAAACCATAAAAGAAAGTAGAAAAACAGAGTAGGATCTGCAAACTACTTGCTAGCTCACACTGATATCCCCGGCCAAAACAAATACCTGTCATGTTATAAACTGTGGGAATTTATCTGTATGCATCCCTTTAATTTTAAGGATTATAACGAATTATAGAGTGATGATTACGAGTCATAAAACTAAATTGCATAAACAAAAGCATAAAAAATTAAGAAATAACATTCGGTCCTAGCTTTTATGGCCTATGAACAATATCGCAATGATATTCTCCAATCAGTTGCACCCAAGACGATATGAGATATGCCCTTGTTCTTTTGCTAGAATCGATCCCTCAAATTTTCTGTAAAATTAGGGTTTTATGTTTTGTTGAGATGAGAGGCAGGAGTAGGTTAGAAATTAGGTTAGAAAATTCCCTCCTCTCTCTCCCTTTAACTGTGTATATGGGAGTGATTATGGTAGAATTTTTCTTCTAATTATTCGGCCCATTTACCGAGACAGGCATATCAGTCGATCGACGGACACACCCGGTCGATCGACCATGTATATAACGCATTATTTATAAATTGTCATTTATATTATACCGAATTAGTTAATACGGGTCAATAATAGTTTATTATGACAATATCGTATAATTTATCATTAGCTGATTAAATATAACCGAGTACATTTAATTACGAATTAACATATTAATTCGTCCAAGCTAACATTATATACATTAATTAAATATAACTTATTATATTCAATTTGCGAATTGACAGTTAATTCGTCTCAACTAATATTATTTAATCGGCATTAAATAATTGTCTCATCAACACATTGACTAACTGTTTAGTCATATAAGGCATCAATGTGATTACATTTTCATAACCACATCTCTCAAACACATCCTTTAGGTGTGACCTTTAGGGACTAGTTGATCACCGCCATCAGTATGATAATAACGTCAAACATTCTAGCAAGTCAACCGTTATTAGGTAATCGTTAATCAACTGATTAAAATACGAAGTATACCCTTGTGAACCTGTAAGAGATTTACAAATGTTATCACACTAATTTGTGGAGGACACAAGCTCCAACAAACTCCCACTTGTCCTCACAAGTGTATGTGCGATAACCGATTCTCATATCCTAAAATTTCTCCACTCAATGTAAAACAATTTGCAAATCTGTATTCACAAAGGTCGTATTTTACAGGCGATCATTATCAAGAGTGGTTTCCCCGACTAGAGAGTAACTTAACTGATAAACGAATCATAATTCGAGCATGGCCATGCATTTCAGTTACAACTCCTCGAGTGGCCCTGAGAAATAACTATACCTGATAAGGGTTGGATATTTTCCTCAACTCGAATCCTGCAGATGTAAGCACAGTATGAAATGACCCAAAAAAAATCTACTTAGCCTCCAGTTACGGCAGACCGTGAGAATGAAACCAAAGTCACCCAAAAACTGCCATAATCTCAAGAGACATTCGATAGTCAAAAGAATCGACTCTAGGAACACAATGGATGTCATATCCACGACCTGGCACCGAATGTTTTTAAACATTTAGGACTCCATTACGTTGTCACAAAAACTTGTCCTACGAGGTATCGTTATAATCTCGCATTTGTGATCGATCAGTCAACAGTTTGACTTATGGCTCGTTGAACCCACCATCAATCGACTGCACAATATAATAGTCAGAGTTATCAACTCTTGTAGGCGATTACGGACCAAACAAAATATAATGTAATTCAGTTCACTTTGTGGTGTTCTATGTTGTCAGTACAATCCACATGAAAAACAAAATATTATAATAAAACGATGAAGTTATAAATAGTATATGAAAAAGATAACGTATCAAATTCATAGTCAACTACTATAACTCAGGAACACGTTTAGTTCCCATGGAAATAGCGTGCCCTACATGCTTATCATAATTCAACGATTCAGTAGTAGAATCTGCTGCAACACTCTGTCTGGAACTCTTCCAGCTGACCTCATCACCATTAAGAGTGAAGACGAACCCGGACTGAGATTTTGAATCATCTCAATCCGTTTGGAAGCTAGCATCTGCGTAACCGATTGCGCATAGCTTAGTATCGCCTCCATAGGTCAATACCCTATCCTTAGTCCTCCGTAGGTACATGGATTCTTTTGGTACCGACTCGTCATACTTAATGCATATGCCACGTCTGGACGTGTGCATATCATGGCATACATGATTGATCCTATTGCAGATGCATAAGGAACACGACTCATGCGCTCAATCCCTTCAGGCGTCGTGGGTGACTGAGACTTGCTCAACTGCATCCCAGACATCATTGGAAGATTCCCCTTCTTGGAGTTGGTCATGCTGAACTTCTCAAGAATCTTATCCAAATAAGACTCCTGACTAAGTGATAACGTCCGTCGTGATCTATCTCGGTAGATACGGACTCCCAAAATGCGTTGTGCCTCACCCAGATCTTTCATCTGGAAATGGTTCTTCAACCATTCTTTAACCGAAGATAGGAGAGGAATGTCATTCCCAATCAGGATGATGTCATCAACTTACAATATCAAGAATACAATCTTGCTCTCACTCGACTTGATATATAAGCATGGTTCCTCGACCGATCGAGTGAAACCATACTCTTTTATCACCTGGTCGAAACGATGATTCCAACTCCGAGAAGCTTGCTTAAGTCCATAAATGGAACGCTTAAGCTTGCATACTTTCTTAGGATGTTCAGGATCTATGAAACCTTCGGGTTGCACCATGTACAACTCTTCCTCCAAATAACCGTTTAAGAAGGCAGTTTTCACATCCATTTGCCAAATTTCATAGTCATGAAATGCGGCAATCGCTAAGATTATCCGAATGGAACGTAGCATGACTACAGGTGTAAAAATCTCATCATAATGCAATCCGTGCACTTGAGTGAAACCTTTTGCCACTAGTCGTGCCTTATAGGTATCTGGTTGCGCATCTACAGAACGCTTTATTTTGTAAAGCCATTTGCACTGTAGAAGTTTTACCTTATTAGGTAAATTAACAAGATCGCATACGTCATTCTCATACATAGAGTCAATCTCGGATTTCATGGCTTCGAGCCATAGCTTTGAGTCGGAACAGGCCATAGCACCTTTATAGGTAGCGGGTTCATTACTCTCTAGGAGTAAAACGTCATTCTCCTCGACCATACCAATGTATCTGTCCGGAGGATGAGAGACTCTACCCGACCTCCTAGATTCCTCAGGAATATTAACCGTATCATCAATTGGAGGAATAACTTCCTCCATCTGTTCCTCGGTTGTTGGTTCTGGAATCTCTGATAGCTCGAAGGTTCTATTACTTGTCTTGTTCTCGAGAAATTCTTTCTCTAAGAACGTCGCACTAGCCGTAACAAAAACTCGATGTTCGGTAGGCGAATAGAAGTAATGACCAAATGTTCCTTTTGGATAACCTATAAAGTATGTCTTGACCGATCGTGGGCCGAGCTTATCCTCGTGTCTCCACTTGACATAAGCCTCGCAGCCCCAAACCCTAATAAAGGACAAGTTAGGGACCGTTCCCTTTCACATTTCATATGGAGTCTTGTCGATAGCTTTAGTCGGACTTCGGTTAAGTATAAGAGCAGCTGACAAAAGTGCAAAACCCCATAATGAATCAGGCACTACCGGGTGACTCATCATGGATCGAACCATGTCAAGTAAGGTTCGATTTCTCCGTTCGGACACACCATTTAATTGAGGTGTTCCAGGTGGAGTTAACTGTAGAACGATTCCACAGTTTTTAAGGTGTTGATCAAACTCATTTGAAAGATATTCGCCACCCCGATCTGAACGGAGTGCTTTAACCTTTTTACCCAGTTGGTTTTCAACCCTGTTCTGGTATTCCTTGAATTTCTCAAAGGACTCACTTTTATGCTTCATTAAGTAGACATATCCGTATCTACTCAAATCGTCCGTGAAAGTGATAAAATATCTATAGCCATCTCTAGCGGTAATTAACATAGGTCCACAAACATCAGTATGTATGAGTCCTAATAGGTCACTAGCGCGCATTCCAACACCTTTGAAGGAAATTCGAGTCATTTTGCCAATGAGACATGATTCACACGTGCTATATGTGGAAAATTCGAATGCGGGAATAGTCCCATTATCGACGAGTTTCTTTACGCGTTTCTCATTTATGTGTCCCATTTGACAATGCCATAGATAGGTTTGATCTTTGTCACCAACCTTTAATTTCTTATTATTCTTGTGTAATATTTCCGTGGTTTGATCTAAGATGTAAATTCCATTCATGGAAACCGCTTTGCCATAAATCATTTCATTGAAAGAGAAAATACAGCTATTACCCTTTATTAAAAATGAAAATCCGTCTTTATCAAGTACGAAAACTGAAATAATGTTCTTAGACAAACTGGGTACATAATGTGATTATTTAAAAATAACTCAAAACCACTAGGGAGTTGGATTACATATGTTCCCTTCGAGACAGCAGCAACTCTAGCTCCATTCCCGACTCGCAGGTCCACATCACCCTTTTCGAGAGTTGTGATGTTTCTTAGGCCCTGCAAATGGTTACACATATGAGAACCACAACCAGTATCAAGTACCCAAGTTCCGAAACTTGCATGGTTAATCTCAATCATATGAATATAAGATGACATACCAACAGGAACGACGCGGCCTGCTTTAATGTCCTCACGGTACACAGGACAGTTCCTCCTTCAATGTCCAGTCTTGTGACAATGGTGGTACTCAATGTCACCGTCCTTGCTCTTTGCCTTACCATGTGAGCCACTAGTCTCACCGGGCCCACTCTTACCGTTTCATGGCTTCTTGAATTTTGGCTAACCTACAGTTAGGTCGCCTGGAGCTTTGCCCTTACCTTTACCCTTGTTGGAAATCGTGAGAACATCCTGCTTCATGCTCCCACTCAATTTCATATCCTTCTTGGTCTGTACGAGAACGAAGTGTAGCTCATGAGGACTCTTTTTCAAGCCATTCATGTAGTAGTTCGCCCTGAAAAGGGCAAAACCATCGTGAAGAGAATGAAGCATTCGGTCAATGACAATGCTCTCACTGATTTTGCAATCAAGTGCCTCCAACTTCTCGACATTCTCAATCATGTTAAGAATTTGTGGGCTAACCGGTTGGCCCTTTTGGAGTTTCGCATCAAAGAAGAGACAGGTATGCTCATAAGTAACGATCCTCGGTGCTTTTGAGAACTCGTTAGTGAGCGTGATGAAAATCTTGTTCGCACCTTGGGCAATGAAGCGTCTCTGCAAATTGGTTTCCATTGCAAAGATGAGTACGTTCTTTATCGCAGCCGCTTCCATAACGAAATCACTATAAGCAAGTGACTCGTTAACTCCCGCATTGGGGCCTGGGGTTACCGGTATTGGCTCAATTAAGTGCTTGAGCTTACCGTTATCAATGGCAGCATTCCGTAGTGCTGCCTCCCAGTCCGCAAAGTTGGACCCATCATTCTTAAGTCGCGTGTACTGATTCATGTTGTCCATAAAAACTTTCAGCCAGGACTCGCGTCCAAGTGTGGCACTAGGCATTGGGATTTCGTTATTTCCAGCCATTTGTTGTAATGGTAAAATAAACGTGTTCTACACTGCGAAAAGAATAATAAATAGTAAGCATGTGCATCGATTTTAATTTAAGTCTAATGATCTAATGTCATAACTCGAAGACTCAAGCATTTATACAATTGACCTTCCTCAAGAATTATATAAATGATGCATATAATATCATGTGAATGAAAAGCAATAGGAATAAAAAATCGTAAAAACAATAAAAGGTCCTAGAGTGGCCTATCCTATCAAAATGAACATTAAATACAAATTTGGAATCCATCCTTGGACCCGAGAAGCTTGCCTCGATATTCCATCTTGATCCATGTAGCGGGAGTGAGCTCCAGTCTCCATCTTTAGACTTCTTTGAAAATTACAATAAATAAATTTACATAATAAACCTATTTATTACATTCTAATTTCAAAACCCAAAACTAAAGAAAAATAAGGAGAATCGATATCTCAAATTACATTAAAAATTATGTTCCCATCATTACGAAAACATAATTTGACTAAAGACACACTAGGTATTACAAATTACAACCGATTGCAAAAAAAATACGTAAATTAAACCATTCAAACGATTCATTCAACAAAAATAAAAGCATCGACTAAATAAATTAAACATTCATGACACAATTCCTTAATTATGTTGATTAATTTATCCAAACCACCCATTTAAATTATCAAATTAAGTGACAATTCCTCAATTAATCACATTAATTTAAATCTTAATTCATATTAAACTTGTAATATGAATTTAATCCATCAATATTTTAAACTTCTTTAAAATAATTAGGTATCTATGAATTATGAACCGCTTCACAATAATTAATTGGCCAAAATCAAAACAAAAAAAAACCTTTTCTCCTTTTGGTCTCGGCATTAAAAAAACAACAAAAAATTTTCTTTAAAATTTATCTCGGTAAAAACCAAAACAACCCAATAATAAAAAACTTTTTTCGGTTTTACAGTTAAAACAAAAAAAAAAAATTTATTTTTATCTATCCAGCCGTGAACAGTAACAATTTTTTTTTTTCACGGCTGAAAACCGAAACAAACAAAAAAAACAAAAACCCTGAAAATTTTTGTGTCTCGGCTGGGAAAGATTAAAACGGCCCCCAAAATTTTTTTTTATCAATTCGGCATTATGCCCTAATTGCAAAAACATGATATTGATGAACAAAAATCGTTTATTGTTGCTATTAACAAGATTAGCATATTAATTAATGAAACATGATTAACGTATATACCAAAAACCATATAGCAAAAAAGAATTTTATATCATCAACATGATGATTCCATTTACAATTTAATTTAATCCGAATTAAATCAAAGCATCTACAAATTCATTTTATTATTATCTTAACTGATTAAAACAACAATATAGATGAATCAAATGGAAATAAAAACAACCAAAAATTGAAAACATCTCGGCTGACCAGTCGAGGCAGTCGATCGACCAGGGGTGTTGGTCGATCGACCATACTGCGAACCAAAAACAGCTACGGCAAAAAAAAATTAACAGCCGAAGCCCTAATTTTCGAGACCAATTTTTGTTTACATCCAATTTTATGAAAATCAGCAAAATAAAATTCGTGGCCTTGGCTCTGATACCACTTGTGGGAATTTATCTGTATGCATCCCTTTAATTATAAGGATTATAACGAATTATAGAGTGATGATTACGAGTCATAAAACTAAATTGCATAACCAAAAGCATAAAGGATTAAGAAATAACCTTCGGTCCTAGCTTTTATGGCCTATGAACAATATCGCAATGATATTCTCCTATCAGTTGCACCCAAGACGATATGAGATATGCCCTTGTTCTTTTGCTAGAATCGATCCCTCAAATTTTCTGTAAAATTAGGGTTTTGTGTTTTGTTGAGATGAGAGGCAGGAGTAGGTTAGATATTAGGTTAGAAAATTCCCTCCTCTCTCTCCCTTTAACCGTGTATATAGGAGTGATTAAGGTAGAATTTTTCTTCTAATTATTCGGCCCATTTACCGAGACAGGCATATCGGTCGATCGACTGACACACCCGGTCGATCGACCATGTATATAACGCATTATTTATAAATTGTCATTTATATTATACCGCATTAATTAATACGGGTCAATAATAGTTTATTATGACAATATCGTATAATTTATCATTAGCTGATTAAATATAACCGATTACATTTAATTACGTATTAACATATTAATTCGTCCAAGCTAACATTATATACATCAATTAAATATAACTTATTATATTCAACTTGCGAATTGACAGTTAATTCGTCTCAACTAATATTATTTAATCGGCATTAAATAATTGTCTCATCAACACATTGACTAATTGTTTAGTCATATAAGGCATCAATGTGATTACATTTTCATAACCACATCTCTCAAACACATCCTTTAGGTGTGACCTTTAGGGACTAGTTGATCACCGCCATCAGTATGATAATAACGTCAAACTTTCTAGCAAGCCAATCGTTATTAGGTAATCATTAATCAACTGATTAAAATACGAAGTATACCCTTGTGAACCTGTAAGAGATTTACAAATGTTATCACACTAATTTGTGGAGGACACAAGCTCCAACATAAACATAACAGCCAAAATCAGTGGGGAGTAACTCGACGTTCTCCCAGCCATATCACACAATATAAATGTGTGGACATGGGCCACTCGCGGCGCGCGCGGAAGGCGCTTGAAATATGCGTGCATTTGTGGAGTCGCCACCAATTTTTATGGAAAATTGGAACCGTTCGAATAACTCGTGCCATGTCAAGACACAAAGTAGTGACATGAACACTAAGAACTCGTTACCCTTAGCATTCTATGTCTAGAATGACTCCCGTGGATGCCAATAAACACGGATGTTCACCAAGATCTGGAGTAAAGGGGTGAGGGTACATATTAGGAAGTCCTTTTACTGAACACCTAATCCCGCCCGCCTCGATAGCGGCCTCTACTAATGATTAGGGAAATCGTTCGTAGTTGATATGTAATCAATTATATGCATGCAATGCAACAAACAAAATATTAATCCTAGCATGTGAGATTAAACTAGGTCGGTTGACACATAATTTAGCAAACAATTGAGTCGAAGTTGGAATTTAGATTAAATTACATGTGAAAAATAAAGTAAATAAATCATACCTAAGGCAATAAATGAACTACAATAAATTACAATAATTAAAATTAAAAGAATTACAATGGTTTAATTGATCTACGTCAAAAGCATGCTCAAAACGGAATCTTGAGGAAGAAAATAAAATAAAAATAAAATAAAAAATAAAAGGTATGAAAATACGTCTGATTAGCAGTGGTAGTACAATTAATAGTTGATTGAATACATAATTAAGAACTACGTCAAAGCGAGAAAGAATTCAGGGACAGAAACCAACCCAGAACAGGCACAACATCTGATGCGTCCTCTAGAAGAGGCGCAGCATTCCCTGCGTCTGTTCTCCAGTTGGACTCTGTCTGTGAAGTCAGAACCGCGGTCTGTTAATGTTCATTGGTAAATTTAGGATCGATTATCAATATTAGACTCAAGTAAAAGTAATTTAGCAGATTACATGCATCTGGAACGGTCATAAAACGAATTAAAGGTGATAATTTACAGCGGTTTACATAATTATGACGAACTCATGTCGGATTTAATAAAGGAACAAACTATGAACTTGTAAACAAAATTGAATCAAATAAATTGAAATTAAATAAACTAAAAGTATGTACAAAAGATGAATTCCAGAGAATCGATATGAACGAATCGAACCTCTAAAATCCGGGTTTGAATAAGATAATGAAAACCCGCAAATATCGAATTATAAGGGATTTAAGTCGATTAAACGTTATAATTTGAAAAGAATTAATTAGACATGATTACGTATTGAAAAGAAAAAAAGAAATGAAAGAAATAAAAAAAATAAGAATGTTGCAGAAGATCGAGGAAGAAGAAGAAAAGCAGGAGCAGCGCCAGCCTCAGGAAGAGGCGCAGCATGTACTGTGACTCTTCGAAGAGGCGCAGCTGCTTCTTCGTTTCTTCTCGACGCCAGATCTTCCCTGATTTGTAAATACGGTTTTAAAGGATGGTTTTTAAAGACGGTTTTGAAAGTGCTTCTGATATAAACCTTACATTCGTGATACAAAATAAAAAGTACAATAAAATAAAATACATTATGTAAAATTGGGATTTTACACCCTCAGACTTACATGTTAGCATCGCGAGATTTAACTAAATCGGTTTTTAGTGGTAAATTGACTCGATGTATGTAAATATGAAAGTGCCCTTGAAAAACGAATTAAAAGATTGATTAATTATGGTGTAGTGGTCAAATTGGTCGGTCATACAAAACCTGACTGGTACTCAGAAGGATCTGAGCTTACGTGGTCGATTGATCAAGCACGTAGGCTTCGAAAGCTTAGAGCAAGGTCTTAGAATGCAAAGGGAGAAGAGAAGGGCGGACACTCGCGTGCAAAATATGTGAGGCAAAGGCCTATATTTATACTAATCACACGGAGGAATTATGGTAAGAATAGGATATGGAAGGAAAGATCCGGAAACAACCGACTTAGGTTGAAACACGGAAACTTGGACAAAAAGAAAGCCTTGAGAAAAAGCGCAGCAGGTTCTGGGTCCCTTAGAAGAGGCGCAACACTTACTGCGTCCTTTCTCGGGTAGTATTCTTCTGCGCAAGAAAACGCGTTTGATAGCCTGTCGTATTTTAGGCATAACTTTATCTACAAGACTCGGATTAAGGTGATTTTGGTGGCGTTGGAAAGCTAAAATAAATATCTAGAACTTTCTGTGAAATAGGCCAGACCTAAAAAAATCGTTATCACCTCGTAAAACGGGCCTAAATGTCGGGTTGTCATTTTAGCTAAATGAAATGCTTATTTTGTAATGTAAACTTTAAGTTTAGCCCAAAGAAGTGAGAGGGGACTCAAAATGAGATACATCCATAACATTTTATGACATCCTAACCTTAGGTAGACAAGAACATTGCCTTTTGACTCGGGATTTGATGGTTTTAGGAAATAAAGACGGTTTTTGACCCGGACTCCAAATGTACTCTAATTACTACCAAAACGACCGTAATGACACCTAGATGACAACCAAGGGGTAGACACAAGTGTATGAGTTACCTTTTATTAACCAATTTACGAAACGTCATAAAATTGCGTCGTATGCTAAACATGCGGCCCAATCATCACTGGGTGTTTGGCGGGAGGTGTAGAAACGAGGTGTCTACAGAACCCCCACTTTGACTGAGGCTTGGACAAGGCAAAAGTCAAAGTATAGCCCTGAGGTCAATCGAAGATTACAACCTGAAGACTATGGCGACACGAGGCGGCTCAAGGGGTCTGAGCCAAAGACCTGTCGTCAGGAAAATTTTAGAATCTGTCGGCTATCGCGGAGGGTTGTTTAAAGTCCATTAGACTACGTAAGGAAGCTCGCCAGCCATAAGAAGAAATCATACCTGAAAAACCCCTGGGTGAAACGGGACTGAAGGCGCTTAAGCAAAACTATTTGGTCTGAAGATAACTTGGTGTCAGAAAGCATTAGGGGTTGCAGGGGATTCTGAAGAAACTTCTTAACGCTTCCTGTAATACTACGGTTTTCTATGTTTTTGGGTACTCTATCGAGTGGGGCTTACTCTTTCGAGTAAGTAAGTGGTTTTACGAAACAGTGTTCTGTCTGATGGGTACTCGGTCGAGTAAGTGTGGCACTCGATCGAGTAAGGGTCACTTGATCGAGTAAGTTACTTACTCGATCGAGTAAGTTACTTTTACGGGCTGTTTTGACGGGATTTGTTAATAACGCGTGATTCATATTTAAAGGTTTCCGTCACTTTATTTATCACTTTTACTTTTTCTAAAAACCCTTCAAAGAGAAAAGAAGTTACGTTGTCTCCGTCGTCGCGTTACTATCAAATCCCAAGGGCTAAGATTGTCGGATCGTCGTGTTCTTTACGCCGTTGAGTTCGTCGTGTCGAGGGTAAGATCCTTGTATATTTTTTATGTTGTTTCATTGATTTTAGTTTAAACCCTAATTGGGTAATTTGGGGGATTTGGGGAGTATTGTTGATGTTAGATTGTGATTGTATGATTGTGTGTTTATAGGAGGTAATTTCGTTGAAGAATGATTATGCTTAGCTGATTGTGACGATCTTGGTGATTGCTATTTCAGGTAGGGTTTCCCTACTTAGTATTGGTTACATAATGTTGATGTTGTTATCGTTGTTGTATCTCTTATCGATGTTGGATTGGCTTTAGTGATTGTTGATAGAATATTGTTGATTGGTTGTATAACTGTCTGTGATCTTCGGGGTGCGTCTATGGCTGAGTGGAGTCACTTGTGGGAGTGGCTTCACGCCCTTAATTCGCCTTCTCTAGAACCCTCCACATAAGGGATGTGCACATTAATGAACATGGGTTTATCGCTCGGAGGAGATGAGCGGGTCTTAGGTGGGAACGGCTGCGGTCCCCCACTGGCGGCGAGGAGTACCTGTTACGATGGGTATTCTGGCAGGTCTACGTATTTTAGTGTGTAGTCAGGTGTATGGTGATGTGACGGAGTTTGGGGAATGTTTGACTGTGGTATTGTTTTATTGCAGCTGTTTGTTTTGTGTAATCAGTACTGACCCAGTTTAAATGTTTTAAAAACTGTGGTGATCCATTCGGGGGTGGTGAGCAGTTGTCTAGTAGGTATACTATCGATGAGCGCGGGATTAGCTTGGGATAGAGTTGCCACGAGTCTGATAGTAGTCTTCCGTTGTGTTGTCTTTATACTTTTATTACTTCAGTTGTAGTTTGGTTGTAGAACAGTTGTACTTTACTTTATGGTTGGTTTTGTTATGTAATCACTTAAACTTATTTATTAAAGTACGTTCTTTTATGGTCTATTTGATATACATTGCCTCGGGTAACCGAGATGGTAGCATTCTCATGCTTTAAGTGGTCCTGGTAAGGCACTTGGAGTATGGGGGTGTTACACTTACGAAGACTAACTCTGAAGGCTATCTCTAAAGGGAAGGTTGAAGGACAACTCTCTGAAGACTGAACATGTGGACTTAACTGAAAAGAACCTCTAAAATTTACTGAAGGGGTTATCTCAAGGGGACTGAAAAGGATTATCTGAAAGTTGTCTGAACATGTGAAGGGATTGTCCTGAAGGAATAAAGGATTATCTGAAGGGAGGATTATCCTGAAAGGGTTATCTAAAAGGACAGAACTCTACGGGAGTTGTTTCTCTCGAATTCTATGGGGGAAAAATCATATGTTGAGTCAACAACGGCGCGCCCTTGGCACCACTGAAGAGAAAACAAAGGATCGACAACGACGCGTCCTTTGCATCGCTGAGGAAAATAAAGGTGTTTGCTCGACAACGGCGCGCCCTTGGCACCGCTGAGGAGAAAATCCGCTCGGGTCATCGCGAAATTATGATAAAGAGAAGAAGCCCATGAACAGTATTTAGTGATCATGAATTCTTGTTGGGGAACACATTGACGATTAGGAACATCTTGATCGCCATGGAAGAAACCTTGAGCATTACTGCGAATACTGCTGGGGAATGTCTTGACTCTCGCTGGGGAGAACGAAGACTTGAGCGAAGCCCCCAGTTGGAGCGAGCACTGCTTCTGATACTTACCTGCATGGTTACTAGCCACACAAGAATGCAATCTAATAGGAAAATAGCACATAAACACATATGCACGTAAGCAATCAACACATGGACCTCAAATGAGGAAGCATATAGGTTTTGAAAAACTTGTTTCTTTATGAAATTTTTTGCTTGTAATGCGTTATGCATATTTAATGGGCTTTAGACGCATGACTGACGCGGATGCAGACCTTATACGGACGCGAAATGTAGACTTAGGCTTGACTGAGGCGACACTAACTTAGATTTGATGCGACGCAGGGATGACCTTGACAGACTTTGCTTAAGTATGCGCAACCCCTAGCCAAGCGTGGGTGACAATGCGTATCGGCTCTAAAAGGTAGAAGAATTGCAAGAATGATGGGGACATAAAAAGGCAAGGCATGTGCCATGGATCAGTTGTCTACTTGGATGTCTTTTACTGCCGCTTGCTGTAAAAGAGGCTCCTTCATGAGGCACTATAACTTCAAGAATCGATCTAGGATCTTACCATTGTCCAGACCAAGCACTAGCTTGACTCAAATAAGAGAGGAACAAAGATGACTGGGCGACAATAAAGACCCCCAGTAAAGAGGTAGAAATGAAAATTGTGGTTGGAAGGTTGAAATTGAGGTTGAATGTTAAAAGTGGGGATGGTTGTGTCCTTGAGGACTACCTATGTATTCACGTGAAGTGAAATCAAGCCAGATCGTAGTTCAGAGGTTTGGTTAATTTTATTTGGGTGTTGTGGTTGTATCCTTCTTGTGTAAGAAATGACTGCCTACGTATCCACCTGAAGAGGTGAAATAAAACCATGCTCGTAGTTCTGGTGTGTGCCTAAGCTATGTTGTCAAGACCTTAGAGTGCATGGATCACAAGGGTATATTCCTTTGGTGACTCGAATAATCGATTTGAGATAACTCCCTCTGATCATTAACCAAAGAGGTGTAATTAAGTTTGTAAAAAATCCTTGTCGTGTGAGCGCACTTGAAAGTGGACCCTAAGGATGGATATGGGTTTGTCCCGTCCTAGGTAGCAAAGTATTTGAAGACTCCGTGTCTGGGTCAAGGTGAAACTGGATTGGATATTTGGAATATGGGGCTCGGACATAAGAGGCTTTGATGAGCAAATCTCTAGAGCTTGATTTTATGGAGTTAAGGGTTGATGGGATTATGGCTTGTAATATGGCTTGGAAATGGAGTCTCTTGGCTTGATGTAGCCTGAGCACATAAAGGTAGGTTAAAATGGCGTGGGTTCAAGTTTCCATGTCTTGACCCTAAAGGATGGGTATGCTTGACGAGCTTTAGAGGATTCCCAAAATTCCTATCTCTCTCCCCGTAACAGTCTCGGGAAGGACTTAGGGTGTGTAAAAGGCTAAGTGAGGGTTCTAGCTTACCATCTTCATTAATGTCTTGATTCTATATAGACTTCAGCAGTATTCCGTTCAGCATTTGATTTCATACTCGTTCTTGATTCAGACTTAGATTCTTGGTCTAGAATATATCTCGGCTTTTGCTTAGATTCTTGATTCAGGTTTTTGAAGATAACTTTGACTTTAGATATTGACATTGACTTGCGTGATTAAGCCTTCTTATTTTAACTCTTTTGTATTGGATTACGGGCATAACTGCGGCCTTGGATATTGGCACCAGTTTCTCTTGATTGAGTCTTTGTCTTTGATCATGGCTCAATTTGCTTGCAACCATGGATTTGAGTCAGGCTAGCACCTTTGGTGTGAAGCGGGTTGGTCTTTAGTAAACAGGTTGTTTATTATGGGGAATGAGTGATGCGTGTATTTTATATGATGTTTTACATCCCATTTTACACGCATTTCAGAGCTCATTCATGTAGTTTATGCTACATTTCTCCCTATATCCGTCTACTTCCGTATTTTTGTACATTATTGCAGAAATGTGAAGAATCCAGCGGAAATCGAGCTAAATCCGTCCCCGAGTATCCTGCACTGCATGTGACGAGAAGTATTTGCTTAAGGAACGAGCATGGCGCGCATTTCAAGGCCCAAAAGACAAATCCACGAGTTTATAGAAGTCAAGTAGCAGCTCGAGTAGTCGATCGACCACCTTCTCTAGTCGATCGACCAACTATCGGGTTACAGAAGCTACTGTTCAATGCTATCCCAGTCGATCGACCACCTACCTTAGTCGATCGACCACACCGCTGTTCCAGACGTGAATTAAAAGATCGAGGAACTTGAAGCCCATTAAGTTTAGGTTTTGGAATAATTGTTACGTATACTTTCTATATAACGTAACTGAGGATACCTAGTTTGGGGATTCAGTTTTCATTCAGTTTTAATCAAGCTTTATTATCAGAATTTTACATTAAGTTTTAGTTTACTAATTAGGGTTTGGGATATTAATTTGCATTGGATTTCCGTTGTGCTTTCAATCACTCCGTTACATTCCTTCTGCGAAATTCGGTATTCCTTCTGTTCTAATTTCCAGATTATTACTTATTTTCGTCATTAGTATAGAATTGTTAGTTAATTCCCACAGCCAATTTATTGTTTATGTTAATTATTCTCTTTGTCGTTTCAAGCATGAATGATGAAATTAACTAACGGATTCATGCTTGAAACAACAAAGAGAATAATTAACATAAACAAAAAATTGGCTGTGGGAATTAACTAGCAATTCTATACTAATGACGAAAATAAGTAATAATCTGGAAATTCGAACAGAAGGAATACCGAATTTCGCAGAAGGAATGTAACGGAGTGATTGAAAGCACAAACGGAAATCCAATGCAAATTAATATCCCAAACCCTAATTAGTAAACTAAAACTTAATGTAAAATTCTGATAATAAAGCTTGATTAAAACTGAATGAAAACTGAATCCCCAAACTAGGTATCCTCAGTTACGTTATATAGAAAGTATACGTAACAATTATTCCAAAACCTAAACTTAATGGGCTTCAAGTTCCTCGATCTTTTAATTCACGTCTGGAACAGCGGTGTGGTCGATCGACTAAGGTAGGTGGTCGATCGACTGGGATAGCATTGAACAGTAGCTTCTGTAACCCGATAGTTGGTCGATCGACTAGAGAAGGTGGTCGATCGACTACTCGAGCTGCTACTTGACTTCTATAAACTCGTGGATTTGTCTTTTGGGCCTTGAAATGCGCGCCATGCTCGTTCCTTAAGCAAATACTTCTCGTCACATGCAGTGCAGGATACTCGGGGACGGATTTAGCTCGATTTCCGCTGGATTCTTCACATTTCTGCAATAATGTACAAAAATACGGAAGTAGACGGATATAGGGAGAAATGTAGCATAAACTACATGAATGAGCTCTGAAATGCGTGTAAAATGGGATGTAAAACATCATATAAAAGATACGCATCAAACTTCCCCAAACCGAACCCTTGCTTGTCCCCAAGCAATATCTAATGGAACGAGTTCAATCTCAGAGCGAAATGCAACCTGTTAAGCCTAAACCAATTTAATGCACAACCAACAATCAACTAGCAAATGAATCATGCAAACGAGTTATGTAGTCGTTAAAAAACATGCTGAACCGCCAACTATAGAGACTTATCAAATTGGACTCTCACGAGTCGCTCAAATCACTCAATAAATACAGGTGAATATATGTAAGATAGAAAGAATTCATTTTGTAGTGACTCTCACCTAACTACGACCTATGAAGACATGCCAGCAATAAAATATGAAAGAAATCTCTATGACCGTACATATGCATTCTAACCAAACAGATGACCAATGACACATGCCGAGGTATATATGGGATATGTGAGGTATGGGTAAGAAGAGGCAAAGCATTTTATGGTAAAGTAGAGGTACAGGTGATCAAGCTAGTACCAAAATGGAACCAAATGGCAACATCCAACTTCTTGCTCATAATCAAACGAAACGGTGCTATAGCAAGCACAAAACTCACAATCTCCAAAATACTAAATCAATAAACTCCCCATAAAATATAAATGAAACATGGGAGCAAAAATCGCCAAAAGATAAGGATTAAATTATGCGAATTGATTTCTTTCTCGGATCTTCAGTCGATCAACTATAATTGGCAGTCGATCGACTGCTTTGAACAGTATAGAACTCTTTTTTTTTTCTTTTTTTTTCTCTTTCGAATCATTTTTCATTTTTTTTTTCTTTTTCTATTTCTTTCTTTCCTTTATTTCATCTTCCCAATAACGTCTCAACAGAGCATATGCCACCAAAAATGAGTAACAACCCCAAGAACACAGACTACTAGGTTGACAAAGGACAGGCTAAATGTAGGATGTAGTAAATGGGACAAAAAGGGATATTTTTTGGCAGTGTGGAGCTTATGGGCAAAATGAATAAAGGAAAACCTCTACCACATGTGTCAACTAACCACAGACCGAATGCATACAGGTATTAAGCAGATCAAGTTCATATTTATGCAAATTAAGGAAACATGTCTCATAAGGAGTGCTACTCACATTCTTAAATAAACCGGTCATGAATGTCACCAGTTATAGGCTCTAAATTTCAGAAATATAATGTAGCTTGCCAATTTCCTAATTCAAGTCTTGAGTCCAGCAAGTAATTCAACGAAAACTCGTAGGTATGCATAAACGATTCTACTAATAACGTGTTAATCTAGCAAGGCTCAGGCAAAACAGGTGCAAATGCAAAATCATCATGGAAATACTACCGTTCCGACTCAACCTATATGCTAAAATAAACATGCATTTTTTGGAAATTTTTGAAATTTTTTCAATTTTTTGGAATTTTGTATATATAAGAGAAATGAAATAAAACAATGCAAAACAAAATTAAACGTGAATGCAAACAAATGATATGCGACGCAAAACCCTTCGCCAAACCAAATCGCACAATGTCCCCATTGTGCAAAATCATATAATGAAGAAAAGAGAAATGGGAATTTGCGAGAAAGGAATTAAAATATGACATGAGGTAAAGAAATCAGGAACTCACAAGACTTGAAGCGCAGCAAAGGAAACCTCCCCAAACCAGCGTGAGCTAGGAGGTTTTGAGAGATGATGCTACTAAAAAGTACCTGAAAGACAGAAAATACCACGCACAAGACTGAGAGAAACAATTTTGAAGCGGTAAATATGTGCACAATTGAGAAAATAGAAGAAATAAGGAAAGGGACGGAAAGTAAAGTGGAGTAGAAAACTCCCTTAAGTCCGCATATCGACCAAACGCAGCAGGGGAGAGGTCGTGAATAAGTACAGCAGCAGCAGCGGTCGATCGACCACTTAACCCAGTCGATCAACCAGGTAAACATGAATAGTGTCGCCTGGAACCTGCAGATCAGTCGATCGACCACTAGAACCAGTCGATCGACTGAACACACTGCTGCAACCTCATATTTCTTCGTAATTGCTCAATGATTTGAGTTAACAAGCTCTAAATACCTGCAAGTGCACAATAATACGCGCCCAAAATTGCGCAAAGCCCAGAATAAAGTCTAAAGTACTTAAGAATCCTAAACAAGCGAAATAAAATGCGAAGTTTTCGCGCACACAAAAGCAATACAAAATGTCTTAACAAAGCAAATAAAATGAAGTTTATAACGAGCTCGATCAACTAATAGTTGATCAAGAAGGACCACGGTATGGCCCATTTTTCGGCTTCCCGGCTACTAGAGGTAGCCTCAATGGTGCTTATCTGAGCGGCTGCACCCTTCTTAGCTTCCACATCCGTATGGCTCAACGGATCAGCATTCTCATCATCTCCCCAGTCAAGGGTCTCTTTGGGCTCATCGGAATCCAAGTCGGGCTCCTTTGCTTTGACTGGCTCGTCATCAACTATCTCATCAATTCCATAGCTCAGGCAACCAAGACCTCCTCTTTGAATGATAGGCTTTGTCGCAGCTAGAGTGACCTGCAGCTCATCCTTCCCCAAACTAGCTCCTGCAATGTCTAAAACAAATGATTCTTCCTCCTTTCTGCTCCCAACGGGGCGGAGGGGTTAGCACGGGAGTAGTAAAAGAGACAGCAATTCGGGAAGCACAAAGTACGATTTCTTTTCGTAAACCGTATTACAAGTAACAAGCCACATGGGGTCCTTCTTTTTAGCAGGTTGGGCAAAAATGATAGAATGTTTCCCAACTTTGAAGGTCAAAGTTCCAGAGCCTACGTCAATAACTGCACCAGCAGTGTGCAGAAACGGCCTACCTAGGATGATCGGTATATGGGCATCCTCAGGCATGTCAAGGACAACAAAGTCAACAGGGAAGAAAAACTTCCCTATTTGGACGGGTATGTCTTCTAGGACTCCTATAGGCTCGACCGCAGATCGGTCGGCCATCTGAACTGTCATGTCTGTGATAGCAAACCGGGTCAACTTAAGCTTCCTAGCTAGACTCAAGGGCATGACGCTTATACTAGCCCCTAAATCACACAATGCCTTCCCAATTGAGAAGGTACCTATGTTGCAAGGAACAGAAAAACTACCCGGGTCCTCTAACTTAAGGGGTGCAGTGTGAGACAGATAGGAGCAAGACTCCTTAGTGAGTGCGACAGTGTGCACCGTTTCAAGTGACCGCTTCTTGGACAAAAGTTGTTTCATAAATTTAGTATAAGCGGGCACTTGGTTAACTAACTCGAGAAAAGGAACCTGTACATTCAGACTACGGATAACTTTTTCAAATTTCTTTGAAAGATACCTGTTCCTTGGTCGGCACTAGCCTCTCCGGGTAAGGGGCTGTAAGAAGTACCTTAGCCCTCTCCTCTAAATCGCGTGTGCCGGTATCCGTGGACTTAGGCTGAAAGTCCACCACCTTTTCCTTGTTGAAGCTTGACCCTTCCTCAGACCGTCTCAAATGAGAACCATTAACCGTCATTGGATCGAACTTTGGAGCCAGGACAGACCCATCAGCATTCGGGTCTTGTCCTAATGTCGTCGGGACTGTCGAACCCCGAAACAAGTGGTCTCGCAGATTATTTGGCATTAAAGGACGAAATTCCTCGCTATCAGCAGTAATCTCGGTCGATCGACCACTCTCCCCAGTCGATCGACCGCTGTGTACAGTTCCAGAAGCTCCTGTAACCCGTGCTTCAGTCGATCGACTAGGTATATCAGTCGATCGACTGATATACCTGGTAGACGGCTGTTTCTTTGATTTGTTCGTTGAAGCTTTCTTTTGACTTGTTTCCAGCTCATCTTTTTCAACAGCGTCCTCAACCATGGCAGGACCATCAAGGGTGGACCCGCTCCTCAAAGTGATGGCATTTAAGGTCTCCTTTTGGTCAGTTTGGGTCGGCAAGTGTCCGGGAGCTCGAGTGTTGCTTTTGCTAGCCAATTGAGCAATTTGGCTCTCTAGTAGCTTCATCCCGGCCTCTCTTGCTTGGGACTCCTTTAGCAACAAGTTCTTAAGCTCGAAAAATTCGACTGCGATTGTTCTTCTTTGCGGCTTGCACATAGGGAGGTTTCTGATATTGTTGTTGCTTTTGATGAGGGGGCACATAGGGTTGCTGCTGCGGTGGAGCTTGAGTTGGGTTCAGGACATTTTGGCTCCTCCAACTCAAGTTTGGATGGGTATTCGGCTCATAGTAGGTGTTGGTCTGCCTATAGTGTTGAAAGGCAGCACAAGACTCAAAGGGACTAGGGCAGTTCTTCGAGACATGTCCCTCAGCTCCACACCTTTCACAGACGAAAGGACCGTCTGACACAACATTTACTTGGTACATCCCACCTTTAGAAGCTCCTCCTAGTTCATACTTGTCAAATCTCTCAGTAAGAGCCTCAAGCGCAGCAACAGAGGAAGATTCAGCACTCTCTCTGGTTCTCTCGGAATTCCCATACTCGGCCTTGTGGGTAGCTAGATCGTCAATGATCTTCCACCCCTTGGTTGCTCCCAAATTTTCAGCGAATCGTCCATTGGTCGGCATCCAAAATGGCCCTCTGATCGTCGTACAACCCATTGTAGAAATGATTGCACAAGCTCCACTTTTCGAACCCATGGTGCGGTATGGTTTGCACCAAATTCTTAAAACGGACCCATGCTTCGTGGAAGTTCTCATCCGGCCCTTGCTTAAAGCCCGTGATTTGAGCTCTAATAGCAATCGTCCTTGAAGCAGAAAAGTACTTCTTGTAGAATGCCAATGCCAATGAATTCCAATCGGTGATCCCCTGAACGGTTCGGTCCAAATCTCTATACCACTCCCTTGCAGCATCACGAAGGGAGAAGATGAACATGGTCTCCTTGATCTGGTCTTGGGTCACGCCAATTTGGTGGGGGTATGGAACAAGATGAGTCAATAAAGGTCTCCATATGCTTAGCTGCATCTTCATTTGCAGCTCCCCCAAACTGGTTCTTCTCAACCATGCTAATGTATGAAGGCTTTGGTTCGAACTTCCTGGCATCTCCTGGTAATTCGAACCCCTTATATAAGTTTTCAGCTGTCGGCTCAGAATGACTAGCTATACTCGCTTCCTCGGCCATGACTGGAATTTCTGGAGAAGTAACTGTCTCGGCTGAAGAAGTGGAAACGGGTGAAGACTGTGGGTCTTCTTCGAACAGATCGTTCTCGTAATAGCTTGACAGAGTACTCAACTCTTCCTCTATCGGTAGTACCCTTTGTGTTCGTCTCAACTCGCGCAAAGATTTCTCTAACTCAGGGTCAAATGGTACTAGTTCACCACCCTGTGACCTGCGCATAAGAGGAAACTACAAAAAGAATATAAGAAAAGTTTAAGGAATAGAAGTCCCTTAAACGAAGAAAGACTAAAAATAAAAACAACTAAAATTAGAACTATTGCCTCCCCGGCAACGGCGCCAAAATTTGATACCCGTCGTTGTGAGTATCAAAAATAAGATTTATAATTTCCTATTAAGACTAACCTAGGCTAGTGGTAACAGGGTCGAACCACAAGGAGGCAGATGTAAATTCTAGTTGATTTATATTCAGTCTAAGGTAACAATTATGGGGGTTGAGTTGAGATGGTCTATAGCTAAGAACAAATAAAGATAATAAACTAAAAATACGGTTTAACAGATAAAGAAGGGGTACTAGGATTATCGGTTTATTAAAGCTTCGGCGGCAGCATACTAAATAGGTCTAAATCGAACACAAGTGAGGCGGGAAACAAGAGGTCCTCTCGGTCCACTCTTAACAAATAGCATCTTTCGATCTCGCTATAGGTCCCTAATATAACTAATACTGACTCTCGTCCTGAGAAGTGACTAACGGTCTAAACTATACATATCTTTCGATCCTAGCACAGTTTAGTCGATTTAATTGGTGGTCAAATAACTTTCCCTATCTTTCGATCTAATGGGTCGGTCATAAAATAAGCATCTAACTGGTCGCATGCATTCGATTCGTCAAATACAAGATTAAAATCAATTAAAACGAAGGGTAACCTCACGAGGTCATTCGATCGACCGATAATGCCAGTCGATCGACTGACATGCGAATCAGGCCGTGTTCAATACTTTGCCGCCTACGCTAAAACTCGCCTACATCCTAGCACAATCTATTTAGCTACTCATGCTAAGGGTAAAAACAATAACTTTAATGATGAAATTAACTAACGGATTCATGCTTGAAACGACAAAGAGAATAATTAACATAAACAATAAATTGGCTGTGGGAATTAACTAGCAATTCTTACTAATGACGAAAATAAGTAATAACTGAAATTAGAAGAAGGAATACCGAATTTCGCAGAAGGAATGTAACGGAGTGATTGAAAGCACAACGGAAATCCAATGCAAATTAATATCCCAAACCCTAATTAGTAAACTAAAACTTAATGTAAAATTCTGATAATAAAGCTTGATTAAAACTGAATGAAAACTGAATCCCCAAACTAGGTATCCTCAGTTACGTTATATAGAAAGTATACGTAACAATTATTCCAAAACCTAAACTTAATGGGCTTCAAGTTCCTCGATCTTTTAATTCACGTCTGGAATAGCGGTGTGGTCGATCGACTAAGGTAGGTGGTCGATCGACTGGGATAGCATTGAACAGTAGCTTCTGTAACCCGATAGTTGGTCGATCGACTAGAGAAGGTGGTCGATCGACTGCTCGAGCTGCTTCTTAACTTCTATAAACTCGTGGATTTGTCTTTTGGGCCTTGAAATGCGCGCCAAGCTCGTTCCTTAAGCAAATACTTCTCGTCACATGCAATGTAGGATACTCGGGGACGGATTTAGCTCGATTTCCGCTGGATTCTTCACATTTCTGCAATAATGTACAAAAATACGGAAGTAGACGGAAATAGGGAGAAATGTAGCATAAACTACATGAATGAGCTCTGAAATGCGTGTAAAATGGGATGTAAAACATCATATAAAAGACACGCATCAATGAGCTTGCCTTCCGTCATGGATCATTAACAAGGGAGATGGTCTGGATTCGTCCTAGAATCTCTTGAGATAGGCTCGTCCTAAACTAGGGTATAGTGAGGTTTCTATTGCCAGACATGGAATAGGTAAGGAAAGAACACGGAGTTTTAGGTCCTCTACAACTTAGAATGGAACATCGTTTAAGTGTCCTCACATCGACTTGCCATGTGTTGTTGTTCGTTTTTTTTTTAAAAAAATATCTCAAACCAATTCTTGTTGTCACAGGAAAGGGGTAAAGGAAGAGATAGGATAAAATATGTGGATTGAAAAGTGTACTTTTATTGAAATGAATAAATGTATAGACTCGAGAAGACATGTGACTCGAGGGACAGCCCCCAGGTTGTCACTAGGAATGGAAATGGACACGAAGAAAGACACTAGAAAAATTATGGGAAAGAAAGCCAAGGACTCAGACTCAGACTCGGACTCGGACTTTGACTCGATCTCAGATCTAGACTCGTGATCATCGGCCCATGCTTGCACATTTTCTCTTCTAGCAACTGGCTTCGGTGTCTGACTTTGAGCATTCACCCATTTAAGCATTGACTTTGAGCATTCACCCATTTGAGCACCTCTTCCTCATCATTGGGAACACTGGAAGGATAACAGTCAAGAAGAGTTTACTGATAAGTGGCATATCCATGAGGATTACCTAAACTGCCTTGTGGGTTAAAGGTTGAGAGGGACAATTTCCCACTTTCGATCATATCTTGGATGCCATGTTTTAATTTGAAACATTTCTCTGTATCATGCCCTTTGCCTCTATGGTACTTGCAGTAGGCATTCTCATCCCAGAACTTAGACTTCTTTTATGGATCTGGTGTAGGACCGATAGGCTTCAACATTCGTCGCTCCATGAGTCTCTGAAGGGCACCGGCGTATGTAATACCAATGTTGGTAAATTTCCTAGGAGGTGTATCCTTCTTGTCGGAAACCCTTGTGAATGACCTTTGAGAGTTGTTAGGTTTCTTTGACGAAGGCTCCATGAGGTTGCCTTTGTTGATTTTGATTCCAGGATGAGAAGAACTAGGAATAGATTGCTCACTTTTTTATTTCTCCTTAGGACTGTCAGGTTGAGGGTTTGTTTGGACACTTTTCATCTTGAGAGGTTGGGCACCAAGCTTCTTACCCATTTCAGCAAACTGGTTCTCCATGTTAGAAAGCCGAGAGTTTAGATTATCAATAGCTCCCTCTATCTTGGAGAATTTATTGTTGAAGGCAATGGAAAGCATGAGCATTCCACTTTGGATATCGTCGTCTTCAAGGACATTGATCTCTTCGCTATCATGAGGAGCGAGGAGGTGAGAACAGTCTAAGAATGATTCTTCATGGTCATGTTTTAATGTTATTAGACCCAAGAGGGTCGATCATCTTGGATTGCTTGACGAAAGGTGGGACAGGAAGCTTGCCCTCTTCGATCATATCTTGAATAATATGCTTTAAACAAAAGCATTCCTTCGTATCATGTCCCCTACCTTGATGGTACTAACAATATGAATTACCCTTCCACCTAGGCAATATATTCTCAGGGTTTGGGGTTGGACCAATTGGATGAAGCTTTCCCCTGGAAACCAGTCTTTGTAGAGCTACTTCATCTATGGTTCCGAGGACAATGAATTCCTTATGAGCTCGTCCCGGCCTTCGGGGTGGAGTTTCCAAGAGGTTGACTCCCTTGTCTTCATTGGCCTTCTTATATGGGTGAGTTGTGTTGAAGCTATGACCTGGCCTTGGGGTACAAGAAGATGGTAAAAGTTTCATCATGCCTGTTTGGTTTTCAATATTGATGACACGAGCACTCAAGTCTTCGACGGTGGCCTAAAGCTTAATGAATGTGGTAATTAATTCTTCGATGATGACGGATAAACGTTCTTGAACATTTTCATTGGAAACCGCAGAATTCCTACCGAGAAGAAAATGGCGCGCGTTAAAACTTGATTCGACATGGGATCACGCATACTAAGGCGACAAACAAGGGATATAAGAATAAAAATATATGAGGACGAGACGAGATAACTAGACTCTTGACTTGTGAATCCGTGAAATGTTGTGAGCGACTTCTCGTGTTTGAATTCATGGTGCTTGACTTTAATTTTAGATTCGATTGTTGACCTTGACGGAGTGACCCTTATATGGTTGACCTTATTGACGGGATTGATGATACGTGTTGATTCTAGACTCAGGTATAAGTGTAGATACCCGAGGTGTGCTTATAGGTGTTAAGAAGACGGCTGCAGTTTTGACTCAAATGTGAGGCCCATTGAGACTCGTGTGTTGAGCCTCAAGATGTGTCATTAGGGAGGTTTTAAAAACACGGCTTTGAAAGAAAATGGATTTGAAAAGTGAGCCCCATTAAGTCTTTTGTGTACGACTAGGGCACGTGTGACACGAGGTGTCGAAAATATTTAGATCCTAACTGAATTGGGGTATGGAGTCCAAAATGAAGGTGTAACGCCTTAGGACTTGACTTGAATTTGAAAAGACCTAAAATATAAAGGAGGACGGGTTTATGACTCGACAGAGTTCCGATTAGGACATAGTCGGTTTGAATTTTGACTCTAACTTAGCCCAATTAAATTTACATTTTTACATTTACATGGTTTGAAAATATTTTTTATTTAAAACGTTTTTATTTGTTTTTTTTTTTGCACGGGTTTTGAAATGGGTTCAACATTTGGACAGAGTTTCGGCTTATTTTGCGCTATTTTAGGCCATTTTCGAAAATATTTATATTTTGAAAGGATTTTATTTTTTTACAAAATTTCGTCATAGTTTCGTTTACAAAATGGTGATCACGTACATGATACGAACATACATATGGGCATTATAATGGTATGCTGAGTGCATTTAAAGGGTTTTGGCTTAAAAGGTGGGTTGCCATACCAAGCAATCAAACCCTGGTATGTGGAGAGGTACATGCCCAACATGAGTAAGGTCGGTTCCTAGTCCATTCCCTCGAGTAGTGAAAGTTCTTGATACAAACATGAGTATGTACCACGGTATGGTTGACGTCAATCGCTACCCATATTTAGGCCCAGATAAGAATTTGGACCGTCTAGACGAGACGATTGGTCGAATAGTTTGGGTTGGGCCTAGGAAGGCCGAATAAAACGACCTAAGAAGGTCGAGTAATGAAAACCGACAACTGTCTAGTATAAACTATTCCCTAACCTTGTTCAAGTTTCACCCTTGGTAACACATAAGTGTATCTTCCCCAGCGAGGTCGCCAAACTGTGGACATGGGCCACCCGCGGCGTGCGCGGAAGGCGCTTGAAATAAGCGTGCATTTGTTGAGTCGCCACTAACTTTTATGGGAAATTAGAATCGTTCGAATACCTTGTGCCATGTCAAGACACAAAGTAGTGACATGAACACTAAGAACTCGTTACCCTTAGCATTCTATGTCTAGAATGACTCTCGTGGATGCCAATGAACACGGATATTCACAGAGATCTGGAGTAAGGGGTGAGGGTACGTATTAGGAAGTCCTTTTACTGAACACTTAATCCCGCCCGCCTCGATAGCAGCCTCTACTAATGATTAGGGAAATTGTTCGTAGTTGATATGTCATCGATCATATTCATGCAATGCAACAAACAAACAAAAGATTAATCCTAGCATATGAGATTAAACTAGGTCGGTTGACACATAACTTAGCAAACAATTGAGTCAAAGTTGGAATTTAGATTAAATTACATGGGAAGAATCAAGTAAATAAATCATACATAAGGTAATAAATGAACTATAATAAATTACAATAATTAAAATTACAAGAATTACAATGGTTTAATTGATCTACGTCAAAGGCATGCTCAAAATTGGAATCTTGCGGAAGAAAATAAAAGAAAAATAAAATAAAAAATAAAAGGTATTAAAATACGTCTGATTAGCAGTGGTAGTACAACTAATAGTTGATTGAATACGTAATTAAGAACTACGTCAAAGCGAGAAAGAATTCAGGGACAGAAACCAACCCAGAACAGGCGCAGCATCTGCTGCGTCCTCTAGAAGAGACGCAGCATTCCCTGCGTCTGTTCTTCTGTTGGACTCTGTTTGTGAAGTCAGAACCGTGGTCTGTTAATGTTCATTGGCAAATTTAGGATCGATTATCGATATTAGACTCAAGTAAAAGTAATTTAGTAGATTTCATGCATCTGGAACCGTCATAAAAACGAATTAAAAGTGATAATTTACAGCGGTTTACATAATTATGATGAACTCATGTCGGATTTAATAAAGGAACAAACTATGAACTTGGAAACGAAATTGAATCAAATACATAGAAATTAAATAAACTAAAAGTATGTACAAAAGATGAATTCCAGAGAATCGATATTAATGAATCGAACCTCTAAAATCCGGGTTTGAACAAGATTACGAAAACCCGCAAATATCGAATTATAAGGGATTTATGTCGATTAAACGTTATAATTTGAAAATAATTAATTAGACATGATTACGTATTGAAAAGAACAAAAGAAACGAAAGAAATAAGAAAAATAAGAAAGTTGCAGAAGATCGAGGAAGAAGAAGAAGAGCAGGAGCAGCGGCAGCCTCAGGAAGAGGCGCAGCATGTACTTTGACTCTTCGAAGAGGCGCAGCTGCTGCTGCGTTTCTTCTCGACGTCAGATCTTCGCTGATTTGTAAATATGGTTTTAAAGGATGGTTTTTAAAGACGGTTTTGAACGTGCTTTTAATATAAACCTTACATTCGTGATACAAAATAAAAAGTACAATAAAATAAAATACATTAAATAAAATTGGGATTTTACACCTTCAGACTCACATGTTAGCGTCGCGAGATTTAACTAAATCGGTTTTTAGTGGTAACTCGACTCGATCTATGCAAATATGAAAGTGCCCTTGAAAAAGGAATTAAAAGATTGATTAATTATGGTGTAGTGGTAAAATTGATCGGTCATGTAAAACGTGACTGGTACTCAGAAAGATTTGAGCTTACGTGGTCGATTGATCAAGCACGTAGGCGTCGAAAGCTTAGAGCAAGGTCTTAAAATGTAAAAGGGAGAAGAGAAGGGCGGACACTTGCGTGAAAAATATGTGAGGCAAAGGCCTATATTTATACTAATCACACGGAAGAATTATGGTAAGAATAGGATACGAAAGTAAAGATCCGAAAACAACCGACTTAGGTTGAAACACGGAAACTTAGACAAAAAGAAAGCCTTGAGAAAAGGCGCAGCAGGTGCTGCGTCCCTTAGAAGAGGCGCAGCACTTACTGCGTCCTTTCTCGGGTGGTATTCTTCTGCGCAAGAAAACGCGTTTGACAGTCTGTCGTATTTTAGGCATAACTTTCTCTACAAGACTCGGATAAGGTGATTTCGGTGGTTTTGGAAAGCTAAAATAAAGATCTAGAACTTTCTGTGAAATAGGCCAGACCCAAAAAATTCGTTATCACCTCGTAAAATGGGCCTAAATGTCGGGTTGTCATTTTAGCTAAATGAAATGCACATTTTGTAATGTAAAGTTTAAGTTTAGCCCAAAGTAGTGACATGGGACTCAAAATGAATTATATCCATAACATTTTATGACATCCTAACCTTAGGTAGACAAGCACATTGCCTTTTGACTCGGGATTTGACGGTTTTAGGAAATGAAGACAGTTTTTGACACGGACTCCAAATGTGCTCTAATTACTGCCTAAACGACCGTAATGACATCTAGATGACAACCAAGGGGTAGACACAAGTGTATGAATTACCTTTTATTAACCGATTTATGAACCGTCATAAAATCGCGACATATGTAAATATGCAGCCTAATCATCATTGGGTGTTTGGCGGGAGGTGCAGAAACGAGGTGTCTACAAAATGTTACAGAAACGATAATATATCAAAAATAGGTTGGAATATTAAAAACATATGCAACGAAAATATGATTCCAATATCACATTCAAAAAGAAAAGTGTTGCATGCTTAATAAGCAAAAAGTCCTCAAATGACAGAATGGAAACAATTTAGTTCAGGCCATAATGTAACTTTAGCTATTCTCCTTGACACTACAACATCTTATACTAGTTTTGGGAACCCACTGTCATGCAAAGATTACCAAATCCAAGTCCACTCACAAGACAATAAACTATAACAGGACTCGTCTTACCACACAGCGTAGTCCCAGTCTAAGTAGATGATTCTACGACAATCTGTACCTCGCACTAGGGTACCCAATCATAAGTTGTATAAGAACCTGTATGCCTTAGTTCATTATTCTTTGCCCTTCCTTTAATTATTCCAAACTTATAAATATCCCAAAGATAGTATATTATTCAAAGTATATTATTTCAAAAGTTCGTAAGTGAGGTACACTTTTTATTGTTTCAAACAGAAATCTTAAACCTCATTTTCAAGATTATAATTAATCCAAGAACTATAAATTAAATAAGTCATTGTATTTAAAACTTAAAAACATCAAATGGCTTAAAATATTTTAGTAAAGATATACTCCCTCTAATTTCATTTATTGTTCCTCTTTCCCTTTCCATCCATTTTCCTTATTGTTCCCTCTTTCCTTTTTAGGACAACTTTGTGTGGTCCAAAATCAATTTGATATGGGGTCATGTGTATTGTTTGGTCCAAATTAATTCCCTTCTTTCTTATTCCAAAAAGAAAGAAGAACAATAAATGAAATTAGAGGGAGTATTATTTTGGCCTTAATGAGACAGAGTTCTAAAACAGTTTATAAAGCAAAAAAGCAGTAGTGTAAAATTCATAACTAAATACAGAAAAATCAAAATGACGCAGGGCCAATTTAATGGTTTCCTTTAGCTCTTAAATACAACTTTTATTTGATAAAAAACTTTAAACGACGTAAGTATCAGTGGTTTAAAAATTCATTTCTAAAAGCTGACAGAAAACGACATCCAGTACGTATCAGTTCATAAAACGACTTTAAAAAAACATTTTAAGGCAAAGTAAAATTCTAAACATAACTAGACATTCAAAGTTTATGTAGGAAAAATATTAGCCACTGGATCACAAAGTAAATTCATTTTACGAAATAATCTTTGAGCAAAAGACAGAATTGTAGTTTACAGGCGAGCTGTTCACAAATAATTTATTCTGAGCAAATTGTAAATCGAAAATTCATGAAATGTTTTGTGGAGACTCTAGGCTTGAAAATAACATGAAACTCTTTTCAACATTTTTTTAGATTCGAAATAAAAACAGGCGATATAATTTTTACAAACAGACTGTTAGATTCAGCATAATTAACGAACGGTTTTGCCACGACTTCTAAACTACTTATAAAATCGAAATGAAGGTTTCAAGATCTAAAATTTTACACACACCTTATTAATCCATGTATCTGCTACATACTAAATTTTCTTGAATTAAACATTTAAATTAGTATTTTAAATCTAATTAAAATTGTTCAGCAGTACTATAATCGCAAAAACCGTATCAACACTATAAAATCCGAAACAAATACTATAACTCCAAAATAATTACCACAAAAATTCATTGTATCTTAAAATCAATTATTCATTCCAGAAAAATATTTTATTTAACTTTCAAATATGAAAACGAATATTTGCAACTCTAATATAAAAACAATTGTTTAAAAATCTCGAGACCACCCTATTAGTGAATCTCGGCCAGCACAACAATTCACAACACTAGCAAAATAATTCCTAATACATGCAACTACAACATAAATATCATGTAATACCGAACAACGTCGAAGTTACCTTCAATCCAGATCCGAATCGATATTATACTAGTCTTCAAATTGATCCTCTTGAAGCCTACAAAAATATATCGTTCTTATGAATAAACCATATGATAATTAATTTAAAACGAAAACGGGCACTAAATCGATAAGAGTAATTGAATTACCCTTAAAAAAAGACTAGGAAAGATCGAATGGGAGCAAGAAAAGATGAATAAAGATTGATCCTTGTTAGAAGCAAGAAGGCAAACACGTATGTAATTTGTTTGAACGAAAATAAAGAAGCAAGAAGGGAAGCACGTACGTAATTTTGGTTTTGCCGGGGTTTGATTTTTTTGTTTTGTTTTCTTTTTTTGAAAGAAAACCTAATGAACCTAGACAAAAGGTAGAGTTTATAATAGACTAAAATGAGAAATAAAATGTCGTTAAAAGTTATAGGTTAATCAGCCAAAATAGTTGTTTAAACAACCAAAGATATATTTTCGTTTTAAATAAAAAAAATAAAAGGTAAGATATAAAATTTATCTTATAAGTTTTGATAAATACAAAGTGTATAATGTGCTTTGTATAAAATTAATATCACCCGGTCCAAAAATTTGATGGACCAAAATCGTTTTCCCATTTCATAAAAATATGACGTATAATTAAATGTCGGTCCATTTGTAAAATCGGACTAATAATTAACCAATAACGGGTTTAATTTGAAATATTAAACTAAAACCGTATACATAGAAATAAAAATAAATCTCCTTAATAAAAATTAAATAAATGAGATTTATGAAAAATGGCGGGTGTTACACCCGAGACAGTGAATAACAAAGGTAAATAAATCGAAAGTACTTTAAGTACATAATAATAATGGTTTTATTATAACTGAATTGATTAACTAAAATAATAATAAATTACAACTCGCGGCAGAAATAAAATAAGTGAATAATATAAATAAACTGTCTGAACTAAGTGAGCTAGACAACTAAGTAGTTCATCATCCGTCCTCACGCCCTAAAGCTCCCAGTCAGCTAGTCTCAAGTACCTGTTCTTTTAATGCGCTCCCCAATTAACCGGAAATATTAATTGGTTCACCACAGGACGCCATCAATTAAAGCAGGCATCATTTTATTTTTGACAGGACAACAAACAACGTCAACCAATGGCTAAGTAGGAATATCTACACAACAATATTATCCCAAATGATTAATTAAATAAACAAATAGATAATAGTAGTGGCTCAACCAACTGACCATGAACCATCATTACCACCTCCAACCATACCGCTTACAAGTCACTGACATCACTGGCAGTAGCACAACTGCCTCAACACCGTGTTGTGCTCATCTATCTGGCAGTAGTACATTCGTACCATGCTCAACTGGCAGTAGTACCCTTCGTACTATGCACAACTGCCTGGCAGTAGTACACTAGTACTTACGTACCATGCTCACCTGGCAGTAGGAATCTCTCTTGCTATGCACAACTCAGAACTCCATCATCATCCTTCCATTAATGTTAATAGAATATAATCACAATACCAATCTCATGATAGTAATCAAGCCAATTCCAATAACATGATAGAATGACAAACACAACATGATCATAAGACAACCAACTAAAAGTAATTCCCCTAATAACCATCCATCTTGTAACAACCATCAACATAATTCATCTTGCATAAACTGATTAACCAATTAATTAAATAAACAAGTGTGTTGAGTAGATTTCCTACCTTTTCAGCAAAATCCAACAATTAGCAATCGAATCAATAATGCTCCACCACAAAACCGTCACCTAAATAATAAAAATCATAATTACTAACTAAATTAATTACGAACAACTAAATTAATTATAAAACAATACTTAATTAACGTAACTAAAACCCGTCATAAAATCTATACCCAAAACCCATGAAACATCCCCAACCACACACGGTTAAACCCATGTGGACAGCCCCTAAAACTTCCCTCTAACAGCCCCTTACAACCCCCACAACCACGGCCAGCACAACCACCACATACCACCTCAGACATTCCCCAAAACAGATCCCAACTGGCATCAACAACAACAACAACAGTCAGCAGCCCCTTCTACACCATACATACACGACATACCCAAACCAAACACCACCATAACCACCCTCATTCACGGAAAACACCTCATGCCATCACCACCGTGCATCACCCTCACTCCAGCCACCACTCACGCCCACCAACAGCCACCAACGAGCCCCAAAACAGCAGCCAACGACAACAACAAACAACAGCACAACGACTATACTAGCCCTATACACACCCATATATAAGGCCCAAAACCCCACCAATTCAACCACCACCGTGATTCACCACCACTCCCACCTAGCCACGGTGGTCACGGCCTGACCCATACCTCAACAATACTTCCACAAGAGCCCACAAACCCTTGTTAAACATGACACAAACAGCAGCAACCAAAAAAACAAGATTGCATGAACGACACATAAACCCACGACACAACAACCCTAAAACCAAACCTGGTCAGTCACGGATCTAGGGTCAAAACGCAACCCAAAGTCAGGTACAAAACAGCAATAACAACAATATAAAAATGGTCAAACCCTAGGTCAACGATGGCCAAACAGGTGGTGAACGGTGGTCATAGATGGGTCAAGGTTGTGGTGGGTCAACAGTGTAAATTAATTAATTTACGGACTAGTATAAGAAGGTCTTACCTTAAGATCTTGAGGCGGGAGGACAAATGGCTCCCTTCAAATCACTCCTTTTAAATTTCTCCCTTTCTCTCTCTTTTATGCGAGTTTTGTAAATTTTATGTAAGATAAGGTGTAATACCCACCCCGTTAAGGACCCGTTGACCGTCGGTGACTAACCTTAGACACATGTCTAGACCTCTGGAAGCCTTATGAGTTCGATCTTACGCCATAGTAACCTTTGGGGATTATGAGGCTCGATCTAGTGTAGGCTACTCGATCAAGTAGCTCTGTGACTTGATTGAGTAGAGGCCACTCGATCGAGTAAGTCCCATACTCGATCGAGTAAGTGGAGTTCAGCGGTAGAATATAAATCGTGAAGTCGTGAACCCAAAATCAGTTTCATTTCATTTCTCCTAAACCTAATCATCGATACATCTCCTTCCTTCACCAAACTTCATTCCTTGGACCCCTTTAAGCTTGGAGACACCTTGGGATTGGGAGGCATGAGTCGGGTAGCGTTCTTGTTGCCGAA
The DNA here is from genome assembly GCF_048544455.1 of Silene latifolia. Classification (NCBI taxonomy): domain Eukaryota; kingdom Viridiplantae; phylum Streptophyta; class Magnoliopsida; order Caryophyllales; family Caryophyllaceae; genus Silene; species Silene latifolia. The sequence goes on along the minus strand of NC_133538.1, from coordinate 116,592,114 downwards.
ACATCGAGTGTAGGTAAGTCATCATCATCGTCTTCTGTAGCTTTGGTTATGGTTGTGTTTGGCAGTAATAGGGTTTGTCATACTGTTTGTAATAGGTGGTAATGGTTGTTGGTTGTCGTCATACGGTCATATGCGGTGTTGTTGTAAATTGCTAATGGTAGGTCTTCCTACTCAGTACTGTTGATTGGTTAGTATGTCGGTTATGTTGTCTGGTTGAATTGATATTGTAATTGAGTGTGGTTGTTTTTCTATGGTTCGCGAGGTGCACCCTCACCTAACTTGAGTCACTTGCGGGAGTGGCTTTACGCCCTTGATTCACCCCTTGTGGAATCCGCCACAAGAGGGGATGTGCACATTAAAGAACATGAGTTTTCGCTCGGTAAAGTTGAGCGGGGCTTAGGTGGGTACGGCTGCGGTCCCCCACTGGCGGTGTGAAATATCTGTTGTGACGGATATTCTGGCAGGACTTGACATTCGGGTAGTCAGAGGAGTGATGGGTGATTGGAAGTGGTGTTGGGTTTGTGTGTGCTGTACCTAGTATTTTGTGTTGTCCTTCAGCTACTGATCTTGTGTGGTGTTGTTTATGTTTCTTCTTGTGTTGTGTCTGATGTGATCCATTATGGTAAGTATTCAGTCTTAGCAGGTGTTGATATGTGGAGCTTAGCTGGGTGCTTTGGAGGGACGAGTCTATCACTAAGTCATGGCATGGATAGTACCACCGTAGTTGATAGTTTTTTTTATCAGTTGTACCTTTCTTTTATTGAGATAACGTGTAATAAAATTATTTGTTCTTTTATTGACGTTTGATATTTACTATTCCTCGGGCAACCAAGATGGTAACGCCCTTATCTGCTGGGGAAGGTCTTGTAAGGCTCCTTGGTAGATGGAGGTGTTACAAAGTAGCATCTGAGCGATGATTTTGGAACCTGTAACAAATAAATCTAATGAACGTAGTGAGTCAAATAAAATGAACCTAGTGTATGTGTATTGGAAGCCCCTTGAAATTTTCTTGATTTTGGGTGAGAAGGCGCCCTTATTCCAAAATCCTGGCCCCAATATGCTTAAGCCAGCCACTCCAAATGGGAATATTGAGCCGGGAATTGTGTGTGTGTGTGTGTGTGTGTGTGTGTGTGTGTGTGTGTGTGTGTGTGTGTGTGTGTGTAGTGTACTAAGTGGATATAGGTATATCTGAGTCTGAGATGATGTCTTATGTGTACAAGTGGTAGCGGAGGAATGTGTAATTGTGTGTATAGTTGAGTGTGTGTGTGTGTGTGTGTGTGTGTGTGTGTGTGTGTGTGTGTGTGTGTGTGTGTGTGTGTGTGTGTGTGTGTGTGTGTGTGTGTGTGTGTGTGTGTGTGTGTGTGTGTGTGTGTGTGTGTGTGTGTGTATATATGTCGATGAATGGCGGGGTGTGTGGGAAGTATACATGAGGATATATGGTGATGTGAAAGTTGGTAATGGGTTACAAGTTTGCTATATGTGAGAGATGATATGAACTGCTATGTAGGTTGTGGAATGTGATAAATGAATGATGTAGAATACCGTTGTGCATATGCGTAAAAATGTGAATTATAACATGTGATCACCGGATTATTTGTGATATGTCAAGTAATAGAGTTGAGGTATGAGTAAGTGGTAGTTGATTTATAGATTGTATAGTTTAATAAAAATATAATGCACATGTTGTATGGTAGAATTTGATATGCATAAGTATGAGTAGAGTATTGTTGGTGTTTTAAATAGATATGTGATTTAAAGTATGTCATGGTTAGATTGAATCATGTGTTGTTTGGAATATGGTAGAATAGGATTTGTAATGTTTGGTTGCGGTAATCGTGTTATATGCAAGTAATGTTAATTGATAGTAATCGAATGGAAATAATTAGTGACGAGTTCTAAGCATACCTTAGACTCCGAACGAGTTGTTGTTTTGCAGGAACGATTAATTGAATGTGTAAACTTTTTGTCGCTTGTTTTAATCTTACTCGACCGATTACAAGTGCCTACTTGACCGAGTAGGCCTTACTCGATCTAGTAGTTGGGTCACTTGATCGAATTCGCTGAAAAAATAGAACCGTTGTCTATTCTGCCCAGCTCGATCAAGTAGAGGCTACTTGATCGAGTACCGTAGTTACTTGATCGAGTAAGTATGCTACAGTGCACGGGTTTTATCGGGACTTATATCCCCTTTCTCTTCATTCTTTTCTTATTCTATATCTTTCAAAAACTCTAAAAATCCTATTAAACTTCTTTCTCTCAAAATTTTTGGAGTATTGTGATTGATTTCATCTTGAATCCTCCTAGTTCTTTCACTCAATCTAATTGCAACTCATTCAAGGTAAACTTTATACTCCTTTTCTTAGATTTCAATCACTTGGTAGTATGTGATAGTGTTGGATTTTCTGAAATTTCGAGTTATACCCAAAGTTTTTGCATTATAATTGTTGTATCTTGATAGAAATCACCTTGAATCATTTTTATTGATGTTAGAAAGTGCAAAATCAAATCGATTTATGATTATATGTGGACCGAAATTTCTAGGGTTTGCTCTAAAAATTTGATTTTTGTTCATATGTTGCATCCTTAAAGGTTGAAATAGAGTAGAGAATGCTAGTAGTATCATGTTTATTGCTTGATTTTGGTTAATTTCATCCAAAATTTCCTCTTAAAACTCCGTCTTAAAGTGCCCAAAACTGAAATTTTGCCCCAATTTTTGTGATAATAGTCTTTTTGTGAAATTATTTTGAGGGATTAAGGTTCAATTACTTCTATCAATTATGAAAACTTGGTGTTTTGAAGATGTGAAACCGTCTTTTTATGAAATTCTAAGGGTAAAGGGAAGTGGAAATCCTTGTTTTGTCTTAAAAGTTTTACTTCAGTTGTTACTTTTCTCCACATGAATACTTAGGAAAGTTCACTTTGATTATGTAAAACCCGATGTGTGTGGCTAAAAACATGTTGAAATAGATGCCAAGAGTTGCAGCTGCAACTCGCCAGAGCAAGAGGTCGAGAGCCGCTGAGCCTAAGGTAGGAGAGGGAAGTCAGGGGCCTACTGTCCCACTGGTCCCTGAATACCCTACTGTAGTCTTTGCTGATTTCAAGCAAAGGGATGCTTTTGTTGAGTTGATGAGTCGTCGCATGAGACCTACTAGGGGCATCGACACGGGTATCTTGGAGGACCTAAAAATAGAGGTAGATGTCAGGCACATCATTGAGAAACTGGGGTTGGAGGGGTTGTATCACCTAAGGAAACACTCTTACCCTTTTCTGACTTTAGAGTTTATGAGTGCCTTCAACTATGATGTGGTAGAGAAGACAGTAGAGTTCTGTCTGATGAACACTAGTTTTTACCTGACCATGAACCAGCTCGCCGACCACTTCAGGCTTTCACGAGCCAAGAAGGGATACCTTAGAGATGTCCCGACTGAGTATGATGCTGGCAGCTACATGCCTTGTTTCACCGGTGTGCTCCTACTTTAAGTAACATGTTGATTAATGACGTTCAGCATGTTACTTTGAAGATCTTTCTCCAAGCCCTGACCTGTTTGCTTTATGATAGGAATGATGTGATTAAGCTCAACTCACATGAAGTCATGTTGTTGGTCGCCTATCTGAACCCCACCCGACTGCAGCGTGTTGCTTATAGTGCCCCGACCATCGTGTGTGCCAGTTTGGCCTTGATGGCCAAGTCTCCGACCCGATACCTCAGTTGTGGTGTTATTGCTACCCGTTTAGCAGAGAGGTTGACTAGCTTTGAGGCCTCTTCGGCTCTCAAACCTATGGTTCCGGTTGTTCCCACTATAAATAGGGCTTACTTTATCGGCCAGAAGTGGCTGGGGGTGTTGGAGGATGGTGGGTTAGCTTGGAGGGTGAGAGGTAGGAGTTGGATGAGAGTACCCGACCCGGACCATCTTCTAGTGACTGAGCCATTGACTGCGGTTGTGGTGTCATCAGACTCAGATGATGATGAGGCCGCCCCTACCCGTCAGACCTACCTGATCATGGATGACCGTTTAGAGGAGATGTAGGAGCCGGTCGGGGGAGACCAGGCTAGACCAGAGGACCAGGTACCTAGGATGGGGAGAGGCCCTAAGAGAGTGAGAGAGATGGTCAGAGAGACTCAGCCAGTGCTTCCCGTTCCACCATGGTACCAGTACCCCCGCTACCCTTCCTCTTTTAGGCCCCAGATGTAGGTGTGTGAGCTCACGGAGAGGGTGTCCAATGCTTTAGTGCTCCGGAACCTTCATGAGATGGCGTACATACAGGATGTGGGCAACAACTTGGCCCAACCAATTTGGTGGCGAGGTGTCGGAAATGATAGTGGAGTCTTTCACACCTATGGAGTTGACCCGGCCACATGAGGAGTCCCTGAGAGCTATCCTTACGGATGTATGTCGTCATAGAGAGAAAGAGGAGATCCCGGTATGGGAGCGACCACAGGAAGAGGCACGTCAGGAGCTGGCACATCTGGAGGAGGAGGAGGAGATGAGGAGATGGAGGAGCACCGAGGTGGCGACCTTGAGTGATTTCTTGTTGTTGTTGTTTAGTGGACTTATGATACTTGTTACATTTGTTTCATCGTACTTCGATTATCTTGGTTGTATCTGGACATAAGGCCGCATTTTGTTAGATTTTCAGAACTTTTTATGCAAGTGTGTGATGTCGAGGTGAAACCCCGGAGATTGGTTATGTTTCCTTGGCTCAACGTTGCATTTGGAGAGGGATCTGATCTGCAGATACTCGATCGAGTGCCCTCTACTAGATCGAGTACCTGCTGAGGACCATTTAGGGAGTTTTCTGACCTCTAGGTACTCGATCGAGCAGCCTAGCCCGGACTCGATCGAGTGCCTTTAACTCGATTGAGTGCCCGTGTTGACCCTTATAGTCCGTTTCCTTGGGATCATGGGAGAATTTGGCTGATTTATATCTTGTTTCATGGTTATTAATAACGTTTCTATATTTCATATTGCACTACATGTGATATCAAGGTGGGTTACACTAGTTCTAATCCAATGTGCTTAATTAGTTTCCTTGTTTATCTTTCTAAACGGTGGTTAAGTTATATCGTCGGCGATAATAATTTAAAAGCTAGTTATATATTGAGTAATCATGTTTTTGTAATGTCACCTAAGCAATTACTTAATTTCCACATATATTGGTTTTGTAACGCTGCGTTTCATGTACTCATTTTTGTGTTGTCTTCATTTACTATACACATATGCATACATGTTATACAAGTAATGTCAAAGGAGGTAAGATTGTAATTGTTGGTTTCATCATATGTTGGATTCACTTCGTAATGTCAGGATTATGTGAAGATATCATTTTCGTGTAATATTTATAATCCGTCTTGAAGGTGAACTTCGGGGACGAAGTTCCTTTTAAGAGGGGAAGAGTAATGTCGCATGAGAAAAATGTCAAAAATATCGTGTTTTGGGTAAATTGTTGATAAAAGTTTACTATGTTGTACTCCATTTTGTTAAATAAAAATTTAAACTTCGGTGGCGGAAAGTAATGTAAGTAATTTTTAAGTAAATTTATTAAGTAATTTAATTTGTTGTGCAATATAAGTTGTTGTTTAAATAATTTAAATGAGTGTTGAATCATTTATTGAATAACTGGTTGATAATTACGGTACATTGGATGTTTAATAAGTAATTATTGGATGAGTAAGTAGAGTGTTAATGCCGAATGTGTATGATATATATGGTGTATGGAGTTGTGCGGTGTTAAATTTGGTTGGTAAATTAGAGGTAACAGTCTATGGTAGTGTGTCTTTTCGCGCGTAATATGTAGTTGATGACTCGGAAAGAAGTTGTGTTTAATGGTCATGTTCGCAGATGTAGATGATGATGATGAATAGTCGGCATGGGCAGTTGGGTGGTATATTGGGAATGGCTAAAATCATTTTGTAGGGATTAGTTATCATTGGTTACCTTAGTTCATGTTACACCTTGAGTTGTGGGAGACGATGAGTTGAACTTCGGGGATGAAGTTCTTTTTAAGGGGGGAACACTGTAATACCCGCCCCGATAGGGACCCGTTGACTGACCTTAGACACATGTCTAAAACTCTGGAAGCCTTATGAGTTCGATCTTACGTTATAGTAACCTTTGGGGATTAGGAGGCTCGATCTAGCGTAGGCTACTCGATCGAGTAGCTCTGTAACTCGATCGAGTAGAGGCCATTCGATCGAGTAAGTCCCATACTCGATCGAGTAAGTGGAGTTCAGCGGTAGAATATAAATCGTGAAGTCGTAAACCCAAAATCAGTTTCATTTCATTTCTCCTAAACCTAATCGTCGATATATCTCCCTCCTTCACCAATCTTCATTCCTTGGACCCCTTTAAGCTTGGAGACACCATGGGATTGGGAGGCATGAGTCGGGTAGCGGTCTTGTTGCCGGAACACCGAGCGTAGGTAAGTCATCATTATCATCGTCTTCCTTATCTTTGGTTATGGTTATGTTTGGCAGTAATAGGGTTTGTCATACTGTTTGTAATAGGTGGTAATGGTGGTTGCTTGTCGACATACGGTCATATCACTAGTAGAAAAACCCCCTACGGTGGCGGTTATAAATAACTTTTTGTGGCGTTTTTAAGAGATTTAGGGTCCGTCGTTTATCACGGCGTCGTATAAACTTTACGGCGGTTGTAGGTGGTTGTTGAACCGCCGCAATAACTCTGCTATAGTGGCGGTTGTTATTCAAAACCGCCATTATAAACTTATATAATACGACGGTTGTTAGACAAAAACCGCCACTGTAACTCATCTATAGTGGCGGTTATTTTTTGAAAACCGCCACCATAGGTATTTCAGTAATAACTTTCCACCACAACCCGCCACTACATGTTCTCTATAACGTCGGTTGATGTTAAAGAACCGCCACTAAAGGTAATTATGACGTCGGTTGTTAGTAAAAAAAACCGCCACTAAAGGTGAACTAATAGTGGCGTTTCATATTTAAGAACAGCCACCATAGATAGATATTTTTTTTAAAAAAAAAATTATTTGCTACCAAAATTTCGGCAGCATTGTCGACCTTGATTTGATAAGCCAAATAGCGAAATAAACAAACACTACATATAAAAGAATGTCAACCAACGAACTTACATATCATCCGACAAAACAATAATGTCGATGTTAAAAATTATACATTCATGTGTATAAATAATCGCCTACACATCTTAGTGAATAAACTAATTTAACATTTCATGTTCTCTAAACATTTAATAGCCCACAAGTCTTTAACATCTTTCATCTCGTCAATTAACATAGTTGAATCTGCAATAATACATTTAGCAAACCAATAGTTAGAAAAACAACCTAAACATTATTAAAATTAACACAAGACACTATAGAACACTCCCGAGTTTGATTGAAAGCTTTTGCATGAGTGAAACAAAACCAACACAAGTAATAACTAATAATAAGACCTTAAAAAAGTATGAGCAAATAGTGTATCATAATAGAATTCATTCATTTAGACAAACTCCCAACAAAAAGGACAAGAGCACTAGCCAAAATTCCCAAAATTCAACATTCACACTATAATTCTATAATCACACAAAACACTGAAACTTTGAAACTCCATATACACCCGCCTTACCCGATAATATGCGGAAGCCTTTGAGGCACTAAGGCAATGTTGTTGTCGTTTGAAAAAACATGTACAAGGGATACACAAAAACTAGATGTAATCATACAACTATTTCCAACATTGATGAAACAATAAAAGTACTAGGTAAAACTAGGTAGGTATATCCCAGAAATGTTCACGTCAAAAAATTGGAAAACAGCAAGCACTTAAAATACTTTATCCGCCCCAATTATTTGTTTAACTTTAAAATTATTTATAAGACGTATTTTATTCAAATGTAAACAAATGATTGAAACGGAAGCAATAATAAGATTGCATATTAATACCTTGGCAATCAGGTGATTTTGGGTGCACCCACTTCAAATGTAGTTTGATTCCAAGTTCTGGAGATAATGAAGATCTAAGGCACAAAAATCAATCAGGTATAAAGAGCAAAACAATGCAAAAAGATGAAAATAGAGAGAAAAAATATGGGAACTTTGATAAACAAGAAAGAACAACTTGTAAATAAACTGGGTTTAATTGTTCATTAAATAAAACAACCCAAGAGCACTTGGTTTTTTTAGGCACTTGTGTTTGGAATTGTTTGTCTACGCTCAATAAAACTGCAATATATGCAATCTAACTAATAATTGAGAGATTTACCAGCTAATTACCCTTATCTTTTTACTTCTTTTGGTATGAATTTCGAAAATTCAGCACAATGACAGAAAAAAATTAGAGAAAAGATTTCGCTATTATTTTGTCTCCGAGCATATTTTAATCTACCACAGAACTTTTTCTGAGTTCTCATCCATCCATTCTAAAAACAAAATTAACAGAACGGACATAACAAACTCGCTTTCCAAACTGGCTAGCTCACTGTATGAAGCCTTAACATAACTACCTAATATTGTGGGCAATGTGATAGAAATAGAAGTCCATAAAAACTCATAAATACTTAAACAAACACAGTAAGGATACATACCATATTCCACACTCTCCAATACTGATGCAAAGTTATCAATGTAGCAAGCACATTGAACAAAATAGTGTTCATAAATGAAACGCCACCACCACCATAATAGGTGGCTATGCGGAGAATCCATGGTGGGACTACACAGCCCAAATTAGAAGAGAAAATTAGAAGAGCAGAAAAGATTATATAATCTTTTCAATGAACGAGATGAATAAGCTAATTGAGTAATAACTTCTTACTTGCGCTAGTTTTGTGTCACTTAGCGATGTGCTATATAGATTTATACTTAGGTTCGTCAACGCGGTGTTGTGGTGTTGAAATTATGTTTATTAAGAGCCTAAAAAAGCATGAACTGTATCTAAATAGAATAAAGGAGATTATCAAAGGCCCTAAAATCCAAGAAAAAAAAAAAAAAAAAACCTGTCAGGCTATCACACATAACTAATTATTGAAAAACATTTCAAGAATATAATCAATAGAATTAGGGTTTGGGAAATTGGGGAAAAATGAAAATTCGAAAACTGAATTGGGTTTGTAAACTTACCAGGAAAGAGGAAGTGGTGGCGGACAACGGTGGCGTCGGACAGCGGTACCGTGGTGGTTGCGAACAACGGTGGCGCCGGAAGGAGGGAGGAAGCGAAGACGAAGGGGGTTTAACAGATTAATTATCAATTAGTATGGTTTAACTGCCTGCTAAAGCAGAGGTTGGCACACGAGTTTGTAGTTCCACCTACTGTTACGGAAATATATTTCCGTAACACCTACCAAATCAACAAGCTTATGATTCAAAATAGCTGAAAATAGCAAGAATAATCAAACGCCGCACACAATACTAAAGCATCGACTACTCAAATCCATTAGAGCTAACTGGTCAATTAAATGGTACTCATTCACAGTAAATCGAATATAATATCCTGAAATCTGCCAATTCATAACCAGTTTATCAACGAATCTTATCTATATTATTACAAAAGACAATACTCAATCCTCAGCGCGCCACGTCATTAATGCAGTTTTTTTTTTTTTTGAAAATTCATTTAATGGTGGGACCCTTGAGTGTGCAATGTATTTATTTCTTCAGATTTCCGTCTTTTCAAACATGCGATAAATTCCGCCTTACACAAATTCTATGAAATAATATGATGAAAAAATTCTATGAATTAATATTATGAAATAATTTTATACATTCCGTGTAAATAAAATTAATAACATATACGCAGATTGAATTACAAGTGCGAGTAAATGAAATTGAATTACATAATTTTTAAAACAAAATTACATAATAATAAAATTACATAATTTCAAGAAGGAATTACATTTATATACGGGATCGAACATAAAACGCAAATGAATTACATACATAATTTTTTAAAACTACATGGTGCAATAATTTTTGTTCAAAAAATAAATCTTGACGGAGTATTTACTTGGAGTATAAAATATTCATGTATTTTGGTTAGTATTATTGTGCCATGCAGCAACAACATCCCAACATAATTTTTTAAAAGTACATGGCACAAAATTTTTTGTTTAAAAAAAATCATTTATGACGGAGTATTTACTTGGAATATAAAACTCGGCAACTTAACTATCAACCGCGCACACCGAAAATGGTAGGTGACAATGATAGACAACCGAGTTAATTTAGTCTTCAACTAAAATTTAAAACAAATTTTAATTTTTTAACTGTAAAAAAAAAAATTAATTTAATTTACAAGTGATTAAATTTTTTTTAATAAAATATTTATAATAAATAATTCGCTATTGTTGTAATAAATATTTTTTTAATAATAACAACACGATAAGTTAACAGTCGAAAAACTTTAAAATATGTTCTTTTTAGAAAAAAATAATCCTCTCAAATATGTATAGAAAGTCGTTCATCACCGAGGATTTATGTACTTGGAGCAAAAATTCTGGAAATTTTACTATCAGTCTCGCACTCCGAATTCGGAAGATGACAATGATAGGCTACCGAGTAATTTCTACTTCTACAAGTACGAATGATAGGCAATGTTAATATCGTCATGATAAATTATGTAGATCGTAGATTTAGATCAACTAGATAAGTACAATAGAAATGTAACAACAAATATACATCCAAAAACATTAATACTGACACAAATACATACCCGTGCAATTTTGCACGGGTTTAAAACTAGTTCATTTTAAATGAAAACTAATAACCTAAAATGTGCCAATTCACAAGCAATTATACAATTACAGTAAAATGCAAAATTCGAAACGCAAGAATCTCAAAAACTCGAGCCGTCGTTAACGGACCTGTTTGACACGGCGGCAACAAAGACTATAATTCCACGGCGGCGGAAGCAGCGGTGGCGGAAGCATTAGCGGCTTTCTCTCTAATATGTCGCTTTGCCGGCGAGATGGGTTTCCGTTTTTACCCTCGGTGTCTTGCCGCGGGAAGTTTAGTTGACAGAGATTTGCCCAATTTAACAGAACATCAACTGGAAATTGTAGTTGCCGGTGACGGAGATCCGACTTCTCGACGTTTTTCTTCCATTGTTGTAAAATGACGGTTTTGCACTAGTGTAGAATTATGAGATTTCATTGAATATGATGGTATATTTTGGTGGGGGCTATGGGTGAACAAAGAGATTTGACGGTGGTCGGCGTGGGTAATGATGATTGAGGGAGTTGTGGAGTCGTTTAAGGAATGGGAAGATGTTGAAGCTGCAAATTGGTAGATACTTAGGCCCTTTCTTTTGGACTTAAAGTCACTCTCTATAAGTTAAGTTCAGCAAAATTAAGTTAAGTTCAGAAAAGTTTAGCAAAATTAAGTAAAGTTAAGTTCAGCAAAATTAAGTTCAGAAAAGTTCAGCAAAATTAAGTTCAGAAAAGTTCAGCAAAATTAACTTCAGAAAAGTTAAGCAGAATAATAAATTTCATAATATTGACGAGTTTTAAAAAATAGATACAATTTTCGTTCAAATCGGTTATATAAACAATCCGAGATTAATTATTATTCTATATAATTTTTTCAAAAAAAAACATTTATTTAAAGCCGAATTCTTACCTATCCCCCGAAGGTATGTTAGAGCATTTTAATTACCGACATTCGTCATTGAGAATGAAAGTTGAAATGGCATTTGGTCAATTGAAAAAAAGGTGGAAGGTGTTAAAAGTTATGCCTCAAATGTCACCTAAGTATCAAATGTCCATTATTGTTTCTAATTTCACACTTCATAATTTTATACGGATGCACACTCATGGGATACCTGTTATACAACATGAGAACGTTCTAGGGACAAAAGATTTAGGCATGTTTGATAAGAAGCGGAAAAAAGCTATGTACAAGGTGCGAAATAACATAGTCAAGAACATTTGGCGAGGCAATGGATTTGACGGGGTGAGCTCAAATGAAGATGAAGAAAGTGACGAGGAAGATGATAATATGGAACTAGATGATAAGAAAGAAAAAAAAAGTAATGTGATTTACTTTTTATTTTTATGTATTAGGTAATGTGTATGAAAATATTAACTTATATAACTAAAGTATTTTATAATCTTTATTTTTTGTTTTTAGTTATATTTCTTTATTATTATTATTATTAAATATTATTATTATTATTACATATTATTATTATTATTATTTTTGAAGGGAATTATTATTATTATTATTATTATTATTATTATTATTATTAAGTGAAATTAATTTAATTTAAGTAAGATTATTTTAATTTAGAAAAGTTAAGCTATTATAAGTTAAGTTCAAGAAAGTTCAAAGAAAATTCAAAGAAAATTAAGTTGAGAAAAGTTCAAAGAAAATTAAGTTCAGAAAACCTAAGTTCAGAAAAGTTCAGCAAAAATAAGTTAAGTTCAGCAAAATTAAGTTAAGTTCAGAAAAATTAAGTTAAGTTCAGCAACTTTAAGTCCAAAAGAACAGGGCCTTATACCATACACCTAGGTCTATGATACTTCCTACTCTCACCATTAAAAATAAAATAAATAAAATTAAAAGATAAAAAATTCATTCACAATATTAAGCATTTAACAACGCTTGGTATAAACCTTTTTCCTCCCCTTTCATACCTAGATCTTTCATAATTATCAAAAAATTTATGCATAAAATTAATTTTCCTTCCAAACCTATTAGTTTTGTAATCCTAGATTTGTATTTTGATTGATTATCTTCTAACTTATCAGGTAAGTGTATTAATTGAATTGATTTTTATATTTTGTCTCTAATTATTCATTGTTTTTTTTTTTTTGGTATAAGGTAAATTATATTGATAAGGTGCAAAATTACATCAACTATGCGAGTTTGACAATGAGGTCAAACAAAACAAAACACACATTTAGTATAATTACATGAGCTTTTCAATCCATACAAGATCTTTTCTAGCTAGTTTGCCTGCGAGTTGCTTGTTAATTTTAGTCCTAATTTCGTACTGGATCATGGTCACACACCCATCCGGCCTTAAGAGCTTCATGTCATGCCTGCACCCATTCCTTTGCCTCCAAATGTGATATGTAACAGCATTCAGAATGCTGTTCAGGATGCCTACCTTCAACCTAGTCATTCCAGCAGTCCAGTCATGACCCCTGGCTTTAGGCATCACAATACCAACCCACTTCTGGATACGCAGCATAATTTCTTCACTATATTGACATTTAAAGAACAAGTGTTGTGGAGATTCCTCCTCAGTTCCACAAAGACAGCAGAGGTTGTCACTACGATCGAGGCGAAAAGAGCTTGTCTTTGGTATTGAGTCCTTGTTGTTGAGACATCCAAGCTATCAGTCCATGTTTTGGGACAGTCCATTTATTCCAAACTTGGTGGTGCCATCCCACATCAGGGGGAGTTTGGTGTAGCCAAGCATAACCTTTCTTAATGGAGTACTCTTTACCAGGGGTCATGCTCCATTCGTTCTGATCATAAGCATTCTGCAGCTCATTTCTGAGTCTGCAAACCTTCTTCCACGTCCAGCTGACATCACTAGGGCATTGGTAATCCCCCCATCTGCTCGCTTTTAAGTATGTACTATGGATCCATTTAACCCATAGCTTGGCAGGGTGAGCATGGATCCACCAAAGGAGTTTACCAACTGCAGCTTTGTTACGTAGAACTTCATTCATCAGTCCCAAGCCCCCCTGCTTCCTTTCAGTACAAATTTTGGACCATGCCACAGTGGGTGTTTTGGTGAATTCAGAGCCTCCACTCCACAGAAAATTTCTACAAATAGCTTCAATCTTAACTAAGACCCCCTTGGGTAGGATGAAAATGGAAGCCCAGTATGCATGGAGAGACTTGTACACATGTTTAACCAGGATTAATCTCCCCGCATAAGAAAGTTTTCTGGTACCCAAACTTCTGATACGTTCAAGGACCTTATCAATGATAGGTTGGCAGTCTTTAATGCTCAGTTTAGAAGGTTTGATAGGTACCCCCAAGTACTTGAATGGAAGTGTGCCTTCAGTACACCCTGACACATGAATAATTTCATTTCTGATAGCAGTAGGTACCCCATTAAAGAAAACATTGGACTTACCTTTGCTCATCTGCAGTCCAGATGCCTTAGAGAATGTGGAGAAGGTTCTGAGTAGTATCATCATGGATCCCACATCCCCTTTGCTGAAAAGGAGGAGATCATCAGCAAACATAAGGCTACTCATATTCATTTGTTTGCATAGCGGATGGAACTTGAAGTTCATAGTGGAAGTTGTGTAGGAGAGAAGCCTGGTAAGATATTCCATGCAAATAGTGAAAAGCAATGGGGACAATGGGTCTCCTTGCCTCAGGCCCCTTTGACCTTGGAACCACCCAAAAGAGTCACCATTCAGGTTCAATGAGTAGCTAGCAGTGGAGACACATTCCTTGATGAGTGTGAGGAACTGGGTAGGGAAATTGAGCTCAGTCATCATTTGGAACAGGAAATCCCACTCTACTGTGTCATAGGCTTTTTGAAGATCCAGTTTAAATAAGCATCTAGGTGATACAGCTTTCCTACCATACAGTCTTACCAAGTCCTGACAAATGAGGATGTTTTCCATGATACTTCGACCTTGAATAAATCCTCCTTGGGTAAGGGAGATGAGGTGAGGGAGGACTTTGGACAGCCGGGCACACAGCAGTTTTGAGATACATTTATATATCACATTGCAGCATGCTATTGGACGGAACTGCATAACTGATCCAGGATTAGTAACCTTGGGAATCAGTGTAATGTTTGTAGCATTCAACTGTTTCAAAAGTTTGCTACAAACATATGAGAGTATGTTTGAATTTAGTTTTGTGATTTTGGGGCGGTGTGATTCATCATATGAGAGTATCATATTCACTTTTAATTTAGTGAATATGATAATTTAGTTTGATGAATACATGTCATTTAATGTAATATTCATCATATAACACTATTATATTCAATTTGAATTTAGTGAATATGATAGTATAATTTGATGAATATGTATTATGGAATGTCATGTTCACAATATGACACTATTATATTCACTTTGAATTCAGTGAATATGATAGTGTAATTTGATGAATTTGTATTATGTAGTGTCATATTCACAATATGACACTATCATATATTCATATTCACTTTGAGCTTAGTGAATATGATATTACAATTTTATGAATATGAGAGATTTAATGTCATATTCACTCAATGACCCTATTAAATTCATTTTTAATTTCAATGAATATGGTGGTTTAATTTAATGTCTATGTACTATTAACTTCGTAAATTTGAGTACGACCAAATGAAACTATATATTTGATGAATTTTATATGATTTTAAATTGACAAGTTGAGTAATTTCGAATAGAAAAAGAAACGTACAATGAATAAGTAGTGGTAGTTATTCACGTATTGGGTAGTTAACTATTTTTCTTTTTGTTTTATTTTTTAATTTTGTTTATAATTTCTATGGGAGTATACTGCTCCCTACTCCTGGGAGTAGGATATAATTTGCCGAATGCAAGAGGGTTTTTGAGTTGTTATCTTTACCGTAGCTATTAACGTCGGTTGTCATTATAACCGCCACAAATATATATAACTAGGTAATATCCCGCGCGAAAGCGCTTCGCGCGGTATGTTTTTATATTTTTTTTTCAACTACTAAAACGTATTATTGTTTGGTGGATATCCGTAATTACATATCATATATATGGATATAGTTCATACATAACCCTTACTTTTATAAAACCATCATTAAGCAACCTAAGAAATTGTCAAACAAAGATATTATTACTCAATATTTATCAAATATTAATTATAAACATATTATCATATCTCAAAAGATAGTTCTTTAGAAAATAATAACTTTCAAGATCAAAATTCATTGAAAATGTCTTCTATATATTTTAAGTTAAAGGATTCTTGATAAGAGAGAAGGAGATATTTGAAGTAAATTTTTAGAAAAAAGTTCGAAATTTTCATATTTTTTTCAGGTAAGGGTCTTTAAAAAGTGAGGAAAATATATATACTCCTTGCTTTTTATTGAATTGGTTTTGTAGGTCCATTTTTCTCCTTATAATAAAAGGGCGGCTAATGAAGTTATAAAATAGAGAAAATATAAAATGCTCTGTATTGAGTATTACACCTCAAAAGAAGTATACATAAACTATTGAATAAAACGGTAAGATTGTGAGCGTAATGTTATTATTTCTTTTGTTCTTTTCATTTCACTTTTAGTCCTTTTTTTATTTCTTACAATTTTGATTCTGCTAACTTATTAGAAGTATTTAAATTATTACTGTGCATCTCAATCTAAATAGTCTCCCCCTTTTATAATAATTTTACAATTTTGATTCACGTACAATACTTAGACTATAAATTTATTGTTTATAATCTAATTTATGAAAGATTTGTCAAATAACAAATTTAATTGTTAGTCGTATGATGTAATATCAAATTTCATTTACATTTCTCAAACTTATTACTGATCAACCCATATTGATACTTACAAAACTATTATTATTTTATTTTATTCAAATGAGCACATTATGTCACATGTAGAAATCGAACCTCCAACCCCATAATTAAGATAATGTTTACAAAATTGTTATAACATACTCGTTCCAATATATTATTATTATGATATATAAGAAAAACACCTTCATACATAAATGCTAATTTAAACCAACTGAGGGATATCCAGTATCCATATTCATAAGTTACTCATTCCCATGTTTTACCCATCTCTCTTGGAAAAACTCAAGATTTTCTAGAAAATGACTTTTTTCTCCACTCTGTAGAATTACTTTCGTGCTTCGTACTCCGTATTGCACTATCATGGACTTATGGTGATCATTAGTTGCTCAACAATTAAGAAAGGATTTAATTTCTCTAACCTTTTTCAACCAATAATAATCCTTATCTTTAAATTTGTTGTTGATAATCATGGAGATAGATAGACCTTTTTCAATCTATAACCTTTTAAGCTTGACAAGCTCACATGCAAATGAAGCTATTGAGTTGTAGATACGTAACAATTGAAAAACACACTTTCTGAATCTCATATATTTTTTTTGCTGTCCTTGTGGAAACTTAAGTGTAATACTCCATACTCTTGTGTAAGGGAGGAGAGAATCCTATATTTATAGGATGAGTATTCTCAAAAGAAGTGTGTTGAATTGAACATAGAATGTGTATATAAGCATTGGGATATAAAGTTTCTCTGAATACTCTGAATGCATTGAAAAGTATGGTGTTTGGAATTATTGTTTGAATATGTATCTTGAAAATACATAAAATTCAATGAACATGCAGAATGCATAATACTCCGTACCTTTCAGTACCGAGATACCGAGTATGTATTTGCCTATTCATCTCTATTATATTGGGAATATCAAATTTAAATTTTCCACTTATTAATGTAAACCATTAGGAAATTAAAAAAAATAAAAAATTTTAATGATTAGTTGCAATAAATGACTGTAATTAAGGTTGAAACGCCACGTGGCGCATCCACAACGTTTCAACCCAGTTTTATATATATATATAAGATAAGATGGCGGGTTTTCATTAGAAAACTAGTTTTGTGGCCCGTGAAATTCACGAGATGTTTTGTTTTGAGTGTGATGTTTCTAGTGTTTTTAGTAATTGAAATTTTATAAAATATCAAAACATATAGTAAGCTCACCTTATGAATAAGTCATCATTGATTGCGTACTAAAATTACGGGTATTTATACGTTAACATGATCAAAGTCGATAAATGAAATAAGCCAAAGTAGGTGAATATTGCTATTTTTTCGAAGGTAAAATAATGAAAAAAAAAACAAATACCAAAATAAAATATACATTTGAAAAAAATGAAAAAAAAAATATTAGTTATTCACGTTGTTGTCGTCAATCTTGTGGTTACTCCAATATATAGTTATTTAAGCAATCCTAGTATTTTACTTCTCCATATAGTCTTCTTTTTCCAACGAATCGACCCTATAATAAAAAAAAGTAACTCAATTAGTCTGAATTAACCAACAAATTAGTGAAATTTGTTTTATGCAATATTATTGTTATTAACTTAAGTTTCCTCTTAAATAGTGAAAGAAAAAGGGAATGAGAATGAAGTCGTAGAGATGTAAGTATATTAACCTTTGAATAGCTCAACACTACAAATCTTGATAGCCCCTAAATGAGAACAAAACAAACACAAACGGTGAAATTGAAAATGTGATGAACATTTCATAACCCAATTGAATTTACATAAAAAGTAAATAAATTAGTTAATAATTTTAAAACCTTAATACTATTAGCTTGATGTTAATAGAATGATAGGAAAGTTTAGTGATAAATTTAGTTCTACTGACGATAGAGATAAGAATAATTTTGGCTTATAAATTTTGTCTTCCATCAAAAATATATAAAGAATTGAGGATGCGTTTTATGACTTTTGAGCATCCTTTTTTCATTATTATCAAAATTAATATAAGGATAAATATGAATCAAGTTTCATGACTTTTGAGCATCATTTTTCATTATTATGAAATTTAATATAAACATTAATAAGGAATAAAGAGAAATGGAATGTATAAGTTTTGCTTGATTATTATTATTATTATTATTATTATTATTATTATTATTATTATTATTATTATTATTATTATTATTATTATTATAATTTCTTTTTTTACAAGATCCACTTTACAGGAGATTGATTTAAGATGTCTTATTATGTAATTAAAATATGACATGTAAATTATGATAGTTAGTTTTGCTTGCCTTTTAATTAGATTTATATATTTTATATTTAGATTATTAAGTTATAGATTTTTCTCATTATTATGAAATTTAAAATACATAAATATGGAGTAAAAGAGAAATGGAATGTAAAAGGTTTTCTTTATTATTATTTTATTTTTTATTTTTTTTACAAAATCCAGTTTGCATGAGAGTGGTTTAGAAATTATCTTATGAAACGTAAAATATGACATTGAGATAATGGCATATAGTTTGGCTTACGTTTTAATAATAGATTATAGTTTTATAAATTCAATTATTATTCTATGCATGTCATATTGTCAATATAATTAAATAATCAATAAAAATGAATAAGAATTAATGGGGTGTGAAAATGTCATATGAAATGAAACTGAATGTTCTAAGCTACCCTTTTAATTAGATAGTATAGATTTCATGCAATGTTATTGATAATTGAGTATGTCATCTTCCTGCAATTTTAATACAAACACAAAAATAAAAACTAAATATTATTCTTACTATTAATAAATTTAAAACATAATAAGGATAAAAAGCGAAAGAACTCACTTAATTATCTATGTATGTATACTTTACCTACCAACTTTTTGAATAAAAATGAAAATTAGGATTGT
This sequence comes from Silene latifolia, assembly GCF_048544455.1. Taxonomy (NCBI): domain Eukaryota; kingdom Viridiplantae; phylum Streptophyta; class Magnoliopsida; order Caryophyllales; family Caryophyllaceae; genus Silene; species Silene latifolia. The sequence goes on along the minus strand of NC_133538.1, from coordinate 116,572,754 downwards.
TATAATAGTTATATAGGAAACTTTTTGTTATTAATTATTGATTAATTTTAACTATTTATTCTAGGGAAGATGAACGATTTTGTGAATTAAAAGGGAGATAAAAAAATTTGATAATTACAAATTATAATGATGGTGAGAGAAAACCAAAAAGCCATCCTATTAAATAAAATAAATTAAAGGTTAAATAAATAAGTAGATTAATAACCCAATTTATGAGAGAAAAATAAAGAATTTGTATTAATTTATTTTTTGTGTTTCTAATTAATATTTTTAAATTTTTTTTTGTACTTATAAGCATGTGACAGTTTTAAAGATAACTTTTTAATACATAATCTAGACTTTTATAATATTATATAAATAAATAATCAAGTAATCAAGATAGATGAATTAGTATTTACCAATAAAAAATCGACATGTGGATTAAAATTAAATGTTTTAAGTAGCCTTTTAACTATATTGTATAGATAATATTTTTTTTTTCAACTTCATTTATTCTTCTTCGTTCTTAATTTCTTATGTATTTAGGTTTTTTTTTTATTTCGAATACATATAATAATACTCTATATGAAATATCCTGAAATTATTAACTTATAGTTAATGCGTATTTTTTTATCGTAATTTTTTTAGTTAATTAAGTTTAAAACTAATGGAATATGGATGGATTTTTAAAGAAAATAAGTGAATTAAATTAATGCAATATAATAATGAATTGATAATCCGTGTCATATTAGTTTGCCAAGTCACATTGTTATTGTGTACGTGGCTTTTTTTTCATCCCATGTGGCATTGTCCATGTGGCATTTTTAGGCTAACCTTTTAATAATATTTTATAGATATTGTCACTTATCATTATCTTTAACAACGTTATTAATGCCGGTTGTTAATATAACCGCTACAAAGGACTTATGGTGGCGTTTTCTATTTGAACCGCCATAAATAGCTTATATTATCACGTCGGCTCTTAATAAAACTGCCACAATAGACCTCTAACATACATAAAAACACGTTCCCGCCAGTTTTTTGGGCTTTTTGCGTCGTTTCTATTAGAAGAGCCACAATAACAGCGTCACGATAGGGGTTTTTTCTATTAGTGTATGCGATGTTGTTGCAGATTACTAAAGGTAGGTCTTCCTACTCAGTACTGTTGATTGGTTAGTATGTCGGTTGTGTTGTCTGGTTGAATTGATATTGTAATTGGTTGTGATTGTTTGTCTGTGGTTCGCGAGGTGCGCCCTCGCCTAAGTGGAGTCACTTGCATGAGTGGCTTCACGCCCTTGATTCGCCCCTTGTGGAACCCGCCACAAGAGGGGATATACACATTATGGAACATGGGTTTTCGCTCGGTGAAGATGAGCGGGGCTTAGGTGGGTACGGCTGCAGTCCCCCACTGGCGGTGTGGATTATCTGTTGCGACGGATATTCTGGCAGGACTTGACCTTCGGGTAGTCAGAGGAGTGATGGGTGATTGGAAGTGGTGTTGGGTTTGTGTGTGATGTACCTAGTATTTTGTGTTGTCCTTCAGCTTCTGACCTTGTGTGGTGTTATTTGTGTTTCTTCTTGTGTTGTGTTTGCCGTGATCCATTATGGTAAACAATCAGTCTTAGCAGGTGTTGATATGTGGAGCTTAGCTGGGTTGTAACACCCCGACCCAAACCGGGTCGGGAGCGGTTACTTATGATAGCTCACCAGGCTGTGTACATGGCCCACAGATCAACACGGGTCCTTTATAGCGCATTTTGTCCCCACTCATGCGCATCCCGGGAACCTTCCCAGGAGGTCACCCATCCTAAGACTACTCTCAGCCAAGCACGCTTAACTGTGTAGTTCTTTTGCATGGATGACCATAAAAAAAAGTGCACTTTGTTGATATGAGTAGTATTTTCAATCCCTTCAAGCACTAATCATTTAAGCCTATCAATGGACCTCTTCAATTACCGTGGGGTGTTGCTATCACCCCCACTTGAAGAACGCAATGTCCTCGTTGCGCTTGGGAGCATAACCGCTAACCCAGAATCCTGCCTTGCTAGGTGTGTGATTACAATGGAGCGTATAACCACTGCCTCCAGGAGCGTATAACAACTGCCTCCGTGTAACACCCGCGAATTTCTCATTTTGACGTTTAAAACTTATTTACCGTTTAATTACCTTATTTTTTATTTTTAAATTAAATAATTTAATTAATTCCTTTTAAACATAATTTTTTATTAAAGCTATAATTTTAAAGCTTAATTTATATAAAAGTACGTATTCTAGTCGGATAATATTAATAGCGATAATAATAATAATAAAGCTCCGTCTTGAATTATAAGTAGGTTTAAGGCAAATTTCCGCCTAGCAATAGACCGTCACATTTTCATATGTGAGACCATTTTTAATATCGACCAACCATATATCACAACACTTGTACCTACCCTCTTACACTCTACCTTTATATAACCCTTATTATTATTATTATTATTATTATTATTATTATTATTATTATTATTATTATTATTATTATTATTATTATTATTATTATTATTATTATAATTATTATTATTATTATTATTATTATTATTATTATTATTATTATTATTATTATTATTAATGCACTACTTGTCCGGTTGTCCCCCCCCCCCTTCTTTCCCCTTCCTTTTTCGTCATTCACCAGCAACAACAAAACAATAGTAATAGCAATCAACATCATCCAAAAACAACATCATCGCCATTAACATCCAACCTCCTACCCGAGATCCCTCCTCCATTTCTCAACCAAATTTCATAATTCTTGCACCATTCTCTTCCTCTGTCCTTCCTCGTTCTTTCAAGGTAATAAAGTCTCATTTTTGTGACGGTTTCGTTTTTCGCCATCTTATAAAAGTTTCGATTTTTGCCTAAATCCTTTCTTTTTCTTGCTCTCGGATGAAGGATTTGAAGACCCGGAGCAGTTTGAGTCGAAAATCGTGCTCGTTGAGGAAGTTATAAGATAACGGTGATAGGTTACTCGACAAAATGTCGATATTTCACCCTTCCTACTCGTTTTTCACCTTTGTGTGTCATAAAGTTTAGTCATTTTTGTCTTCCATGCCGTCTTAATATTGACTCGATTTGGACTGAATCTTACTCACAATTCTTCATAACGTGTGGTTTAGTGCTTTAGTTTTGTTTGTTACATTTAAGATTGCTCATACGCCACCTCTTCCAGTCTAATATTTGTTTGTGAACTGAGATTACTCTTAGGAAATGGATTAGATATCGGTCTCACTTTCAGCAGCCCGGTTGAAGATTTCTTTGCTGTCATTCTCATTTTGTTCATTTTTTTTTTTTTTTTAATTTGAACGGTCAGATATGGCTAGCTTGAAATATCTAGCTATGACCACGCTTTACCTCGGTTTTTGTGACCGTTTCACGGGTTGTTTGACAACCGTGTACGGGTGTGTGGGTGGTTTATTTGCAGGTGGTTACTGTTGGAGTTAGTGTCCTCCACAATAGTGCGTTAACATAATAAATCTCATTAATAGAATATCATCAGATATTTAATTATTTGATCCTCGTCAGTTGATTAACGTAAATCGATAACGGTTGGCTGACTAGAGTTTGACGTTATTGTCGTGAGACGGCGGTGATCAACTGACCCCTTTCGGTCACACCTAAAGGAACGAACCCCAATTGATAACTAATTAATTGTATGAGATACAATTTGTTTAGTCCCTTGATTTATAGACTAAGAGGTTAGTCGATTATTATTATAGAGATTTCGAGTTGCGAACTCGAGGAGCGGCAGTTATTATTTAATTATGCGATAATTAAATAATAAGTTTTAGGAAACGGGTTTCAGTTAATTAACTGTTAATTTACTAAAATTTCACTAATTGATTAATGTGATTAATATTAGTACGTAAATAATATGTGTAGTGGTACACGTATATTTACGGAGTGTATTGGACGAATTAATTATGGAAGTATTTAAACATGATACGATGTTTAAAATGAAAATTACACGGATTTGTGCGACAAATATAAAAATCAACATGGACCCGTATATGGTCATGTGGACCGTGTAAAATAAGTGTAATGGATGATTACTCACATAATCATTTTACCTTATTTTGTATACTACCATAATATATATCTTATACTACATTTTGCATGTGATGTAAGATAAAATTATAAGACAAAAAAAATTTGTCCACTTGAGCACATTCCACCCGCCACTTCCATTTCCCCTTCTACACTCCATATATTTGTTTATTTGTTTACTCTACCTCTCTTACACACACTTCACTTATTTGCATGTGAACATCTTCTTCCATCTCTCTACAATAATTCTCTAGTATACATTATTAATATTACTAAGAAAAGATAGTGATATTACTAATATTATTATCAAGGGTTCATATTAACAAGTTACTAGTTCATACTTGTTAGTATTTTTGGGTTGTTCTTGGGTGCAACTTGAAGGAGACTTTCTAGTTGAAGGTTTTTCAAGGAGGATCATCCACATCATTTTAGCTCAAGAACAAACTAATAAGGAGAACTAGTTTTTGCCCATTTTACCAAATATTCAATGTAAGGAAATTGTTTTTCCTTATACTTTCTTTTTATGCTTTCATATTAGCATGCATGTTAGATAGATCACATAAACAACAATTTATGAGATAAATTTATTTTATTAGAGAGTCTAATATGGATCTATGATCTTTCAAGTGGTATCAGAGCTTAGGCTTGTAATTTGCATGTTGATTTTAAGCATTTTAATGAATTATGAGATAATTGGTAAAAACTCAAAAATTGTGTTGGAAGAGGTTTTAGCACGAATTTTTTGGGATATGCATACCTACTGATCTCAAAATGTTTGTGGATTTTTTTGGTGATTTGTGAAGTAATTTTGCTAATTTTAATGATTTTTGGTAGAAAACCGAGTCAAAATGTCGCATTTTAGTGAAAAATTGACTAAAATTAGTTAAATGTTGATTTGGTGCATCGATTTTTTATGGTAGTTCATGCATGTTTTCTACTGATTGTATGCAAAAGGTTGAAGGTTGGTTCGGACTTTTGCATGTTTATTGATTTTTTGAGTAATAAGTCGATAAAAGTCCAATTAATTAATCATAATTTCGAAATTTTTTATTCTGCCCATGATAAATTTATGTACATTTAAGAATATTATTTAAATATCAAAAGTGATTTTGCATGTATATTTTCACTTTGTTTTGATGTTTATTGGTTTTAGTGGTTAAAAACTGATAAATATGGATCTTTTTCTTCACAAAATTTATCCGGAATTTTTGGGCAATTTTTCTGACATTTTGGTGTTCTTGTGAGTGTTCTAGAATACTAAAAAGTTTTGTTTTAATTTTTTTGGATAATTTTTCAATTATTTTGGATTTTTACTTAAATATTATGATTTTATCGATTAAATTAGCAAATTATCACCAAATCAAACTAATAATTTGTCATAGAATTAGTGAGGAGTAATTTTGAGATTCAAAACAGTTTGGACAATTAGTTTGGACTTAAATGAGATTTAAGAGTTAATTATTGATTTTTACATGTTAAAAATCGATTAAATCCACAAAACCCGAGATGGATACCAATGAATGATAGGTAGGGCGATTTTGGCATCATATTTACAGCATTTTAAGCATATTTATTTAATTTGAATGAATGATTGTCATTTATTTAAAGTATTTATCTTTTTGTACCTAGTATGGCCTAGTTAATTTTAATCGTTATTACCCGAAATGAATGGGAATATCAATTTGTTTGTAATTAAATACGATCTCGTATCGTCGGTTTGTAATTAATTAATAGTTTTATTCATTTTATTAATTAATGTATAATAGGAATAGCTATGTAATTCATTTGTAATAGTTATTTTACCGGCGTTTCCAAAAGACGGATTACAACGAGACGGAGTCTATTTTTGGAAGTTGTTCCAAATCCCACAAGGAAGAGCCACTTATGGAATGAAGAGGCAAGGGACCAAGGAGTTGGTTTCCGAAATATAATAGACTAGTTTTTTATTAACTAGGAGGCCATACTAGGATTTATTAATATGCTTACATGTTTGCTTGTTTTATTTTCGCGCATGCCAAAATCGCCATTCACATGCATTTTATTTTTCGCGGTTGTCAATTCACGTCATTTACATTCACCGAATTAATTCACTTATAAGGAATTTATGACTAAATTGACAAGATCTCTCACATAACTAAAATTGAGATTAGCCTTACCAATTAGTAACACCTATGAATCTCTTGTTCATTAGAGCCACGCTCGCCCAAGCGGGGTGTTCTCTTTTTACCTTGGGTAAGTAGGGTGGTAAGCGGTTATCACACGCCAAAATTGGTTGGACTCAACGGGATATAAGACGGTCTTGTGTTCCGGGGCTAGTAGATGAATTTGAGGAAATTCGTCAACCAAGAGTTCTAGAGGTAGAATTAGTCAACGTGACTTACCGAATTTACGCAATTATGGGATGTTTCGCCCAAGCGATGCTCATTTTTATTTAATATTTGCGTCTTGGAATCATTTATATAATTTAGTGGAAGGGCATTATATAAATGCTAAAACTTGCTAAACATGTTTTTACAAGTAATTTTTAAAAAACAATGAATGTTAATTTTTCCTTTTTGTTGTAGCATTTTAATTCGCAATGGCAACTTCATCAACTCCATCGACTACTTCACTAGGCAAAGATTCATGGCTAAGGTCCGTAATGGACAAATGTATTTTAAAAGATGACGGTAGTAACTTTCTTGAATGGGAATCCAACATCAAAAGTGTCGCGTTGTCCGACAATGTGCTCACTTACTTGACCGATGCTCCTCCAATCGAGCCCGGTGCAAGAGCTTCATCGGCGGTGCGGACTGCCTATGATGACTATGTGAGGATGTTGAATGATATCAAGAATGTGTTGATATGGTCAATATCGCCAAAGCTCAAGCTATCATGCATTTCTTTAAATGCTTACGAGATATTCACTCGTATGATCACTATGTTTTCACAAACACCTAAAGTCCGTCAATACGATGCGGCGGCACAGCTTCTTTGAAGCTAAGCTTGAGAGGGGCCAAAAGGTTGGTCCCCATGTACTAAAAATGGTTGAACATGTTGACATCCTAGAGCGTCTAAGGTATAAGATTCCTAAGACTCTTGTGGTGGATCGTATCCTTCACTCACTCCCCACCAAGTTTGCCCACTTTAGGGTAAACTACAACATGAATGACATGGATAAGAGTTACCATGAAATTCATGCACTCCTCACCCAAGCGGAGAGGGATATGGAGGCTAGTGGGAGTGAAAAGGGAGATGTTTTAACCACGAGGTTAAAAAACATGTCTCTTGGAGTTAAGAAAGGAAAAGGGAAAGAAAAGTCCCAATTCAAAAAATCGTCAAAGAAACATGACAAGGGAAAGGGGAAGGCCGTTGAGAATGGCAATCCCAAGGCAAAAAGTGTCAAGCTCTCCGAGGCCGAATGTTTCCATTGTAATGGGAAGGGGCATTATAGAAGGAGTTGTCCCAAATACTTGGAGGATCTCAAGGAAGGGCGTGTGACGCCTATTGGTATGATTTCCTCTCTCTATGTGATAGACGTTAATTATGCTTGTACTTCCACTTGGGTACTTGATACCGGATGTGGCTCTCACCTTTGTAACCATTTGCACGGTATAAGGGACGTGTAAGTACTAGCAAAAGGTGATGTGGATCTCCGCATGGCAATGGAGCTAGAGTAGCCGCCGTTGCCGTAGGGACCTATGTTCTCACTTTAGCTAGTGGTTTAGAGTTGTATTTAAATAAGTGTTATTTTGTACCAACTTTAACTAAGAACATCATCTTCATTTCCGCGTTAGACGCGGAAGGCTTTTGTTTTATGATTAAGGACAAGTGTTGTACTTTTTCTTTTAATGATGTGGTTTATGGCAAGGCCATTTCAATTGGAGGCATTTATGTTTTAAATGATGTTAATGACGTTTATCATATGGAAACTAAAAAGCTCAAAAAGGGTGATCCAAACGAATCCTACCTTTGGCATTGTCGTTTAGGCCACATAAACGAAAGACGCATTAAGAGACTTGCTTCATCAAAAGTGCTCAAACCATTTGGTTTTGAATCTTATGGTACATGCGAGTCTTGCCTTTTAGGCAAGATAACTCGTGCACTTTTTGCGGGAAAAGGGACACGAGCTAGTGAGGTTTTGGCTCTTATACACACGGATGTGTGTGGACCATTAACCATCACCGCTAGAGGAGGTTTTCACTACTTCATTACTTTTACTGATGACTTAAGTAGATATGGGTATGTCTACTTAATGAAGAACAAGAGTGAAGCCTTTGACAAGTTCAAAGAGTTTCAAAAAGAAGTAGAGAACCAATTGGATAAAAAGATAAAGACTCTACGGTCCGACCGTGGTGGTGAGTATCTAAATATTGAATTTGATTCACACCTAAAAGATTGTGGTATAGTATCACAATGGACTCCTCTAGCACACCGCAATTAAATGGTGTGGCCGAAAGGAGAAACCGAACTTTACTTGATATGGTTCGGTCAATGATGAGTCTAACTGAGCTTCCTAGTTCATTTTGGGGTTTTGCACTCTTGTCTGCAGTATTTTCACTAAATCGAAGCCCGACTAAAGCGGCCGATAAGACTCCATATGAGATATGGACAGGGAGAGTCTCTCATTTGTCATTCATGCGTATTTGGGGTTGCGAAGCGTACGTTAAGATCAAGTCTGACAATAAGCTTGCACCTAGATCTGACAAATGTCTTTTTGTAGGATATCCAAGGGAAACACGTGGCTATTACTTCTACAATAAACACGAGAACAAAGTGTTTGTGGCTCGTGATGCTGTCTTCCTAGAAATGGAATTTATTTCTAGGAGACAGAGTGGGAGAAAATTTGAACTTGAAGAAGTTCAAGAGCCACAAACTGAGAATGAGGTAGAGGAGAACGTGGAGGATAGCATTCCCTCTTCCTCTGAAACTGTAATTATTCCTAGAAAGTCAAGTAGGATTTCTAATCCACCTGATCGCTACCTTGGTAACATCGAAGAGGATGGTGTTTTGTTACCTATTGAAAGTAATGAACCCACAACCTACAAATTGGCCATGTCTAGTCCCGACTCCTCGCTTTGGCTAGAAGCCATGCGGTCCGAAATGGATTCCATCTACGAGAACCAAGTATGGGACTTGGTGGATTTACCTGAGGGAGTGCGACCTCTTCAGTGTAAATGGATATACAAAATTAAACTTGGCGTGGATAAACATGTGGATGTTTACAAAGCTAGATTGGTGGCAAAAGGTTTCACCCAAGTTCATGGTTTACACTATGATGAAACCTTCGCTCCAGTCGCTATGCTAAGGTCCATTAGGATATTCTTAGCGGTTGCCGCATTTCATGATTATGAGATTTGGCAAATGGATGTCAAAACCGCCTTCTTGAATGAGATTCTAGAAGAAGAGGTGTACATGATACAACCCGAAGGTTTTGTGGATACATCTAACCCTAAGAAGGTGTGTAAGCTCAAGAAGTCCATTTATGGTCTTAAGCAAGCATCTAGGAGTTGGAATAATCGCTCATTAAACAATACGGTTTCACTAGAAGTGTGGAAGAACCGTGTTTATACATGAAGTTTAGTGGGAGTAAGGTTGTATTCCTTGTCCTATATGTGGATGACATATTGCTCATTGGGAACGACATTCCATCGCTCACTTCCGTTAAGGAGTGGCTAGGGAAACACTTCCAAATAAAGGACTTGGGAGAGGCACAATGAATCTTAGGTATCCGGATCTATAGGGATAGGTCCAAGAGGATACTAGCATTGAGTCAAGAAGTTTATATTGACAAAGTTCTTGACCGGTTCAATATGAAAGACTCCAAGAGAGGATTTCTACCTATGGGCCAAGGGATTACTTTGAGCAAGTCACAGTCTCCCTCTACCCCTAAGGAAATTGAACACATGAAGACCGTCCCTTAAGCTTCCGCTGTTGGGTCTATCATGTATGCTATGATTTGCACTCGTCCCGACGTTGCGTATGCCTTGAGCATGACAAGTCGGTATTAAGCCAAGCCTGGTGAGAGTCACTGGATAGCCGTAAAGAACATCCTTAAGTACTTGAGAAGAACTAAGGATTCGCTCTTAGTGTTTGGAGGAGAAACTGAGTTGTGTGTAAGAGGTTACACGGACGTAAGTTTCCAAACCGATCAGGATGACATGAAATCCCAATCCGGCTACGTGTTTATGCTAAATTGAGGAGCTGTTTGCTGGAAGAGCTTCAAGCAAAGTGTTACTGCGGATTCTACAACAGAGGTTGAGTACCTTGCAGCGTCTGAGGCTGTCAAGGAAGCTGTTTGGATTAGGCAATTCATGGAGGGGCTAGGAGTAGTCCATTCCGATCCTATCACTCTATATTGTGATAACAGTGGAGCTATTTTTCAAGCCAAAGAGCCTAAGTCTAGTAACAAATCTAGACACATTGAAAGGAAATACCATGTAATTAGAGATTATGTGGAAAGGAAGGAAATTGACATTTGTAAGGTTGGGACAAATGACAACATTGCTGATCCTTTAACCAAGCCTTTATCAAAGGCTAAACATGATGGTCATGTCGTCTCTATGGAATTGAGACGAGTACCAGATTTTCTTTAGATTATGGATATGTAATAATTGGATAGTGTATCTTTTATTATATATATGATAATCATATTCATTGTTTTCGTATTCATTCTTTTATGAATTTTTTATTTAGTGTGACTAAATTTTAATACCTTGTTTATCGGAATAAGTTGTGGAGACAATGTTGAACACTATTCAAGTGAATAAGATGAACATTGTATTTTGTCCTTAGTCACTTAATGAGGTGACGGCTCGGAGTGACTAGATTGTAAGTCGATTGATGGTTGTTCAACACCATAAGGTCATATGTGATGACTGGTCGATTACATAGGCAGAGTGTGTGACACTTTGCCGGACAGTGACCATTTAGAGAGTCCCTAAGTTCTATTATAGACGCCTGGTCGTGGCGGGGATCTCTAAGATGTTCTAATGAGTCGATTCTTTTGACTGGAGACTATTATCTGAGCAGGTGCAGTTTCCGAGTGACTTTGGTTTTTGTCCTAGGTCGTGCCGTGAAAGGAGGCCAAAAGGGCATTTACTAGGTCATGGTGAGCTGTATTTTGCAATAGGATAGATAGGGCATACAAGAATTGTCCACCCACGTTGGGTAACTATATCTCAAGGCCGCTCGAGGAGTTAATGACTACAAATGCGTGGTCACGCTCGGAAGTAATCTGTGAGAGATTTTTCCGGTCAGGTAGTCACACTCCCGATCGAGAAAACCACTCGCGATGTGTTCATGTGCAAGTGCGACCTGAAAGACACCTTGCATTGAGTGGGAGATTAAAACGGACAAGAGAATTGGTAGCGCACACCTTGTGTCGGACAAGTGGGAGATTGTTGGAGTTAGTGTCCTCCACAATAGTGCGTTAACATAATAAATCTCATTAATAGAATATCATCAGATATTTAATTATTTGATCCTCGTCAGTTGATTAACGTAAATCGATAACGGTTGGCTGACTAGAGTTTGACGTTATTGTCGTGAGACGGCGGTGATCAACTGACCCCTTTCGGTCACACCTAAAGGAACGAACCCCAATTGATAACTAATTAATTGTATGAGATACAATTTGTTTAGTCCCTTGATTTATAGACTAAGAGGTTAGTCGATTATTATTAGAGAGATTTCGAGTTGCGAACTCGAGGAGCGGCAGTTATTATTTAATTATGCGATAATTAAATAATAAGTTTTGGGAAACGGGTTTTAGTTAATTAACTGTTAATTTACTAAAATTGTACCAATTGATAAATGTGATTAATATTAGTACGTAAATAATATGTGTAGTGGTACACGTATATTTACGGAGTGTATTGGATGAATTAATTATGGAAGTATTTAAACATGATACGATGTTTAAAATGAAAATTACACGGATTTGTGCGACAAATATAAAAACCAACATGGACCCGTATATGGTCATGTGGACCGTGTAAAATAAGTGTAATGGATGATTACTCACATAATCATTTTACCTAATTTTGTATACTACCATAATATATATCTTATACTACATTTTGCATGTGATGTAAGATAAAATTATAAGACAAAAAAAATTTGTCCACTTGAGCACATTCCACCCGCCACTTCCATTTCCCCTTCTACACTCCATATATTTGTTCATTTGTTCACTCTACCTCTCTTACACACACTTCACTTATTTGCATGTGAACATCTTCTTCCATCTCTCTACAATAATTCTCTAGTATACATTATTAATATTACTAAGAAAAGTTAGTGATATTACTAATATTATTATCAAGGGTTCATATTAACAAGTTACCAGTTCATACTTGTTAGTACTTTTGGGTTGTTCTTGGGTGCAACTTGAAGGAGACTTTCTAGTTGAAGGTTTTTCAAGGAGGATCATCCACATCATTTTAGCTCAAGAACAAGCTAGTAAGAAGAACTAGTTTGTTCCCATTTTACCAAATATTTAATGTAAGGAAATGGTTTTTCCTTATACTTTCTTTTTATGCTTTCATATTAGCATGCATGTTACATAGATCACATAAACAACCATTTATGAGATAAATTTATTTTATTAGAGAGTCTAATATGGATCTATGATCTTTCAGTTACGGGCTGTTTTGGGCATCAAATTATGGTGTTTATATGGACTGTTTTAGGATGAGAATAGGGTATGTGTGGTGTTGTTCTTGGGCACGAAATTATGCTGTTTTGGGACTGTTTTAAGACGGAAATTGGGACTGTTTTGACTCAGTCTTGCAGGTACTTCATGGCTGTTTTGGGTAGTCAGAATTAAGGGTTGTGTGGTCTGTTTGGACAGTCGAAAATGATGGCCGTATGGGCTGTCGTTGCACAGTTTTGGGTGTCTTTTTTTGGTTGGTGGTTTGAGCCAACTTGTTTGCGTCCGTCGTGAGTGTATATGCTAGAATAATTTGGGTCATTAGTGTAGTAACTCCCGTCTCGAAATGATGTGTGGAATGGACTGTGTTTGGGCTGGGCTTTATGCATTTTATTGTTCTGTTTTGGGCAGGAAATGTGGGTTGTTTGACACGGTTGTAGGGCCGCAACAAGGGCTATCAACGGCCTGTTCTTAGGCTGCTCATGGCTGCCCTGTTTGGGCGGTTGTTTAGGTAGTGGTAGGAGCTGTTTATGGTTGGATGGTGGCTGTTTTAGAGTGGTAACCGTGGGCTGGTCTGGCAGCAGGGCCAAGGTTGGTTGGATGCGGCCTTGGTCACGGCTAGTTTTGAGTCGTGTATGGGTGATGTCCAAAGGGTCCTTGAGTCGTGGTTAAGGATTTTTCTTAGCTTAAGTTGGTTTATTTGAATTATTTTAATTTCCGTCTCGTGTTTTATATAATGTAATTCGTTAAATATCATTCATTTTTATATTCTTCTCCCATGGTTTATACTTGTGAAATACATTCACTATTATCTCATGCGCATATGAAATGACATGTTCCTTTTTAATATGAGCCCCATTTGATTATTTATACTTTGTAGTGAGGAATGATTTATCTTACATTTGATTCATTTATAATTGAATGCTTGTTTTGCTCATTATAAATGTTCCGTTATTATTTATTATGTTTTCATTCAAGTGACAAATAGTGAAGAGATGGGATACTTATTCATGATTATGATTTGGCATGAAATGTCTCACTTGGATTATCATCATTCATTACATGTAGTAGTCTCTTTCCAAGTTGATTCGTATCGCTTGGTTGAGTCGTATTCTTATGATAATGCCTTTATGCTATACCGTATTGCTTCACTTATCTTTACGCCTCTTTCGGACTGTCCTGCCGATTGTGGGTTCTCGATTTCCGATTTAGGGTCCGGGTCTTGGATGTGGACTGTCCTTCCGCATGTCGAATCGGGAACTGTGATGTCCCGAGAGTCTGGCCAGATTTAGACTAGGACTGAGTCTTGGAAGTACCATTGTCGTCCTACCAGGGGAATTATATATTTATATATGAGTAGTAAAGGTCTTGCTTGGTTATAGATATTGGTATTTGTCTTTCAAGGTAAGAGTTATGTCTTGTGTTGCTTGTCTTGGTCCTATCGGATACTAGGGGTGAGCTATAAGCCCTCTAGTTGCGATATGATCATCGGTATTGATGTTCCCATCCGTTCTTATGGTGAGATGCAAGCCATAAGTATGAATGTGACATTAGTAGCCATGTCCCGTACAATGTTTGCTAAGTGGTTTTCCAAATAATGGCCACAGTTTCTATTCTTGTGATTTGCATTGGTTGATCCCCTTACTTAACTGCTTCACATGATTCGAATTCTAATCTCACATCTATGTCGTATTTCCTTGAAATGCCTGCTTTGGTATAGATTACCGTATTCTTATCTTTCATATTATTTAATTATCTCACATGAATAGTTTAATCGTGATCATGCTAATGTGCATCTATCTTGTTCCATCTCATCTGATTGCCTTCTTTAGATATAAACTTGATATTCACATCCTTTGTAAGTATCTTACATGAGTTACTTGTTTTAATTCTTTGTTATGTTAGTTTTGACATTTTGTGGCTGGGAGAACCTTGAGTTACTCCCCACTGACTGTGGTGTTTATGTTTATATGAATGACAGGTATTAGTTGGTGCATTCATGGGGTGAAGACATGTGTGAGCTAGCGAGCACTTTGGCCTTTTAGTCGGTTTATTAGGATTGTTTAGACTCACCTTTTATTGTATTGTCATTCGAGGGATATATTTTCCCTCACCATGTCTATCACATTTGTATAATTTAAACTTTATTTCCGCATTCTTTGTTTGTGTTTGGTATTTTAATAAAACCGCGTTTTAAATTTGAAAAGTTTCAAAAATTCCCTATTTTCGCTTGAATTTATAAGTTATATTTTCCGCTTTATCGCGGGGTGTCATATGGGTGCTTTAGAGGGACGAGTCTATCACTGAGTCATGGCATGGATAGTACCACCGTAGTTGATAGTTTGTTATCAGTTGTACCTTTCTTTTATTGAGATAACTTGTAATAAGCTTAATTGTTCTTTTATTGACGTTTGATATTTACTATTAATGGGGCAACCGAGATGGTAACGCCCTGATCTGCTGGGGAAGGTCTTGTTAAGGCACCTTGGTAGATGGGGGTGTTACATAAGGTCTTATGAGTAGGTTAGGTTGGTTTATATACTAGTAGAAAGTAAGCGGAAGGAAACTTCCATGAAGTTCCCTAATTGAAAGATGTTATTATATTATATTATTATTCCTATTACTATTATTATTATATAACACCGTCACTAGAAATTACCTTCCCCGAAAAAACACTCCTTTTACACGCCTAACCCCATGTACTCTTTTATTATTATCTTCCTTCTTTCCGTCTCATAATATAATTCCGTAAAATAAAATTAACGGATAATTCACGCGGTGCCCCTGAAGTTGGCCACTTTACACAAAATACCTAAATTTTTTATCCGAAAAACTTAAAGATGCCATAACTCGTGTTTACGAACTCAGAAAGTGAAGATTTTTTTTCTTTCAAATCAATCATCTTTCCAAATACTACGATTTGAAAAAAAAGTTTGACAAGTTTGGAATTCCTGACCAGGAGATATGCTCACTCAAAGTTTGTTCGGTCGAAAAACTTTAACGCACAATAACTCCTAGTAGCGGAATCCAAATGCGACAATTTTTTTTTCAAATTGTAGTTCTCGGAAAGATGAGCGATTTGGAATAAAAATTCGTCACTTTTGGAACACGTAAACACGAGTTATGGCCTCTTTAAGATTTCCGGATAAAAAATTTGGGTATTTCGTGCAAAGTGGCAAACCTTAGGGGTACTGCGTGAATTATCCGTAAAATTAATATAATTTATAAAATACATTTTAAAGCATATTTTAACATTTCCACGTTTGACTAACTACTAACCAAGCCATAAAATGCGGGGTATTACAAAAGGTAAAAAACGTATGGTAGAAACTGATAAGTTGTGGATATATTATTTTATTAAAAGATAGACTCAAATAAAAGAGCACATATTTTATGTCAATGGGTTGGAAAGTTTTTGGTGCAAATTTTGGATAACTATTTTGTTCATATATATTTGTTTTCGTAATTAACACAAAAAAATATTTGTCTTCGTAATTCAAACTATTTATATTTTAAAAAATACGTAATTGTCTTCGTAATTTATGCAAGAATTTATTATACATTTATATTCAAATATTGACATTCAATTTTATAGATAAAAATAAACGTCAAAATTATAAGAAAACATTGAAGTATCTCGGGCATTGCACGGGTGATAATGTAACACCCCCTCATACCAAGGTGCCTTACCAGAACCACCCTACCATGAAAGTGTGTTACCATCTCGGTTGCCGAGGTTAGTACATATCAAAAGCGTCTGAACTGAGCACATTTATTAAGGTACCATAAAGTATAAAAGTTTACATCGACCAAATCCCAAACTGTTACAATAAAATAAACCAAATGTCTGACAACTAAGAAATCCAAAACTACGACTCGGACAGTGATGCTACGACTGGTGATGACAACTCTCCCATGACTGCCCCAATCTCACCAAGCAAAACCTGTCAAGTCTGCTCACCATCCCCGAATGCATCACCGCAGATTCCACAAACAACAACGGGGTCAGTATTACTCAATTAATATAAGACAAACAACAAGGTAACCAGCTGATCATCCTCCAAACCCAGTCTCCCGATCTCACACAGTAACGACTACACACCGGAGTATGTAGCCCTGCCAGATTACCCATCACAACAGGTAATCCTCGCCGCCAGTGGGTGACCGCAGCCGATCCCACCTAGTCCAGCTCATCAACGAGCGACTAACAATCCCTGTCCCTTAATGTGCACATCCCCTCCCGTGGCGGGTTCCACGGAGGGCGAACTAGGGTGTGAAGCCACTCCCGCAAGTGACTCCACCACAATCACAACCACACAGTAACACAACTGTCACCACCTCTCCACATCAACACCGCCACAACAACGCCCATACTCCGATGATCAGCAGATAACAAATAACACAACAAGTATGTCTTAACAATGAACAGTAAACTGAGTAGGGAGAACCCTACCTTAGCAATCAACAGTAGCACGAAACTCGGACAATCAGAAAGGCTCCTCTACGAAGTCTTCTCCTATACAATGATCACATAACACAATTACACATTGCACAATCCCCCATATTCCCAATTCCATATATGTATACAGTAACCCCAAAGAACACAAACAACATAGAAATAGAACTTACCAACAGTAGAATGAGGAATTATACACAAGAACCACGAAGATTGCACACACCACGATGCTAGGGAATGATTAGGAAGTGATTAGGGAGTGATTAGGGTAAACGTAGAATGATGAAGTTTGAAATAAGGTTTTAGAAACTGACGTGGGATATAAAAATAACCCCAAACATTCCCTAATCAAACCGTCAACATATGCTTCGCCAGACCGGATACTCGGTCAAGTAAAGTGTCTACTCGGCCGAGTATCCTCTACTCGGTCGAGTATTCACTATACTCGGCCGAGTATTCCTCGGCATAACCAAAACAGACAACAACAACAGCACTACTCGGCCGAGTAGGCTCTACTCGGTCGAGTAGTCACCAAAGAAATTCCGTAGTATTACAGATAAAACTAGTTAAATATTAATGAGGTGCAAATTTATAAAGTATAAATAATACACTAAAATAAACTCTATATACTGCGCATTACATGCGCGAGATTTGTACTAGTTAAACCCACCAAGTTTGTTTTTTTTTTTGTAATTTACCTCTTACCTTGCAATTAAGTGAAACCAAAACTCTTACTCATTTCCAGCCAAAATCTCACTAAAAAGTCAATATAACAAATTGTATAAAATTATGTATTGATGTTTTTTTTTTTTTTTTGCAAGAAATTATAATCCTTTATACATTGGCGAAAAAAAAGGAAAGGATAAATTTTCATACAAAAGAATATCCTCTAGGAAGTAAACATCCATTAAGTCCATGTATAATGTCATCTCTGTCGTCTTAGTTCTATAAACAATTTGCTCCTCTGTTTGTTCTTTTTGTTTTTTTAAACAACCTCCTCTGTTTGTTCAATACCAATGAGATCCGGGAATTTCTCTCCTTCCAGATTTTGTACACTGCTGCAGTAATACAACTTTAAACCAATTGTTCTTCCAATGCTCTTTATTTCTGCTTTGTATACTCCATTGAAGCCCGTGCCTGCAACTAATGCTTCTCCCTATTATTCCTAACCACTGCTGTAATCTAGACCAGATAGCCTGAGCATAATGACATTTAAAGAATAAATGGCTATGTGTCTCATTTGCATGCTTACATAAGACACATCTATTTATCAGAATCATTCCCTTATCAATTAGCTTGTCCACATTAGCTATTTTTTTCTGAATGGCTAGAGACGCAATAATCTTATGCCTAGGAACAATTGCTTGGCGAGTGAGAGCTTTAGTCCAGGGCAATTATGTATTGGTGATTATTATAATATCAGTTGTAAATACTCCTTAGCGAACTTTATAAAAAATAAAAAATATGATTTCCAACGCTCTGAGCTAGGTTGTACGGACATTCCTGCTAATCAGCGTTCCCGTGTCGCACCCGTGTCAGACACGACACTCGTCGGACACACGTCAAAACGTGTCGGACACTTGTAAAGCCGTGTCTAACTTTCATCTTTTATTTGGGCACGTGTCCGACACGTGTTCATGGTATTTGGACACACCTTCAAACGGAATCAAGTTGAATTTAAGGTAAATGGCGAGAATTGTTATATGGTTGAATTTGGTGGGAAAATAAGCTGAATTGGAGACAAATAACGTTCTTTAGACTAGTAATGAGATGTCGAAATAGATTGATTATAAGTTGGTTTTTGGTTTTGGAAATGAGAATGAGTTATAATTAACGTAAGTTTTACTTTCACTTATTTAAATTTAATATTAAATAATTTTTCAAAAATAAAATCACACATATATAACTATAAAATATATATTTTATTAAATTTAAATGACGTATCCCGTGTCCTAAATTTCATGGGATGCCGTGTCACGTGTCCGTGTCGTGTCAGTATCCGTGTCCGTGTCTGTTTTGGTTCAACCTAGGCTCTGAGTTTGTACCCAACACTTCATTGACCTTCTTGTTTCCTAGTCTTTCACCATTATCCTCCAAATAAGTCGATTTTCACTGCCATTGGTTAATGAGGTTTTACGAATAGAAAAAACAGTAGATTAAAGTTAAAGTATATGGTTCATAAGAATAATTCAAAGTAAGTCTCACCTTCTCATATTAATCCCAATTAATGTTTAATTGGAAATAATCCTAACTATTACATCATTTAACTTTCACTGTTCTCATCCCGTCATTGACCTGTTATAACCGGTTTTCTAACAGGTGATAATGTGGGTCCATATTTTTTCTATTTTCTCTGATTTCTTCTTTTCATCTTCTTCCTTCTTTTAATTTCTTCTTTCTTCTTCTTTTTTTTTTTTTTTGATAAGGAAAAGAAACTAGGTTAATGATTAATCAACCTATAACATACTCACGGATATAAAATGACATGTTCCTTTTTAATATGAGCTCCATTTGATTATTTATACTTTGTAGTGAGTAATGATTTATCTTACATTTGATTCATTTATAATTGAATGCTTGTTTTGCTCATTATAAATGTTCCGTTATTATTTATTTATGTTATCATTCAAGTGACAAATATTGAAGAGATGGGATACTTATTCATATTCATGATTATGATTTGGCATGAAATGTCTCACTTGGATTATCATCAGTTCATTACATGTAGTAGTCTCTTTCCAAGTTGATTCGTATCGCTTGGTTGAGTCGTATTCTTATGATAATGCCTTTATGCTGTACCGTATTGCTTGACTTATCTTTACGCCTCTTGCGGACTGTCCTGCCGATTGTGGGTTTAGCTCATATCTTCCACCTCTTTCGGACTGTCCTGCCGATTGTGGGTTCTCGATTTCCGATTTAGGGTTCGGGTCTTCGATGCGGACTTTCCTGCCGCATGTCGAATCGGGAACTGTGCTGTCCCGAGAGTCTGGCCAGATTTAGACTAGGACTCAGTCTTGGGAGTACCATTGTCGTCCTACCAGGGGAACTATATATTTATATATGAGTAGTAAAGGTCTTGCTTGGTTATAGATATTGGTATTTGTCTTTCAAGGTAAGAGTTATGCCTTGTGTTATTTGTCTTGGTCCTATCGGATACTAGGGGTGAGCTATAAGCCCTCTTGTTGCGATATGATCGTCGGGATTGATGTTCCCATCCGTTCTTATGGTGAGATGCAAGTCATAAGTATGAATGTGATATTAGTAGCCATGTCCCGTACAATGTTTTCTAAGTGGTTTTCCAAATAATGGCTACAGTTTCTATTCTTGTGATTTGCATTGGTTGATCCCTTACTTAACTGCTTCACATGATTCGGATTCTAATCTCACATCTATGTCGTATTTCCTTGAAATGCCTGCTTTGGTTTAGATTACCGTATTCTTATCTTTCATTTTATTTAATTATCTCACATGAATAGTTTAATCGTGATCATGTTAATGTGGATCTATCTTGTTCCATCTCATCTGATTTCCTTCTTTACATATAAACTTGATATTCACATCCTTTGTAAGTGTCTTACATGATTTACTTGTTTTAATTCTTTGTTATGTTAGTTTTGACATTTTGTGGCTGGGAGAACCTTGAGTTACTCCCCACTGACTGTGGCGTTCATGTTTACATGAATGACAGGTATTAGTTGGCGCATTCATGGGGTGAAGACATGTGTGAGCTAGCAAGCACTTTGGCCTTTTAGTCGGTTTATTAGGATTGTTTAGACTCACCTTTTATTGTATTGTCATTCGAGGGATATATTTTCCCTCACCTTGACTATCACGTTTGTATAATTTAAACTTTATTTCCGCATTCTTTGTTTGTGTTTGGTATTTTAATAAAACCGCGCTTTAAATTTGAAAAGTTTCAAAAATTCCCTATTTTCGCTTGAATTTATAAGTTATATTTTCCGCTTTATCGCGGGGTGTCGCATGGGTGCTTTGGAGAGACGAGTCTATCACTGAGTCATGGCATGGATAGTACCACCATAGTTGATAGTTTGTTATCAGTTGTACCTTTCTTTTATTGAGATAAATTTTAATAAACTTAATTGTTCTTTTATTGACGTTTGATATTTACTATTACTCGGGCAACCGAGATGGTAACGCCCTGATCTGCTGGGGAAGGTCTTGTTAAGGCACCTTGGTAGATGAGGGTGTTACATAAGGTCTTATGAGTTGGTTAGGTTGGTTTATATACTAGTAGAAGGTAAGCGGAAGGAAACTTCCATGAAGTTCCCTAATTGCAAGATGTTATTATATTATATTATTATTATTATTATTGCTATTACTATTATTATTATATAACAATGTCACTGGAAATTACCTTCCCCGAGTAAACACTTCTTTTACACGTCTAACCCCATGTACTCTTTTATTATTATCTTCCTTCTTTCCGTCTCATAATATAATTCCGTAAAATAAAATTAACAGATAATTCACGCGATGCCTCTGAAGTTGGCCACTTTGCACAAAATACCCAAATTTTTTATCCGAAAAACTTAAAGAGGCCATAACTCGTGTTTACGAACTCAGAAAGTGAAGATTTTTTTTTCTTTCAAATCAATCATCTTTCCGAGTACTACGATTTGAAAAAAAAGTTTGACAAGTTTGGAATTCGTGACCAGGAGATATGCTCACTCAAAGTTTGTTCGGTCGAAAAACTTTAACGCACAATAACTCCTAGTAGCGGAATCGAAATGCAACAATTTTTTTTTCAAATTGTAGTGCTCGGAAAGATGAGCGATTTGGAATAAAAATTCGTCACTTTTGGAACATGTAAACACGAGTTATGGCCTCTTTAAGATTTCCGGATAAAAAATTTGGGTATTTCGTGCAAAGTGGCAAACCTTAGGGGTACTGCGTGAATTATCCGTAAAATTAATATAATTTATAAAATACATTTTAAAGCATATTTCTAACCAAGCCATAAAATGCGGGGTATTACAAAAGGTAAAAAACGTAAGGTAGAAACTGATAAGTTGTGGATATATTGTTTTATTAAAAGATAGACTCATATAAAAGAGCACATATTTTATGTCAATGGGTTGGAAAGTTTTCGGTGCAAATTTTGGATAACTATTTTGTTCATATATATTTATTTTCGTAATTAACACAAAAAAATATTTGTCTTCGTAATTCAAACTATTTATATTTTAAAAAAAATACGTAATTGTCTTCGTAATTTATGCAAGAATTTATTATATATTTATATTCAAATATTGACATTCAATTTTATAGATAAAAATAAACGTCAAAATTATAAGAAAACATAGAAGTATCCCGTGCATTGCACGGGTGATAAAACTAGTAAAATATTAATGAGGTGCAAATTTATAAAGTATAAATAATACACTAAAAAAAACTCTATATACCGCGCATTGCATGCGCGAGATTTGTACTAGTTAAACCCACCAAGTTTGTTTTTTTAGTAATTTACCTCTTACCTTGCAATTAAGTGAAACCAAAACTCTTAGGGGGTGTTTGGTTCACGCGTGGGTATGGGTTTGGAATCGGGAATCATACCTGGGTGGTATCGGGTTGGAACTTGATACCTCATACCTTGTATTTGGTTCAATTTTGGGGGTATGGGGTTCAAAATCAATCAAAGCTAAAAAAATCTTCAAAATACAATTTTTTTTAATAATAATTTTTATACTATTAAATCATGTAGATAAAATTTAATCAAATAAAAATATAAAAATATTTTTTTTACAATTTTTTTATCACTTTTTAATATCTCTAATTTGATACCATAGGTATCAATCTCATACCCACCACCCCTCCATGGGTATGAGAAACCCATACCTCATGGGTTTGAGGTATGGGTATAAAACCTTCATTTCCGTCAAACAAACACATGGTATGGAAAGGATAAATTTTCATACAAAAGAATATCCTTGCAAGAAATTATAATCCTTTATAATCCAAACCCATACCTCATACCTATATTGATGTTTTTTTTTTTTTTTTGCAAGAAATTATAATCCTTTATACATTGGCGAAAAAAAAGGAAAGGATAAATTTTCATACAAAAGAATATCCTCTAGGAAGTAAACATCCATTAAGTCCATGTATAATGTCATCTCTGTCGTCTTAGTTCTATAAACAATTTTCTCCTCTGTTTGTTCTTTTTGTTTTTTTAGACAACCTCCTCTGTTTGTTCAACTAGTTTTAAGCCCGTGCAATAATTGCACGGGATTAAATATGTATTTGTTTTATGGGGTGAGCGTGTAACTTTAATTTATACAAAAATATATTTATTCAAAAATTGTAAAACTATTATTACTAATCTTTATAGAAATAAAGAGCTTTTACACGATTATACATTTTCATAATATTTACTCATATATATCAAGAACTCTTGGACATATATAGAGATGAGTGACTCGGAAGTAAAAAAGCCGACATATAAAAAAAATCTGGGTATTAAAATCATGATTTGCCCAATACTAAATTTGGTTCATCAGCCCAACAATTTAGTGTGGATGACCCGTCCAAGTTAATGAGCTACAAATCCTCGTGTGTCCATACTCCATAGTGTTCTGCTCATTCATTCACATTCGCTCGTCTTTCAACTTTTCATATGCGCAACTTTCTTGCTTACTACCTTGTATATTTACTCTCCCCATTCTCAATTACTTTACAGAAGACATTAATCCATCCTTACGGGAACAACATCGACATATTATATGATGTGAAAAAATTTAAGAATTTCATCCATTTTAGCATGTTTGATAAAATTATCATCTATCTTTTTCGATTTTTATTTTTTTTGTTGCATTTGCTCATGAGATTTTGTACTCCATTTTAGAGCAATTATATTTGCAATTGATAAATCATTGTTAAAATATTAATAATAAATTATTTACGTTTCCCATTTATGTAGCTTTTAATATTTGGATTTGTCACATGCATTTTATTAAAATTATTCATTCAAGTATTTGAATCTTGTTTTTTTTTCAACCTTATTTTTTCATGTATTATAAATGTGATGATTTGATTTTGGAAAAATAGAAACTTTATCCTATTAATTTAAGAGATTAATCGGTCTATTAATTTGGTTGTAAAAATTGATTTAACCACTTATATGTTATATCAAGTATCAAATTCTTATTATATGATGTGATTATTAACATAAAATTATTTCATCATCAAATCATAGTTGATCACATTTGTTATATCACATTTATTTGGAGTAAAAAAATTGAATTTTTGAGTTTTTTTCCATCAAAAAATATGTTAAAATCCGGGCCTATGTTAATTTTATGTATAAGGATGTATGCCGATATGAATTTGCTTGTGTACATTTTAATTTTATCTGTCAGGTATTCAAGAGGTCGATTTTTTTGGAATTGTAATTTATCATTATTAATTTGTCGTCGTTTAATATAAGATTTTTTGTTCAAATTTCTATTTTTTTATATTTTATTTTTACTATAAGATTGAATGTAATTAAGTTTTTTTTATCATAAGCTTTTTTAACATATGAATATATGAATGTATATGAAGTTTATGTAATCTAATCTAAAATGTGAAATGGAAAGCAATTAAATTAAATCACCTCAAATCCTCAATCCCACGTTCTAATTAGCTTTGAATAATTAAATTTTTTTTCCTTCAAATGAGGAACCAATAGGAAGGCAAGAAAAAACCCATCTTTTATAATATGTAGATACCAATGAGATCCGGGAATTTCTCTCCTTCCAGATTTTGTACACTGCTGCAGTAATACAACTTTAAACCAATTGTTCTTCCAATGCTCTTTATTTCTGCTTTGTATACTCCATTGAAGCCCGTGCCTGCAACTAATGCTTCTCCCTATTATTCCTAACCACTGCTGTAATCTAGACCAGATAGCCTGAGCATAATGACATTTAAAGAATAAATGGCTATGTGTCTCATTTGCATGCTTACATAAGACACATCTATTTATCAGAATCATTCCCTTATCAATTAGCTTGTCCACATTAGCTATTTTTTTCTGAATGGCTAGAGACGCAATAATCTTATGCCTAGGAACAATTGCTTGGCAAGTGAGAGCTTTAGTCCAGGGCAATTATGTATTGGTGATTATTATAATATCAGTTGTAAATACTCGTTAGCGAATTTTATAAAAAATAAAAAATATGATTTCCAACGCTCTGAGCTAGGTTGCACGGACACTCCTGCTAATCAGCATTCCCGTGTCGGACACCCATGTCAGACACGACACTCGTCGGACACACGTCAAAACGTGTCGGACACTTGTAAAGCCATGTCTAACTTTCATCTTTTATTTGGGCACGTGTCCGACACGTGTCCATGGTATTTTGAGTCGTGTCCATGGTATTTGGACACAGCTTCAAACGGAATAAAGTTGAATTTAAGGTAAATGGCGAGAATTGTTATATGGTTGAATTTGGTGGGGAAATAAGCTGAATTGGAGACAAATAACGTTCTTTAGACTAGTAATGAGATGTCGAAATAGATTGATTATAAGTTGGTTTTTGGTTTTGGAAATGAGAATGAGTTATAATTAACGTAAGTTTTACTTTCACTTATTTAAATTTAATATTCAATAATTTTCCAAAAAAAAATCACACATATGTTGGAGCTTGTGTCCTCCATAGTTAGTGTGATAACGTATATAAATCTCTTATAGGTTCATAAGGGTATACTTAGTATTTTATCAGTTGATTAACGTTACTTAATAACGGTTGGCTTGCTAGAAGTTTGACGTTATTATCATACTGATGGCGGTGATCAACTGGTCCCTAAAAGTCACACCTAAAGGATGTGTTTGAGAGATGTGATTGTATGAAAATATAATCACATTGATGCCTTATATGACTAAAAGGTTAGTCCATGTATTTGACTAAACAGTTAGTCAATGTGATGATAAGACGATTATTTAATACAATTAAATAATATTAGCTGAGACGAATTAACTGTTAATTCGTAAATTAAATATAAACTGTTATATTTAATTAATGTATATAATGTTAGCTTAAACGAATTAAGATGTTAATTCGTAATTAAACGTAACCAGTTATATTTAATTAGCAAATTATAAATATGCAATATTTATAGTTAAAGTATATATTATACGGCATTGTCATGATTGACAGATCGGTATTAATAAATCGATTACAAACTCTTGTTTGTGGACTTATTAAATACATGTTGATATAATTGACAAATGATAAAAATAATACACATTATTTACATTTTTGGATAACAACCTAAAATAAGGAGATTTTTCTCCTTATTTGGTTTTTATCACTCGGTCAAAGTAGAGAAAAGAGGAAGAATAAAATCTTCCTATTTTGACTCTATTTTGGACGGTTTTAAGAGGGTATATGAGGATCATTTTTCTCTACCCTTTTGACCTAATTCTCACATCACACAAACCCTAAAAAAATTCCTAAGAAATTAGGGATCTATTCTAGCAAAGAAAAGAGGCATTTCTTAAAGCATTTTGGGTGCAACGATTAGGAGAATATCAATCTCGATATTGTTCTTAGGCCATATTGCTAGGACCAAAGGTTGATTCTAATCTCTACTTTTGTTTATGCAATTTCATTTATGACTAGCAATTTCATATATCATAATTCGTTATAATCTGATTTTTCTTGATGAAGTATACGGATATTTCCTAGAAGTGGTATTAGAGCTTAGGCCACGAAATTATTTTATATGATTTTCATAAATGATTTTAAACAAAAAAAAAAAATTCGAAAAAAAAAAACCTTTCGGCCGTGACATTTTTTTTCAGCCGAGATGTTTTTGGTTTTTTTTGCCTTGTTTCCATTTTGATTCATTAATATTGTTGTTTTAATATGTTAAGATGACAATATGATAAATTTGTAGATGTTTTAATTTAATAAGAATTAAATTAAAATGGAAATGGAAATCGTTTTGTTTGTTGATGTTCCTTTGTTTTGCTATATAGTTTTTGGCATACATGGTTTTAAATTGATGTTTAGAATCATGATTCATTAAATTTAACAATATTCAAATCAATTGTGATGAATCAAATATCCGGATAATCGATTTAATCATGATTTAGATATTCATTTTAAGAGGTTAAATTGAATCATCTAGTTTGAATCTATGTTTAAATTAAAAGATGATGACTATGCCAATCTTGTTATAATAGCAACATTAAACAATTGTTCATAACAAATGAGCTGTTTTCGAAAAGATTTTTTTTTTTTTTTTTTTTTTTGTGTTTTTAGGGCAATATGCCGAGGGCATTTAAAATAATTTTTTTTTGGTTTTTTTGTAAATGCCGAGAGATTAATAAAAATAAAAAATTGTTTTTTTTCTTTTTCCAGATTTGCCGAGAGCAATTAAAAAGAAATTTTTTTTTTCGTTTTTGTTTTGTTTATTTTTGGCCAATAATTATTATACATTATTTTCTATAATGTATGATTGTTAGTTGTGAAAAAGTTCACAAATTTAAGATACCTAATTATTTTAAAGAGGTTTAAAATAATGTTGGATTAATTCATATTACAAGTTAATATGTATTAAGATTGGAATTATAGTGAGTAATTGAAGAATTGTCACATAATTTGATCATTTAAATAGGTGTTTTGGATAAATTACTCTACATAATTAAGGAATTATGTCTTGAATGATTAATTTATAGTTGATGCATTTTTATTTAGTTGTATGAATTGTTGAATGGTTTAATTTACGTATGTTTGCAATCGGTTGTAATTTTGTATTACCTAGTGTGGCCTTAGTTAATTATGTTTTCGTAATGATGGAAACATAATTTTTATGTAATTTTGAGATCTCGAATCTCCTTTTGGTTTTCTTTAGTATTATGTTTTTGAAATTAGAATGTAAATAGGTTTATTTTGTAATTTTAATTGTAATTTTGAGAAGACTAAAGATGGAGATTGGATTGCTCACTCCCACTACATGGACCAAGATGGAACATCAAGACAAGCTTCTCGGGTCCTAGAAAGAATTCTAAAGTTGTATTTATGTTTATTTTGGTAGATAGGCCACACTAGGACTTTGTTTTTGTTTACATTTTTTCCTTTCTTGTTGCTTTTCATTCGCATGATAATTAGTGCATCATATTCCGCCTAAACCAAACCACCTACTACTTAAATGCATGAAAATTGACTCATATAGTTTGGATGTTAGTTTTCATAGACATACAGATGTCACACAATTTTAAGCCATCATCTTAGTTTATTCATTCTCGCATGCTAGATATTAGTTCACTTAAAATGAATTAAAATAAAGTTGATGAAATCTTCCTTTAAAACTAAAATTGAGACTAGTCTTTATAAGGGCAAACAACTATGAATCCCTTCTTCGTCGGTAGGCATATAGGACCTTACTCTCCATATGACCCCTTCTACGTTGGGTAAGTAGTTTGTGTTGACTTATTTTACCTCAAAATTATAGTCCGAAGAGTTTCTTGTGACTATGATGGACTATAGATAGAATTTACAGAAATTTATCAACCAAGAATTCTAACAGTAGAATTAGCCAAGAGGTTGGCTTATCAATTTACAGATAATTGAGTTTTGGGATCATTTATATAATTCTTGAGGGAGGTCAATTGTATAAATGCTTGAGTCTTCGCTTATGACAGTTTTGCATTAGACTTAAATCATAACGATGAGTATGCTTATTATTTTTATTCTTCTTTTCGCAGTGTAGAATTCGTTTTATATTGATAATACTGCTTACAACAAATGGCTGGAAATAACGAAATCCCTATGCCAAGTGCCACACTTGGACGCGAGTCCTGGCTAAAAGCTTTCATGGACCACATGAATCGTTCACACGATCAAGAATGACGGGTCCAACTTTTATGGATCGGGAGGCATCATTACGGAATGCTGCCATTGCTGACGGTAAGCTCAAGTACTTAACTGAGCCAATACCGCCAAACCCAGGCCCCAATGCAAGAGCTAACGAGTCAAATGCTTATAGTGACTTCGTTATGAAAGCGGGTGCGATAAAGAACGTACTCATTTTTGCAATGGAAACCAATTTGCAAAGACGCTTCATTGCCCAAGGTGCAAACAAGATTTTCACCACGCTCACTAATGAGTTCTCAAAAGCACCGAGAATCGTTACTTATGAGCATACCTGTCGCTTCTTTGATGCGAAACTCCAGAAGGGCCAACCGATTAGCCCACACATTCTTAACATGATTGAGAATGTCGAGAAACTGGAGGCACTTGATTGCAAAATCAGTGAGAGCATATTCATTGACCGTATGCTTCATTCACTTCATGATGGTTTTGCCCTCTTCAGGGCAAATTACTACATGAATGACATGAAGAAAAGTCCTCATGAGCTACACTCACTTCTCGTACAGACCGAGAAGGATATGAAATTGAGTGGGAGCATGAAGCAAGATGTTCTCATGATTTCCAACAAGAATAAGGGTAAGGGCAAAGCTCACGACGACCTAACTGTAGGAAAGCCAAAGTTTAAAAAGTCAGGAAACGCTAAGAGTGGGCCTGGTGAGACTAGTGGCTCACAAGGTAAGGCAAAGAGCAAGGACGGTAGTGTTGAATACCACCATTGTCACAAGACTGGACATTGGAGGAGGAACTGTCCCGTGTACCGTGAGGACATAAAAGCAAGCCGCGTCACTCCTGTTGGTATGTCATCTTATATTCATATGTTGAGATTAACCATGCAAGTTTCGGAACTTGGGTACTTGATACTAGTTGTGGTTCTCATCTGTGTAATCATTTGCAGGGCCTAAAAACCATCAAACCCCTTGCAAAGGGTGATGTGGACCTGCGAGTCGGGAATGGAGCACGAGTTGCTGCAGTCTTAATGGGAACAGACGTAATCCAGCTCCCTAGTGGTTTTGAGTTATATTTATATAACTGTTACTATGTACCCAGTTTATCTAAGAATATTATTTCTGTTTCCGTACTTGATAAAGACGGTTTTTCATTTTCAATAAAGGACAATAGCTGTATTTTCTCTTTTAATGAAATGGTTTATGGCAAAGCAGTTTCCATGAATGAAATTTATATCTTAAATCAAACCACAGATATATTACATGTGAATAATAAGAAATTAAAGGTTGGTGACAAAGATCAAACTTATCTATGACATTATCGAATGGGACACATAAATGAAAAACGTGTGAACAAACTCATTGAAAATGGGACTATTCCCACATTTGATTTCTCTACATTTGGCACGTGTGAATCATATCTTATCGGCAAAATGACTCGAATTTCCTTCAAAGGTGTTGGAATGCGCGCTAGTGACCTATTAGGACTCATACATACTGATGTATGTGGACCTATGTTAATCACCGCTAGAGATGGCTATAGATATTTTATCACTTTCACGGACGATTTGAGTAGATACGGATATGTCTACTTAATGAAGCATAAAAGTGAGTCTTTTGAAAAATTCAAGGAATACCAGAATAAGGTTGAGAATCAACTGGGTAGAAAGGTTAAAGCACTCCGTTCAGATCGGGGTGGCAAATATCTTTCAAATGAGTTTGATCAACACCTTAAAGACTGTGGAATAGTTTTATAGTTAACTCCACCTGGAACACCTCAATTAAATGGTGTGTCCGAATGGAGAAATTGATCACTACTTGATATGGTTCGATCCATGATGAGTCACACGGTAGTACCTAATTCATTATGGGGTTTTTCTCTTTTGTCAGCTGCTCTTATACTTAACCGAAGTCCGTCTAAAGCTGTCGACAAGATTCCATATGAAATATGGAAGGGAACGGTCCCTAACTTGTCCTTTATTCGGGTTTGGGGCTGCGAGGCTTATGTCAAGTGGCGATACGAGGATAAGCTCGGCCCGCGATCGGTCAAGACATACTTTATTGGTTATCCAAAAGAAATGTTTGGTCATTACTTCTATTCGCCTACCAAACATCGAGTTTTTGTTGCGGCTAGTGCAAAGTTCTTAGAGAAAGAATTTCTCGAGAACAAGTCAAGTAATAGAACCTTCGAGATGTCGGAGATTCAAGAACCAACAACCGAGGAACAGATGGAGGAAGTTGTTCCTTCAACCGATGATACGGTTAATATTCCTCAGGAACCTAGGAGGTCGGGTAGAGACTCTAATCTTCCAGACAGATACATTGGTATGGTCGAGGAAAATGACATTTTGCTCCTAGAGAGTAATGAACCCGCTACCTATAAAGGTGCCATGGCCTGTTCCGACTCAAAGCTATGGCTTAAAGCCATGCGATCCGAGATGGACTCCATGTATGAGAATAACGTATGGGATCTTGTTGATTTACCTAACAAGGTACGACCTCTTCAGTGCATATGGCTTTACAAAATAAAGCATTCTGTAAACGGGCAACCAGATACCTATAAAGCACGACTAGTGGCAAAAGGTTTCACTCAAGTGCACGGATTGCATTATGATGAAATTTTTGCACCCGTAGTTATGCTGCGTTCCATTCGGATAATCTTAGCGATTGCTGCTTTTCATGACTATGAAATTTGGCAGATGGATGTGAAAACCGCCTTCTTAAAAGGTTATTTGGAAGAGGAATTGTACATGGTACAACCCGATGGTTTCATAGATCCTGAAAATCCTAAGAAAGTGTGAAAGCTTAAGCGTTCCATTTATGGACTTAAGCAAGCTTCGCGGAGTTGGAATCATCGTTTCGACCAGGTGATAAAAGAGTATGGTTTCACTCGATCGGTCGAGAAACCATGCTTATATGTCAAGTCGAGTGGGAGCAAGATTATTTTCTTGATATTGTATGTCGATGACATACTCTTGATTGGGAATGATATTCCTCTCTTATCTTCGGTAAAAGGATGGTTGAAGAACCATTTCCAGATGAAAGATCTGGGTGAGGCACAACACATATTGGGAATCCGTATCTATCGAGATAGATCACGACGGATGTTATCATTGAGTCAGGAGTCTTATTTAGATAAGATTCTTGAAAAGTTCAGCATGACCAACTCCAAGAAGGGGGAACCTTCCAATGACGTCTGGGATGCATTTGAGCAAGTCTCAGTCACCCAAGACACCTGAAGGGGTTGAATGCATGAGTCGTGTTCCTTATGCATCAGCCATAGGATCAATCATTTATGCCATGATATGAACACGTCCAGACGTGGCATATGCATTGAGTATGACGAGTCGGTACCAAGGCAATCCAGGTGAAACACACTAGATGGCTGTTAAAAACATCCTTAAATACCTACGGAGGACTAAGGATTGGGTATTGACTTATGGAGGAGATACTAAGCTATGTGCAATCGGTTACGCAGATGCTAGCTTCCAAACAGATCGAGATGATTCAAAATCTCAGTCTGGATTCGTCTTTACTCTTAATGGTGTTGCGGTCAGCTGGAAGAGTTCCAAACAAGAAGTTGTAGCAGATTCTACTACTGAATCCGAGTACTATGCCGCTTCAGAAGCAGCAAAGGAAGCTATATAGATGCGTCAATTCTTACAAGGACTAACCATAGTTCCTAGTTCGAATGACCCAATCACCATCTATTGTGATAATAGAGGTTCCATCTTCCAGGCTAAGGAGCCTAAGTCTAGAAACAAGTCTAGACATGTACATCGGGAAGCTCACCTGATCCGTGATTACGTGGAGCAAGAAGAGATAGTGATTGACAAGATTGCTTCAGATGACAACATCGCGGACCCTCTCACTAAACCATTGAAATATGATAAGCATGAAGGGCACGTTATTTCCATGGGAATTAAACGTGTTCCTGAGTTGTACTAGTTGCTTATGAATTCGATACATTTTCTTTTCATATGCTATTTATAACTTCATCGTTTTATTTCATATTTTGTTTTTCATATGGATTGTACGACAACATTGAACGCCACAAAGTGAACTAAATTACATTATATTTGTTTTGGCCCGTAATCGCCTACATGAGCTGATAACTCTGGTTATTATATTGTGAAGTTGATTGATGGTGGGTTCAACGAGCCATAAGTCAAACGGTTGGCTGATCGATCACAGATGCGAGTTATAACGATACCTCTTAGGACAAATTGTGACAACGTAATGGAGTCCTAAATGTTTAAAAACATTCGGTGCCAGGTCGTGGATTGGACGTCCATTGTGTTCTTAGAGTCGATTCTTTTGACTATCGACTGTCTCTTGAGATTAAGGCAGTTTTTTGGTGACTTTGGTTTCTTTCTCAGGGTCGACCGTAATAGGAGGCTAAGCATGTAACACCCCCATACTCCAAGTGCCTTACCAGGACCACTCAGGTATGAGGATGTCACCATCTCGGTTACCCGAGGCATGATAATCATAAGACAATGAAGAAACATACTTTATTAAATAAGTTTAAGTGATTACATTACAAAACCAACGGTAAGCAAAATACAATTTGTCCTCAAACTATAAACCAACCGAAAGGAACTGTTCTAATAAACACAGCGGAAGACTAAAGACTCAGATATGTGATGACTCCATCCCTGACTAGATCCCACGCGTATCCAAGATATACTGCCAAGCAATCGCTCACCACCCCCGAATGGATCACCACAGTTTTTAAAACATTTAAACGGGGTCATTACTAATCACACAACTTATATATATATCAATAATAAGACAAACAGACAGCTGAACTGTCACACACACACACACCACCAACCAATCCCCATCATCTCAATACCGACCGTCCCTTTGGACCAGCCACGCGATGGGGGACCGGCCGTTCCCACCTAAGCCCCGCTCATCGTACGAGCGATAACCCTGTCCATTAATGTGCACATCCCCTTTCGTGACGGGTTCCACGAAGGGCGAAACTAGGGCGTGAGATCACTCCCGCAAGTGACCCCACTCAGCCGAGAACGCATCTCGAGAACCATCAACAAACGCAACCACAATCACAATCACAATCACAATCATCATATCAAACAACTAACTACAGCACATCACCAATATCCCATTATGGGACTAATACTGAGTAGGAAATCCTACCTGGAAAGCACAACACGCAGACGGTATCTACAATTTGTATCAAAACGGCTCCTCTACGAATTCTCCTCCTATCATACAAACACATAAAGACTACACATCACAAACTACACACCAAAACCCCCAATTCCTAAATTAGGGTTTCACCAATCTTAACAAAACATTATAGAAATTATATTAAAAGCTTACCCTCGACGCAAGGAATCCAACGACACGAACTACGATACGAACTGACCGTCTGAACTCCGGGAATTGTCAAGAACGCGATTAGGAAGAAGAACTAGTTGCTTTCTCTCTTAAACAGGTTTTAGGTTTTGTAAAAAGTGATTTAAAACAATGACGATTATGTTTAAATACCTTAATCGCGTAATTAACAAAACCCGAGAAAACTCCCCCGTAAAACCGGACACTCGATCGAGTACCCAAGGTACTCGATCGAGTACCCCCTTACTCGATCGAGTACCCCAGCTACTCGATCGAGTACCCAACATGTCAGAAACTATTTTACTTCGCAAGTTGCCCATACTCGACAGAGTAAGGGCTACTCGATAGAGTACTCCCAAGACTATAAATACGGAGTATTACAGTCTTCCCTCCTTAAAAGGAACTTCGTCCCCGAAGTTCAAACCATA
Source organism: Silene latifolia (assembly GCF_048544455.1). Classification (NCBI taxonomy): domain Eukaryota; kingdom Viridiplantae; phylum Streptophyta; class Magnoliopsida; order Caryophyllales; family Caryophyllaceae; genus Silene; species Silene latifolia. Next base: position 116,537,988 of record NC_133538.1, on the reverse strand, counting down.
CTCTAAAAACAACCATACTAACTCGACCTAGACACAACAACATAACTAAGAACTCAACAACTCGACCAAACATAAAACATGAACTCTTAACACCCACTCCACCAACTATGTTTACTTCCTTAACATGGCTCACGATATCGTATCCACCACATATATATCTCTCACGACACCAACTTCATACATAACCAACCACCATCCACTAACACTGCTAGCTCCATAATATCATCCACTATCAAATCCAAAATCAAGACACTCCTAAACATCAAACGGAATGTTACATTCTACCACCCTTAAAAGGAACTTCGTCCTCGAAGTTTACTCAGACTCATAACATCATCCTTCAACTGTCAACACTATATAAAATATTCCCACACTCTGAAGCATCACCCTACTACAAGCACGGCCATGGCCTTTTATAAGTATTGTCCACAAAAAAATCCCTCCTTTACGCTACGCTAACACTCTACTTCCAATTATATTGCCGCATGCACCACCATGAAACTCTCTTTTATTGCATCCTACTCCTCTTAAGACAAATGTTACGTCCTCGTAACTCACTAATACTAAACCCTTAGCTATATTATCTCATTATCCTCATCACCACCATATGTCAAAGGTAACTGCCTATAACCTCATTTCCATAATCACTCCTATTTCTCAAGGCTCTCTTACTTCAACAGTTCTCATACTTCAAATCAATCTGCACACCCCTAACCTATACCATAAGGCTCGTAGCAAAATCACCATACTAACTCTCCATTATCACTGCAAACCAACATACCTCGCTATGTAAAGCACTTATCTTCCAGAAGCATAACTCCCGATCCACACTCGTTACTTATACTCACACTAGATCCTCAAGTTCTTTCCTTCATTACCGCAAAACTCATACATAACTTAATATGACACTAATTCCCCCAACACCCTACACTCACCGTCCCAACAAAAGATTATGAACTACCCGCCGCTTTCAGATCATTACAACACATGTTCCACGAATCATTTTCCATTACCATGTCTACTAAAGCCTTATCTAGAACAAGACCAAAATTACTGTAACAACCTCTCACAACCGTGTCCCATCAATAGAACATCACTATACCATGACAACAACGAAAACATATTCAACTCTATTTCATATCATACTCTACCTCATTCTTAACTTAACCTGGTAAAGAAAACATCAATAAGCAAGACAACCTGTCTACATGTTCAACCAAAACTCACAAAGAACAACAAAGAAACGAAACAACAATCTATGTATAACTGGTATGCACTTTCGAAAACTCGTATCATAATCATCCCGCCTACTCCACCACAACCGGTGACGGCATCACAACACCGCCACCAACAGCCACACCACAATGCGAAAATACCCGCATCACAATACTAAATACCGTGCCCGGATCACCCACGGAGGCACCACAACCACGTCGATAGACATCACAAAACTACATACAATTCCATAAATACTGACTCGGAAATAACCTTTCGGACAAGAAAACTTAGTCACATCCACTTTACTCAATCACAACGCAACATATTATATGAATTAAACAGATAAGCATCTCATGAACATCATCTCTACCATTTCATGGAATACACATGTGTTATTAATACACATAAAATTATAACTAGCCATGTCAAATTAATCAAATTATTACCTTTTTGGATATCATTCAATTAAACTACCGTGTCCAACATATATATTACAGAACATTCATAAAACAGCTTTATAATTATCACATCATACCACTTCTTGTGAGGTCAGAACCTCACACAAACATTTACACATATCATAGACCCGTAATCACAACCAACTAGTCAATCCTGACCACGTAAGTTACCACTCAACAAAGGTTACCTGTTGTCCGAGCTTAACTCGCATGCCCCTCATCACATTCTTCCATTCGCATCACCAGCACCTTCTGCCATACATAACCATACAGCTAACACTCATTATGAGAAACCACCTCCTAAGACTATGTCTTATACTTCCTGACAATCATACTTTTATCAATTCAGTCTTTACAAAATCAGCCTCTTTAGAATTGCCACTTTTCTAATATACCCTTAACCTTAACCACTAGTCAAAGACCATAACACTACCACTGTCCGGACATCAAACCTCTTCACTCATCTCTAAACATCATGATTTCTTTTCTATCTTTGGTTAACATCCCAAACAACGAACATTGAATCCATGAACAAAATTACCTCAACATTCTTCCCAATATTTTCCTTAATTGAATCATCATCCATTTTTCCACCAAAATCTCATATCATGCAGATATTCTACTAACTTCTTACTTTCCTTAATTTCTCGAAACTCATTATTAAACATGTTGTCCTGAAGCTCCCATATAACCATTAACTAACATCCTCATGATAATATCACACATTTCGATGATTCCTTACCTTTAAATCACATAACTCCGGTGAATATTTTCCTCAGCTTACTTTTATCCTTCTTTTCTCTTTACACTCAATAATACCAATTAATAGTTCAACTCCTTATTCCTTCTACCTAACTCTTTAGAAATCCAGTTACCCTTTCGTTGCTCCAAAACTCAAATTCCATTATTTTCTACCGACATCATCCCACTCTTTCTTACCATGGATCTTCTCTTATTATGCTATCACTCACACTTGCCACTAATCTATCCATAGAATAAACGTTTAATGTTCAAACAATTGCATCTCCCTTTTTACATCTCTAGAAATCATAATTCATTTAATACCGTTAATTACCCAAGGAAATCACACAGTAGTTTCGTCTCTCGATAACACAAATTTCCAAACTCAGTCACTACCTGCAAATCCACGTCGCGACATGTCCCATTAAGTTCGCTATATACCACTATTTCCAAACGACCTTTCATTACATATGTTCTTACTCAACACTATTTCTAGCCATCTCCCTCCATAATTTATTATACATCTCAGGTTGCTACTATCCACATCCTTTCTTTCAATCTTTTCATTCTCACGTTCCTTAAACTTACATCATGCCTTGCCCACATTCACTTACATTTTCATTACTCAACATACAATCATGTCACTCATCTCGTCTCACACAACATGCTCTATGCCTCAATTAAGTCTTACTAATCCCAACACATATAAATCATGTCCTCCCCACCAAACTCATACTCATCATAGGTGCCACTCTTTACACCACAAAATTGGGTAACTTACGCGTCAAGACCAACATACATGTAAAACAATGCATAAAGAAGCAAAATAACGCCTTTGAATTAAACATAATATGCAACGAAGTCAAAAGATAAACATATGACCCAAAATAGGGTCACTAGATCGAGTACAGGCCACTCGATCGAGTAAGGGACTTACTCGATCGAGTAGGTGAAGATCAGAAGCACGTAAAACAAATTACCCGGGCTACTCGATCGAGTAGCTAAGGTACTCGATCGAGTGCCCCCTTACTCGATCGAGTACCAAGGATACTCGATCGAGTACCCCAATTCTCAAGACTGTCCGATTTTTCGTGAAACAGATCATAACTCACTCATTTCTTGGTCGTTTTGGACGTGTGACCTATCGTTAGAATCGTAAAAGAACAAGCTATCACCTCCAATTAGAATCACATTAAAATCATTTACGCATCTCAAGTTATAACAGTTTAAAGACAACTTTGTCAGAATCGACGACATAATTATTTGATTTTTACTTCCAAACAACTTAAAAAACAACCAAGTTAAACGAAAACAACCCAAAACTCATAAAACCAGTATTCATAATCATATGTTACTATTTTCAAAAGCCAAACAACAACATTCATCATGCACTTAGCTTATCTAACTTGCCAATTATGACTTACCCACATGTTTTTATTCTATCACTTTTCGTAAACAAAATCACAAATACATGACATCAAGTCCCCTATTCAAATGTTACTACCACGATGATTCATCTTTTCCACTAATTCATCCATCATACCACATATTTATCCACCATATACGTTCAACATATTCACCCAGCACATGTTCAATTCATACAACATACTACTACATAAATACACACAGCACACAATAAGCACATAACGATCCCGACACATATCCCATGGTGACCGGTTCAAAATTGTAGGGCGAGTTCGCGACTTTAGGACGTCTCCCAAGTCTTTGCATTAGCTCCTACAACCTTTACCCGGGTTCATTTTAATTGACTCCCTAGATTCATTAGATTCATTGGTTACAGAGTTTCGGGATCGTCTCTCGATACCATTTGTAACACCCCATACTCCAAGTGCCTTACCAGGACCACTCGGGTATGAGGATGTCACCATCTCGGTTACCCGAGGCATGATAATCATAAGACAATGAAGAAACATACTTTATTAAATAAGTTTAAGTGATTACATTACAAAACCAACTGTAAGCAAAATACAACTGTCCTCAAACTATAAACCAACCGAAAGGAACCATTCTAATAAACACAGCGGAAGACTAAAGACTCGATATGTGATGACTCCATCCCAGCTAGATCCCACGCGTATCCAAGATATACCGCTAAGCAATCGCTCACCACCCCGAATGGATCACCACAGTTTTTAAAACATTTAAACGGGGTCAGTACTAATCACACAACTTATATATATATATCAATAATAAGACAAACAGACATTTGAACTGTCACACACACACACACACCACCAACCAATCCCCATCATCTCAATACCGATCGTCCACTTTGGACCAGCCCCGCGATGGGGGACCGCAGCCGTTCCCACCTAAGCCCCGCTCATCGTACGAGCGATAACCCTGTCCATTAATGTGCACATCCCCTTTCGTGGCGGGTTCCACGAAGGGCGAAACTAGGGCGTGAGATCACTCCCGCAAGTGACCCCACTCAGCCGAGAACGCATCTCGAGAACCATCAACAAACGCAACCACAATCACAATCACAATCACAATCACAATCATCATATCAAACAACTAACTACAGCACATCACCAATATCCCATTATGGGACTAATACTGAGTAGGAAATCCTACCTGGAAAGCACAACACGCAGACGGTATCTACAGCTGTATCAAAACGGCTCCTCTACGAATTCTCCTCCTATCATACAGCACATAAAGACTACACATCACAAACTACACACCAAAACCCCCAATTCCTAAATTAGGGTTTCACCAATCTTAACAAAACATTATAGAAATTATATTAAAAGCTTACCCTCGACGCAAGGAATCCAACGACACGAACTACGATACGAACTGACCGTCTGAACTCCGGGAATTGTCAAGAACGCGATTAGGAAGAAGAACTAGTTGCTTTCTCTCTTAAACAGGTTTTAGGTTTTGTAAAAAGTGATTTAAAACAATGACGATTATGTTTAAATACCTTAATCGCGTAATTAACAAAACCCGAGAAAACTCCCCCGTAAAACCGGACACTCGATCGAGTACCCAAGGTACTCGATCGAGTACCCCCTTACTCGATCGAGTACCCCAGCTACTCGATCGAGTACCCAACAGGTCAGAAACTATTTTACTTCGCAACTTGCCCATACTCGACAGAGTAAGGGCTACTCGATAGAGTACCCCCAAGACTATAAATACGGAGTATTACAAAGCAGATTTTCACTGGGTCATTTCATACTGTGCTTACATCTGCAGGATTCGAGTTGAAGAAAATATCCAACCTTTATCAGGTTTAGTTATTTCCCAGGGCCACTCGAGGAGTTGTAACTGAAATGCATGGTCATGCTCGAATGATGATTCGTTTATCAGTTAAGTTACTCTCTAGTCGGGAAAACCACTCTTGATATTGATCACTTGTAAAATACGACCTTTGTGAATACGGATTTTGCAAATTGTTTTACATTGAGTGGGAGAAATTTTAGGATATGAGAATCGGTTATTGCACATACACTTGTGAGGACAAGTGGGAGTTTGTTGGAGCTTGTGTCCTCCACAGTTAGTGTGATAACATTTATAAATCTCTTATAGGTTCACAAGGGTATACTTAGTATTTTATCAGTTGATTAACGTTTACTTAATAACGGTTGGCTTGCTAGAAGTTTGACGTTATTATCATACTGATGGCGGTGATCAACTGGTCCCTAAAAGTCACACCTAAAGGATGTTTTTGAGAGATGTGATTGTATGAAAATATAATCACATTGATGCCTTATATGACTAAAAGGTTAGTCCATGTATTTGACTAAACAGTTAGTCAATGTGATGATGAGACGATTATTTAATACAATTAAATAATATTAGCTGAGACGAATTAACAGTTAATTCGTAAATTAAATATAAACTGTTATATTTAATTAATGTATATAATGTTAGCTTAAACGAATTAAGATGTTAGTTCGTAATTAAACGCAACCAGTTATATTTAATTAAAATATTATAAATATGCGATATTTATAGTTAAAGTATATATTATACGACATTGTCATGATTGACAGACCGGTATTAATAAATCGACTACAAACTCTTGTTTGTGGACTTATTAAGTACATGTTGATATAATTGACAAATGATAAAAATAATACACATTATATACATTTTTGGATAACAACCTAAAATAAGGAGATTTTTCTCCTTATTTGGTTTTTATCACTCGGTCAAAGTAGAGAAAAGAGGAAGAATAAAATCTTCCTATTTTGACTCTATTTTGGACGGTTTTAAGAGGGTATATGAGGATCATTTTTCTCTACCCTTTTGACTTAATTCTCACATCACACAAACTCTAAAAAAATTCATAAGAAATTAGGGATCTATTCTAGCAAAGAAAAGAGGCATTTCCTAAAGCATTTTGGGTGCAACGATTAGGAGAATATCAATCTCGATATTGTTCGTAGGCCATATTGCTAGGACCAAAGGTTGATTCTAATCTCTACTTTTGTTTATCCAATTTCATTTATGACTAGCAATTTCATGTATCATAATTCGTTATAATCCGATTTTTTCTTGATGAAGTATACGGATATTTCCTAGAACATATATAACTATAAAATATATATTTTATTAAATTTAAATGACGTGTCCCGTGTCCTAAATTTCATGGGATGCCGTGTCACGTTTCCGTGTCGTGTCAGTATCCATGTCCGTGTCCGTTTTGGTGCAACCTAGGCTCTGAGTTTGTACCCAACACTTCATTGACCTTCTTGTTTCCTAGTCTTTTACCATTATTCTCCAAATAAGTCGATTTTCACTGCCATTGGTTAATGAGGTTTTACGAATAGAAAAAACAGTAGATTAAAGTTAAAGTATATGGTTCATAAGAATAATTCAAAGTAAGTCTCACCTTCTCATATTAATCCCAATTAATGTTTAATTGGAAATAATCCTAACTATTACATCATTTAACTTTCACTGTTCTCATCCCGTAATTGACCTGTTATAACCGGTTTCCTAACAGGTGATAATGTGGGTCCATCTTTTTTCTATTTTCTCTTATTTCTTCTTTTCATCTTCTTCCTTCTTTTAATTTCTTCTTTCTTCTTCTTTTTTTTTTTGATAAGGAAAGGAAACTAGGTTAATGATTAATCAACCTATAAAATACTCACGGATGAGAGTGAGAGCGGTAATAGAAGTCGAAGACTTCCAAGTTACCATGAAAAGCATAATAAGAAGAAAAGAAGAAAAAGACACAAAGCAGAAAACTTTCAAAAGAAAGTTAGACAAGCTTTAGACTACTCTCAACTTCTAACAAGCAGCAAAAAATTAAAAATAAAATAAAATTATAGTCTATAGCAAGGCAAAACAATATGCTTTAAGGAAATAAACTAAGCAGAAAACAAGAAAACAATTTCAAAACCCCAAAGAGGGGAAAAAAAATTCTAGATCTGTGATTCTCCATCACAATTTTAAATCGTGTTTCACAATAAACAAATGATAAGCTTCCAAATCTCATATAAATTTATCTCATATAAATTTTCTTGCTTAGTTTTCCGATCTAAACCTTCATTCTTTAGACATATGACAAAAATTGATCTCCTAGGCTAAAATGGAGAACAAAATAAGTCAGTCTGAAAGAAGGTAAAAATCAGAAAATATAACTAAAGAAAATGCTTTTCTATTGAAAAGATTCTCAAAGAAGCTTAATGAAGTTGCATTTCTATGGACAAAATAACTGAAGAATAGAGATGAAGAAATAAGATAAAGAAAGGCAAAGACCCATTTCTTATTTTCTAGGTTTTTGTGATTTCTAGAGGATTTTCTCCCTCTACAAATTTAGAGAGAGTAAGATACCCCTTTTTGATTTTCTCCCTCTACAAATTTAGAGAGAGGGAGATACCCCTTTTTTCTCCGTAGGGTTAATTAATTTCTTCTTTCATTTTCCTTATAGTCCCCTTTTTATTTCTTTAATTATTTCTCCCATTAAATCTGACCCACAATTAGATTGATACCATGACATCCAAAATTAATGAAAATCATTCGAAATCAACCAGGAAAGCGTCTTGTATTCCCTCATTTGTCGTTGAGGTTTCAGCGAATCCGACACAGCTGATGTGGGTACCTTCCATGGTTGTCTTAACGCTGGAATCAGAGCTTCTTTCTCTTGCAACTCTCCCTCGCTATCAAGCTGGTGTAGGTATTTAATCCCCAAAATATAAAAAACCCAATTTGCCGTGGAGCTTAGATAATTAAATAAAATTACTTAAATGGACGGTGGAATTAGGCGAGATGGAATTGCATTTGTTGTAATTGTACACCTACTGACAAACTCATCGTTTTTTTTATCAAAAACATTAAATTAAATAAAGTCAATCACCATACCATCTTGAGTAACCAAAGAATAATCAAAGCACTAAGAATCAATCAAATAGAAGTGATACAATTCTGGTTGGTAATAGCAAGAAGGAGAGTCGAACTCGGGTCTCCTCAATAGACAAGCTAATCACAACATAGGAGTCCTAATCATACTAGATAAATGAGCCGAGTAGTCGGGTTCGACTAGGATGCAAGCTAGCTGGTAGTTAGTTAATTAAAATAAAGATGATTTCCATCATCCGTAGGAGTACTTGATTAAAATAATGACGATTTCTATCGTCAGTAAAATTGCCTTAAGCGTAGGACAGTAGGAGTATTATTTCCATTAGAATTATTCATTATTATTTGTATAAGTAGCTTATGTTGTATTAGGATTTGATTCATCCAAGTTATAATAAAATTTCAGAAAACGATCAAGTTTTGATCACAAAATCAGGTTTGTACGGTTATTTTCAAATCTCATTTAAATAACGATCGACGTCGTTATTTAAGCACTCATTGACTCGAATTTAGGCGAATTCTAGTCAAATACCCACTGAGAATCCCACTCAGTCCTTCGTGAATCAAGGCCCGAGTTCGAATCTGAATCCCAGCAACGTTAGTTTGCTATTTTTCGCTTCCGTACTCAGATCATTAGTGGTTACCAGAGCCAGGTTCCGAATCCTCTGTCACTGTGGACGGTTACGAAGAAGACAATTTGGTCCATAGGATTCGAGAGATATTGCGAACCCTACCAGAGAAGGCTGGATGAATGCAGCCTCGTCGCGTGTTGCAGCAAGACGAATTCAAGATCACCGAATTACCTGAATTCGGAGGAAGCACTGATCTAGAGGACTACCTGCATTGGGAAAGAAAAATCGAACGGATGTTCGAATTTAAAGAGATAGATGATGAGAAGAGGTGCAAATAAGCGATTCTAAAGCTCAGTGGAAACGCGTCCTTATGGTACGAGAATCTTAAGGCGGATCGTGCTCGGGAAGGCAAAGAAAAAGATGAATTCGTGGGAGTCACTTAAGCGCAAACTACGCACGAGGTACGTCCCAAACAATTATAGGATTGATTTATTCCATAAATCCGCAGAATTAATGCAAGGGAGTATGAGTATTGCGGAGTATATTATAGAATTCGAAAAGCTCGCTATGTTGTGTGAAGTCGATGAAATAGAAGAACAGAAGATGGTGCGATTCTGTCGAGGTTTAAACCGTTCTATTGCTAATGTTGTCGATTTGTAGAACTACTCATCCTTTGATATGCTTTGTAATTTAAGTTTGAGAGTTGAAGCTCAATCAAAGACCAGCAGTAACCAGTCCAACAACACTCCATAATTTATTCCGTGGAACAGACTCGAAGCACCCGAAATTGCAACTGGTTTCAGGAGTACGAACTCGAAATCTTCAATTAATCCAAATCCTCCGCTGAAAGACAAACGGGCTGCCGTGTACCAGGAGCAAAATTTATCCAAAGTGCGTTGCTTTAAGTGCCAGGGATTCGGTCATTACAACCATTCTTGTTCGAATAAGAGAATCGTCACGCTAAGGGAGGCTAATTCTTATCGGAAATGAATTGAGTGATGAGCATATCAGAGAAGAAGGTTTATTTTGCACAAATAAAGAAAGCATCTAGGAGGATAATGAGGTTATTTTCGATGTCCCTGTTTATGACACTACTGTAGATACCCAATATCTGCACCTTCCAAAAAACCACCCGATGATGATCGGACTATAACGTGTTTTTGATATGCGTGCGTGGATTGGATATACCTGAGACGGTTTAATGCACTACTCGGATTTGAAAAGTGATTTCAAAAATGGTTTTCTAACCTCATTTGCATTAAAACAACACTATTTAGAGTTAAAACCGTCTTTGGACCCAAAACTGACTCAGAAACCCGCAACTCGTGTCAACCTGAGTCAACCCGAGTCAACCCAGGTCTCGAATGTCAAAAATTATGCCATAAATTGTTTTATCTTGCAATTTGCATTAAAATGACACTAACTAGAGTCAAAACCGACACCGGGCCAAAAACCGACTCAAAATTCAAATCCCGACTCACACGGGTCAAACTCGAGTCAAGGACACAAAATACCTACCCTAAATAACACCCAAGAGCAAGCTTAGATGGCTAGGCAATCACATAAGACCACAAATCACAACCAACAAAACATTGGTTAGAACAAATGGAAAATCCAAATTTCCGAAAAGGACAGGACACCCCATTGCGTAGCAGGGTGGCTCGCGCCTCTTTAGGCTTCCTGCTTAGCCTCTAGGCAAACTAAACCGACCTATCACCCCACATTTCTCTATAAATAGCTACCATCACACAACACAATTATCACGTGAGCGTCCGCCCCTTCACCTCTCCCTTAAACTTCTAGACTCGACTTCCTAAGTCAAAAAATCGACACGTGTTTTCAACCTACCGGTCGAAAACACAAGCCTTACACATTTTGTTTGGTACCGTCGCTGTGCATTCGACCGACCTATTCGACCAACTCAAAATTAATCAACATCTTTTTCAACAACATATTTTCAACTCATTTTCAAAACAAAATCCTTTTTTAAGGCACTCTTTTTAACTTCTTTGATCGCGAGTAGTCACAACGCGAAAATCGTCTCTAAAGTCGTCTACCTCGCAAACATCAATACACGTAAGTTTGAGGGTGTAAACAACTCACTTACTTCATGTCTTTACTATTTTCATAACTTTATAAACATGAACAATGCATAACACGATTCAAATATAGGTTAGATGAGCCAAAACCAAGTTTTGGCCTGAGACAGAAGCTCTTTTCTATGCAAAGAGACTTGCGCCTCTTATGCCTTCTCGGGGCAGACTCAAACATGTTTGAGTTCGTCTTTCCTCCATTTCATTTCTTATTTGCAATCGATTTTTACCATTTTAAACTTTTTAAATCATTTTTATGACAAACTTTTTAACCATAAATCGTAATCACCCTTGGTTCCTTATACCATAACAGTTTAATCTGTGACTCGATGATATTATTGGTTAATTACAAATTAAAGGGTATTGTTTTAGCAAGAATTCTCACAAAGATAATGTCCTGCTAGGGATGTAATTGCAGGGCAATCTAACTCAAAATAAGTAGCCTGACTAGTACGACAGATTGAATAAAGAACAAATACAAAAGTAAGACACAAAGATTATATGTGGAAATACCCTGGGAATAAGGGAAAAAACAACGGGCACCAAGCTAGGAGGGATTTATACTATGATTTTAGGTATCTTGACAGGGAATCTGTATATCAGGCAAGGAATAAAATATGGTAGCTTAATAATATTGGTAAGTAGTTTATGAATACAGAAATGGGAGTAAAAATGCGAGTGAGTAAGTCAGTGTCCTCTCTTTTCTTCTTCTTTGCTATTAATAGTGGCCTTGCAACAGTTCTTTAAGGTTGTTTTAGGCTTTCCTGGTAAATAGGCCTCGTGCCCTATTTACCCGGGAGTAGTTAGTTGACTCCAAGAGTTGGTCGCCGAGATTTTTGCTGGGTTGACTGCGTTTAAGTTGTTGTGGGCTTTGTTGAATAGGTCTTCCGTGTAAATAGGAACCACTTTTGTGAACTTTAGATGTTGCCTGACGCGTTCTGGTTGTGCTTATCATGTGGCTTGGTGAGATATCCCTTCAGGCCTGGCCTGATTGATGCCTGACCCGTCTTTCCCTTCTGGCTGGTGCCTACTTAGGTGCTTCAATGCCTTGTACTAAATGTCTTCCATTCAGGCATAGCTTGAACATTGCCTGATTCTTGTCTGATCAGGCTGGGTAAATCTGGGCCCAACAATTGCCCCTTATCTTCTTATTCCTAGTGGATCTGGCCAGAGATAAGGAGATAAAAATTCGGACCAGGCAAAGAGTATAGGGATATTTTACCGGAAAAGAGTTTGAGCTCCTTTTAACTTCTATAACGGCTAATACTCATAAATGAGGTGGGTTCATCAAACCCTAGGAGAGTCATGATTGGATTTGTCCACTTGTGTTACCCGTTAGATTTTTGCGGCTATAAAATGCTTGATTTGTTTTATTTGCTTTCACATTCCCATTCTTCAACTTTAAAATTTCCTCTTCTTCTTAAACCCTTCTTTGAAAAATCAATCTTTATATTTTAATCATAAAAAATGGCCGGAGGAAGGAGAAAGACTGCTGCATCAAAGGCTGCTGCTGGGGCTGAATAGGTTCCAGTAGTGGTTGATGTTCCAGAAGTTATTCCTGAAGATGAAGTTATGGAGATTTATGCCCCTCCATAAATTCTGTCTATGACGTACAAGGGTGTCACTTTTGCCCTTGTAAAATCTTTGTTTGCTTATTTTCCCGAGGCTAATCAACTGAAGCCCTCTTGTGAGCATTACTTGAAAGGTAGGGGTCTTCTTCCTTCTAATGCTGAAGTCTGGGTCCCTGAGAATGATCCAGTCAGGGCAAATTGGTGTAGTCCTGGCTGGTTTTGTATCCTTAAGTGGGCGTTTAAAGGAGACTGCAAGCTTCCACTTTCTCCGTTCATGGTTGAAGTTATCAGGGCCATCAAAGTTGCCCTTTTCCAACTTATACCAATGTTTTGGAAGATTGATCATTCTGTTGAACACTTATGTGCCAAACATAACTTGATAATTACTCTTGAAGATTTCAACAATGTTTATCATTTGAAAAGCAATACCACTGGGCATTTCAATCTTCGAGTCAGGGCAAAGATGACTCATCTGATTACAAATTTTGATTCAGGTGACGACAAGGGTTGGGCTACAACTTATGAAGGGGGTAAGTTCTTTTCCCTGCATTCAATTCAGGTTATAATATTATGTAGATTACATTTTGAAGATAGACTTACTTGTATTGTGTTTGTAGTGGCTGATTGGGCTAATAACTCTGATGCTGAGGGGTCAGCTGACCGGATTGCTGCTTTTATGGCCCTTCCTAATGAGGAGAAGGCGTGGCCTGCCTGCTTTGGGCAGGCGCCTATGCCTCGTTTCAAGAAGGCTAAATTGAGTACCTACAAGGCTGCTAGGGGTGCTAAGGCTTCAAGGGCCTCTCATCAAGCAGTAAGTTTTTGTCTTTTCTTTGTGAGTTTTATTGGCTGAACACATGTTAGTATTACTGATATCGAGTTCCGTCGTGTAGCCACCAGAGCTTCTGCCAGGATTGCTAGTTTTGGCCTGTCTTTAGTAAAGGCAGGCGTTTCTCAAATCACAGGGGAAAAATCTTAGAGCAGTGAGGCTATAGGGAGTGATAGCACTTTGCAAGTCCAAGCGCCTGCTCATCAGGCTCAATTGGTGTCTCCTCCTCAGGTTATTGTTGACGGTTGATGAGCCTAGTCAGGGTGGAAAGAGAAAAAGGTCGGATGACGCTTCTGAAGGAGTTGGTGAGATTAGGGAGGTTAAGGCTAGGCTTGATGAAGTTCAATTTGCTAAGGAACAGATCCAGGCTCACTCTTTCTTAGTTGATGACCCCTATTACAAATATCAGGTCGAGGAGTCGTCTGCTCGGGCATTGGCTGCTATGTATCGTTCCAGGGACTGTGCTGCTAACCTGGTAACTATGATGCAGGAGGTATGATTCTTTTCTCAGTTATATTTTGGTTATATGTTTCTTATTTTGGTTTGCCTGATTTGTAGTCTTCTTGTAGAATATAAATGATATGCTGAGGGGTGCCTGTCAGCTGGAATCTTCAAATGCTATCAAAGATACTTTGGATTGGGAAGTGCAATGCCTGAAGAAGGATGCTGATTCCCTGAAGACGGATTTAGAAGTGCCAAAAACGAAGAATGAATTTTTAAATAAGGAGAATGAGGCAAGCAAATCAAGGTTGGTTGTGGAGACATCAAAGTTAGGGTCTGCTCAGAACGCTCTGAAGTCTATCCAGGCCAAGCTTATCATTGTCCTGGAAGAATTGAAAGCTAGAAAGCAGGCAATGCAGGATCAGTTAAAGGCAAATGAGGAGCTGGCTGTTGAAAGGGACGTGGTGCAGGGTAGATACAAGGATGCTGCCATGTATTTTTTGGCAAGGTTCGTGTAGATGCCATGAAGTTGCCTGTTGAAGTCAGGCCATACTGAAACCCAGAGCAAGAGATGGCTGATGTTAATGCCACATATTCTGACCTTTGCAAACTGCATGCTGATGACGAGGTTGATTCTCCTCCATCTAAAGAAAAAAGTAGTGAGCGTGACGAGGAAGAGGATGATGAAGAGGAGGAGGAGGCATCTGATGAGGGCACTGTTTCTGCTACTGCTTCCAAGGCAAGCTGATAGCTTAGTTTTTAGAGTAAAATTTTTTGGCCCATCTAGGGGAGGATGTTCCATGGACAAACTATCTTTAAATCTGCTTTGTAGGCCGGTATTTTGTCCTACCCAGGGGGGATGTTCCTTGGGAAAACTTTGAATTTCCTGTTTTTGCCTTAACGTAATTTGAAGGTGTTTTCTTGTTCCTTTGTGTGTCTTGGTTTGATTAAGTGGTAATTGTAATTTTATACCATTTTGTTAAGGTAACGCCTGTCAGGAGGGCTTATGGCCCTCAATCCTTTTTTAGGAAATCATGACTTTTTGCCTGTCTGGAGGGCTTTTCTAGGTAAGAGGGGTGGTTGCCAGTCAGGGGGGCTTATGGCCCTCAGCCTGTCAGGACGGCTTAAAGACAAGTGGTCTGGTCTTTTTCCACCATCATACTTGTCTTTTCATACTGAGCACAGTTTTTTTGTGTATTTTTGGATGTGGCAAAAATGCCAAGGTTTGTGAAGCATTTCAGGGATGCTGTTGAGGTTGGGTGAAGTGGCCCTCAATCCTGAATGTTTGTTTAAGCCTGTGATTATAATGATCTAGATAAATTATAGAAAAAGGCGTAAAACAAGTTTCCAGGATTTAACATAATATCATGGTAGAATTTGTATTTATATAAGAATATAACAGGCAGGTATTCAAGCAAGATGGCAGTTAGCAGGAAAACATGTATTGATAGCATAAAAAGGTCATATGATTTTATTCATGGGTTTTCATATAAGGCTTAGCCAGGTAAGAGACAGAGTTAATGGCCTTACCTGATTTGGATCATAGGATAGTAAGTTTATACATGGAATAGTTTTAGATGGGAGATGTTCCAGGATCTGGGGATCATTTCTCCTTCCAGGGTTTGTAGCCTGTAGGCTCCCTGTCCTACTATTGAATCAATCAGGTAAGGTCCTTCCCATGCAGGAGCTAGTTTGCTAGCATTCTTGTCCTTGGTATTTGGGAAGACTTTTCGTAGGATTAGGTATCCTTCCTTAAATACCCTGATATTTACGTTTTTGTTGTAGCTTCTGGCTACTGTTTGCTGGTAGGAGGCTATTTTGATCTTGGCTGTATCTCTCATTTCTTCTGCCAGGGTCAGGCTATCCTATAGTAATGGCTTGTTCTCCTCTATGGTGTTCAGGCTGCTTCTGGTAGTTGGCACATAGATTTCCGCTGGGATTACTACTTCATAGCCATAGACCAGGGAGTTAGGGGACTGGCTTGTGGTGTTTTAGGTGTAGTTCTGTCAGCCCAGAGGACTAGAGGAAGCTCTTCAGCCCATCTGCCTTTTCTTCTTTTTAGTTTTTTCTTCAGGCATCTGATTACCACTTTGTTGCTGGATTTAGCCTGACTGTTGGCTTTTGGATAGCCTGGTGTAGAGGTGACAAGATTGATATTCCATTTTGCACATAAAGCCATTGTCCTTTTTCCCACAAACTGAGTTCCATTGTCACAAACTATTTCTGAGGGGATGCCATATCTACATATGATATTACGTTTGATGAATGCTATGAAATCCTTTTCCTTGACTTTCCTGTATGAGTCAGCCTTTATCCACTTCGAGAAATAGTCCGTCATGGCTAACACATAGACTTTTTGTCCAGGAGCTTGGGGTAGTTTGCCTACAATATCCATTCCCCACTTCATGAATGGCCAGGGAACTGAGATGGAGTGTAATAGCTCTGATGGTTGATGGATGAATGGGGAATGACGTTGGAAGGCTTCACATTTGGAACTGTAGGCTAGAAACTCAGCCCTAGGGTTGGCCAGAAGTAGCCTATCCTTAGATCTTTGCTAGCCAGGCTTCTGCCGTCATTGTGATTTCCACAGTATCCATCATGTATGTCCTGAATAACCTGTTCAGCTTCATGAGGTTCCAGGCATCGCAGATAAGGTCCAGCCTGAGACTTTTTCAACATAATGTTATTTATAATAGCATAGGTAGAAGCTTTAATTCTAAGGGCCCTCGCTTCATGCGTGTCTTTGGGTAGTATCCCCTGTAAGAACCAATCATAGTATGGTTTGGTCCAAGAATTTGCGTCCTCATTAATGGGACAGATTTGGTCAGGTTTTGTAATGGTTGGTTCTAGCAGATGAACAATAAGTATTTTATCTAATACAGCTGGGCTGAAATTTGATCCCGCTGGCCAGGGCATCAACCTGAGTGTTCAGGTCTCTTGGTATTTGATCAATGTCAAATGAACGAAATTCTTTGCAAAGGTTTTTAACATAGTCTAAATAAAGAATCATTTTTGAATCCTTTGCAGCATAGGTTCCTTTGACTTGATTAGAAATTAAAAGTGAGTCATTTTTACCTTGAGATTTTTCACACCAAGATCGATACATACCTTGAGTCCAGCTATCAGGGCTTCATATTCAGCTTCATTGTTTGTTGCTTTGAATTCACAACTAATAGCCTGAGCTATTAGATATCCCTGTGGTGATTTTATTACTAAGCCTAGGCCAGTTCCTCTCATATTTGTTGCTCCATCTACGTGTAAGGTCCATTCCTGGCCTAGTTTTTGGGTGTCTAGATGATTGACCTCTTTTATGAGGTCTGGTTCTAGGCTGGGACTAAATTCAGCCACAAAGTCTGCTAAGGCCTAAGATTTAATAGCTGTCCTGGGTTCAAAGGTTATGTCATAAGTAGTTAGTTGTACTGACCATTTTGTCATTCTGCCTGATAGTTTAGGTTTTCTTAGGACAGATTTGATAGGCAGGTTGGTCCTGACAATTATTTGGTGACTCTCAAAGTAAGGTCTATGTTTTGTGCAGGATATAATTAAAGCAAGTACGTATTTTTCAAGTAATCCATAACTTGTTTCTACGTCTAGGAGACTTTTACTTACATAATAGACAGGGTGTTGTTGGCCTTCAACCTCCTTGGTCAGGACTCCACTTACTGCAGTTTCAGTGACTGATAAGTAAATCGTCAGGGGTTATCCTTTATTAGGTTTGGCCAGTAATGGAGGAGTAGCCATGTAGGTTTTTAAATCTTGCACGGTTGTTTCGTGTTCAGGCATCCATTTGAATGACTTGTTCTTTCTGAGGAGGTCATAAAAGGATCTGCATCTTTCAGATGATCTAGATATGAAGCTATTCAGGGCTACAACTCTTCCTGTTAATCTTTGGATATATTTGACTGATTTGGTAGATTCCAATTCCAGGATGGCTTTTATCTATTCTGGGCTGGCTTCAATCCCTCTTTTTGTCACCATATATCCTAGAAATTTGTGTGAAGAGACTCCAAAGTGGCATTTGGAGGGGTTGAGCTTTATATTGAATTCTTCCAGGATTTTGAAGGCCACTTCCAGGTCTTTTACATGATCTTCTGCCTTTTTTGATTTGACCACCATGTCATCAATGTAGACCTCCATTATGTCACCAATTTGATCTTTGAACATCATTTTGACCAGGTGTTGGTAGGTTGCCCCTGCATTCTTCAGGTCAAAGGGCATTGCTGTGTAACAATATATGCTCCTTTCCGTGATGAATGCGGTGCTTTCCTGGTCAGCTGGATGCATCTTGATCTGGTTGAATCCACTTGAGGCATCCATAAATGATAGTAGTTCGTGACCTGCTGCAGCATCTACCATTGCATCAATGTGAGGGAGTGGTGATATGTGCATTTTATATAGTCTTTTTTAGCCTTTATGCACGTATTTCTATGTGATTCTCGTAGTTTTATATTACGAAATGCCCCGAATAGTCTACTTTGGTTTTAATTGCAGGAATGGACCCGAAAGTAACGGAATCATGCCTTTCATTGCCCTTTTAGCTTGCATTTACGGAGATGGAAGAATTGGAGCGGAATTACTAAAGCCTCGGGAAGCGTGAAGTGGTATCAGAAGCTAAATCAACGAAACAAGAGCGGGTTCAGTAGTGATTGACTCGATCGAAGCCTTTTGTTAGCCATTCTGTTCGATCGAGTACATATGGATGGCGAGAAGACCTCGATCAAGACCCTGCTGTTCTCGATCGAAAGGTGACCTTTCTGTGGTTCTCGATCGAGCAGATGTTTTACACGATCGAGAGTTTTGGTTAGAGGATTGCTCGATCGAGAAGTTTGGAAGTGCTCGATCGAGTATTTCGCTATTTGACGTGAGATTTTCTCGCGTAGACTTTATATCTTAATTACATTTTAGGTTAATAAAATATCTTTCCTATATAAAGGGAAGACTAAACTAGGTTTAATTATCTCTTCATTCTGCATACTTTACACGGAATCATTGAGTAATCATTCTCTGTTAAGTTTGTCGTTGCTTTTCATTTTAGGATCTCAAACTTTTGTAATCTTTCTCTACTCTCCTTTATTCAACCTAATTCCTTTGCGCAATTTAGTTTCTTGTCTCTTAATCTTTATTAGCAGTGATTTCAGTTTATGCAATTTACTCTTAATCATTTTAATACCATGTCTATCATTACTTCATTTATCGTTGTTAGTTTCGTTATCACCATGAGTAGCTAAACCCCATAGTGCTAGGATTAGGGGAGTCATGATAATAAAGCAATAATATTATAATTAGATTAGACGGTTTTGATTGTGAGAATTGATTCATAGCAATTTAATTGTAATCGTTTAGTTTAGTGCACGCTTCTAAACTAGTTAACCCGGTTAATTTCAGACCTAGATCGAAGATTAGAATGAATAGACCTGTTACGAACAATAGACTACACTAATGAGGGCGGAAGCTAAGTTAGTAGTATTTTAGGGCGGATAGCGGACCGGAAGGACCTTTCCTTTACCCTTCTCACATCAGACCGTCTGACCTTACCTTTAGCAGAATTGTGTGATATCATGGTGAACCGACATCCTAGCATCTCTCTCTCTCTCTCTATTTGATCATATTTTTATATCTTTCTTTTCCTTTTTATTGTTCTCTCTATGCTTTATTTTTAGTTCAGTAGTTTAGAAATCAAATCAAACACCTCAATTTGTTACCGTGACGGACTAGAATAACAAGTAGATATAATAGGGTCCCTGTGGAGTATGATACCCGACTTACCTCTGCTATATTAGTTAGAGCCGGTTGGTTTATTTTTGATAGGGTTAAGATAGCCGTGTCAAATTATGGCGCCGTTGCCGGGGAGGCAATTAGTCTATTTATTTGTCTTATTTTAGTGTGTTTTAGTCTCAAGGGATTTTTAATTCCATGAGACAGTTCTATTCTTTTTCTTTCTTAGTTTTGTGTATGCCCAAGTCCAACAGGTCGGAATTAGTACCAGCTGATCCTGAACCGGAGCGGACTTTTCAGCGTAGACAAAACTTACTGAGAAAGAATCGTCGAGAGGAACTCTTGAGTACTCTTGAACTTGTTCTTGAAAATTTCACTTTTGCGGCAGATAAGTCTTTAGAGGAAGACATTTCTATTTCTGCAACCAAATCTGTGAAGATGCCTAACATTGCTAGTCATTATGAGCCGACAGCTGAGTTTATTCCTAAGGGTTTCAAGCTTTCGACTGATGATGAGGGGAATACCTTTGATATTCGGCCCTCCTATATTAATCTGGTGGAAAGAAACCTATACAGAGGAGTAGCTGGTGAGGATCCAAGGAAACAAATAGAGGTCTTCGGGATTATTTTTCTACCATTCCCGCTACTAAGGGAGTGACACAAGACAAGATAAAGGAAGTCCTATTTCCTTTTTCTCTTACTGATGGAGCCCGGGAGTGGTTAACTGATTTGGATAGGACTGCAACTGGGATCAATGATTGGGAGACCTTGGCTCTTGATTTTTACAAAAGATACTTCCCTTCGCAGAGAACTAACGCATTGAGAGGGCAGATTACGAGTTTCAAGCAGACTCCGACCGAGAATTTGTACGAAGGATGGGGTCGATTTAAAAAGTTGGTTCAGTCTGTCCCACATCACGGGTTTAACCAGTGGTTTTTGTGCAACCAGTTCTACAATGGGTTGTATGATGACCACCGTGCTATTTTAGATGCTCTAGCCAATGGTCGATTTCAGAAGAACATTGATGATCATAAGGGCTGGGGTATTATAGAAGAGATGGCTACCCATTTTGCTGAATATGGGAATCCTAGAAGCGGTACTAGAACGGTCTCTATAGATAATAGTGCACTTGTGGCTCATATGGAAGCCATGAATGCCAGATTTGATAAGTTCAAATTGCAGGCCGCGGGAAACCAATAGACGGTTCACTTGTTGACTAAACACGAGGCCGTCTCAAGTGAGAGATGTGGAGAAAATGGTCATACTGCAGTGTAGTGCTTAGCTGAGAAGGAGCAAGTCTGTGCCTTTCAACAATATAGGCAAGGAGTCTCCTATTACAACAACCAAGCTGGAGTTCATCCTAATTTGAGATGGACTAGTTAAAATGTCTTGAATCCTACACCTCCACCGCAACAACAAGTTTATGTACCGCCTCATAAAAATAAACAACAAGGCTTTCAGAAGCCTCCATATTTCCCACCGTCGCAACAAGGTACCTCTTCTAGTGGCATAAGTGAAATAGCTGAGTTGAAGTCCATGGTGCAATCATTGACGATTCAATTGCAGAAAAGTAACCAAGCAAAAGATGCTTCCATTAAGTCACTTGAATCCCAGATGGCTCAACTGGCTACTAATCAAGCTTCAAGACAACCGGGTTCTTTACCGTCATAACCTGACAAGAAACCACATGAGACGGTAAATCTGATCAATTTGAGGAGTGGTCTTTCTTACGAGGGACCCAAAAATGCTGACGGAAAATGCTGGATTTACAGACCCGGAAGTTGAAGTTGCTGTACATAAACAATCGTCTTTTGACGAAAAAGTGTTGAATTCACGAGATGTCCTCGATCGACTGATTTCTGTTGGTCGATTGAGGGATTATGCTGAAAAAGTCCTCGATCAAGGGAAAGAAAGTGCTCGATCAAGCACTGAGGAAAACACTGTTCTCGATTGAGTGGATCAAAGTGCTCGATCGAGCACTAATGCTGAGAAAAGTTCTCGATCAAGAGGTACTACTCCTCGATCGAGCAACCTGGATGCTGAAGTTGATAATTCGTTGTTAAAGTCCACTTTGAACAACGATAAGAAGAAACATGCAGACCCGTCTATTCCAATTACGGTCCCATTTCCAGGAAGATTGCAGAGCAAGAAGATTGAGCAGGAATTCGGTAAGTTTGCCGAAATTTTGAAAAGTTTTCATGTTTCTGTACCGGCTGAGTTACTAACCCAGGTACCATCCTATATGAAATTTATGAAAGATATTTTAGTGTGTATGAGGCATATAAATGACCATAAGACGGTGACTTTAACTGAAGCGGGCACTGCCCTTATTCAAAATAAGACCCCACCTAAGTTGTCTGACCCGGGTAGTTTTTCTATACGGTGTCATATAGGGACCCATTTCATTGATAATGCTATGTGCGATTTGGGAGCTAGCGTGAGTGTTTTACCATTGTCTCTTGCTAATAGGCTTAGTTTAACAAAATTTCATTGTACTAATATGACCGTACAGATGGCCGACCGTACTGTATCACGACCTTTAGGTGACTTAGAGGACATACCTGTTAAGATCGGGAAGTTCGTTATTCCCATTGATTTCGTAGTCTTAGATATCCCCGAAGACTCGTATACTCCTATTATTTTAGGACGACCATTTCTATATACCGCTCGTGCAGTAATAGATGTCAGGGGCAGACTTTGACTTTTCAGGTAGGTGATGAGGAGTTGACCTTCTATCAGTCTAGTGTTCGCAGGGCCCCTATGTTGGTCAATCCTTGCAATGCTATTCCCTCTCTGGACCCTGATACGGAATCTCTAAATGCTAGTATAGAGTCATGTGCTGTGATATTAACACCTCCGCCCCAGATTGGGAGCGATATGGAGGACCATTCTGTCATTTCTATTGTTACAGGTTTAGGCGGATTGGACATTAGAGATCCCGGTGATAAGAGTACATTGGAATTTGAGCTCGTTGCTAAAGACGGTGTCAAAGGCGCGAAAGAAGAAGAGATGGACAGGCCCGACAAGGAAAAGAAGAGAGTAAAGGCATATGTAGATGCGGACTACTCTCCTTTGATCAGTTCAAGTACATGGAAGCCTAAAAGGACGGTCCGCGATGCTGAAGGGACCTCCTCCAGTCAGAAGCCTTCTTTTAGGCTGTTCAAGTGTTTTGGAAGATGAGCCGTAGTGCTATTCGGCTTGTAAAAACAATTTGTATTTTGGATTTGTTAGACTTCTTTATTGCGTTTAGACAATAGTAATAGCTTAGTTAGTTTTAATTAGCTTAGGACGAATTTTGATTGCATACTGTTGTTTTGGTATTTTTGCAGGAAGTATTTTTGCGTAATTTACAGGTTTTGGGAAGATGATGACCATAGGGAAGCGTGCCAAGAGAGAAGCCCTCGATCGAACACTTTATGTGCTCGATCGAGCAAATTGCCCAGGTACAAGCTCTCGATCGAGTAATTCCAGTCACTCGATCGAATGGTCATTTTTCAGGGGTTCTCGATCGAGTGGTCTAGTACTCGATCGAGCAAAATTGAAGAGGAAAAGTTCTCGATCGAACAACCAAGAGTTCTCGATCGAGCAGAATACAGCACACAGAGAAAAGTTTTCGATCTAGCACTTTGAAAGCCTTCGATCGATCAAATGGAGGAGTAATATCATCGATCGAGCAGTTTCAAACCACTCGATCGAGTGACTCAAGCAATTAAAGCACACGAGTGAGTCTTTCTACTTCACTTACCTTCATTTGTTTTTTTTTTTTTTTTTTTTTTAATTTCCCCCTTTTTCCCTCGAAAACCCTTAATCCCCTACCCTAATTCATCAAATTCTTCCCCATATCTCACCAAATTAATTACCTAAATATTTTTTAATCATCAATTAAACTGTTTCCCCCTTATTTTCGATTTAATTTGAAGAATTGTAAGATAGGGTTTGCGAAAATCGAAATCATTCGATTTTTGAGCTTTCTTTCGGTTTTTAATTGATCTTTTGCTGGGTAATCGTCATAGGTAAGTTCCATTCCCCTTTTCTTTGATGTTTAATTGCGTTTTTTGCTTTAATTTCAAAATTAGGGTTTCGAAAAGTCGAATTGGGGAAAATCCGAATTTGGTTGATTGTATTTTGATTTGGAACTTGTTTTTTGATTGTAGGATGGATAGTAGTATGTCAACCGTTTCTGCTTCTACTTCCGCTATTACTCCATCCGTTTTTTAGGCGGTGGTCCCTGCTGTTACCACCGCCACGGTCACCACCACCGCGACAACTGATACCGTTATTTTAGTACCAAAAATAATTACCTAGGACAACTAACAGAAGTTAGCGGAAGTAGTCGATCGCCACAGGGAGGCTAATGTATCTATCTGCTAATTACGTCTGTCTAGTAACACATGGGGTTTTTTAGTTGATTTCTAAACTAATGAAGTTTTAAGGTAAGAGAAATAAGGCAAAAGAGTAGTAAAAGTAGAGACAAGCGAAGAATGTAATCAAATAGAGAGAAATATGTCAGGAATTCGGTTCACCATGGCAGTTTACTAACTCGGTCATAAATAGTTCAGACGATCTACTGTGAGAAGGGCAAGGGAAAGGTCTGTTTATAACAGGTCTGTTCATTCCAACCTTCCGATCTAGGATTGAATTTAGCCAAATCAAAGGGTTTAGAAGCGTGCACTCAACTAAACTATTACAGTTATATTGTTAATGACGCAGTTCTCACAGTTAATTATCTGATCTATTCACAACATCGTCAACTCACTACCATGGCTCCCCTAATCCTAACATAAAGGGAATTAGCTACTCATGCTATTGATATTACTAATGATAACAATATTGAATATGCTAATGGAAGACATGATAAATGAATAATGATGAAGCATAAACTAATCAAGATAATAATTAAACAGAGATTAAGAGGCAAGGATTAAAAGCAAACAAAGGAAAATTAAATTAAGAGTAAGAGTCAAGAAGGGTTACAAGAAGATGAATCCGGTAATAAAGAGTAATCAATCGTCAAGCAAAAGAGAAAGAAGGACTGACTGCTTAAGAGAGTAATTAAGAGTATCAAGTGTGATAAAAGATAGATCATTAACCTAATGACGTCTTCCCTTATATAGGGAAGCATTTATATAAACCTAAACACGGAACAAAAATCCCGAGTAGATAAGTAAATCACTCGATCGAGGCATTTCATTCCTCTCGATCGAGTGATTCCTCATCCATTCTCCTCGATCGAACAAATAGGGCTTTCGATCGTAGACCTCCAATAAAACACACTTCGATCGAGTACAGCAGGGACTCGATCGAACTTCTTGCTCTACTAAAACCACTAGATCGACCACCAAAGCTCTCGATCGAGTGACTTCCACTGAAAACAGCTTTGAACTCGCTTGGTCAGCTTCTAAGAACCTCCTTCACGCTTCCTGAGGCACGACATTCTGCTCTAAATCTTCATCTCCTTAAAATGCATGCTAAGAGGAATGTATAAGGTACAATTCCACTACATTAAGGTCCATTCCTGCAAACGAGACGAAACAAACCAAAGCAGCTAATTCGGGGCATTTTGTAATACAAAGCCATGAAAATGATATAGAAATGCGTGCAATAAGAGGCTAAAAAGACTATATAAATTGCACGTATCAAATCTCCCCAAACCGATCCTTTACTCGTCCTCGAGTAAACTAAATGCAACTAATGGAACGGAAACGAAAAATCAGAGCTAGCTATAACTTGTCCACTGAAATCGTTTAATACAATCAAAACTAACAATTATAGCTACGATAGTCAGACGCAAATGAGTTGTATGATGTCTATAAATAAGCTGAACTGTCGACCTTGCAAGACCTTTAAAATCGGACTCTCACGGTCACTCTTCTCTCATGAAGCAAAGGGTAAGTATAAATGTGTAAGAGAAGAAGAGAAATCAGTGACTCACATAAACTACGATCCACATAAACTTGTTTGCAACAAAAATGATAGACGATTCTAATCACCATACATACATTCCAACCAAACAATGTTTGTCACAGCTGAGGGCTTTTAAAAGTTATAGGAAAGTGAGGCTACAGTAAGAAAAGGCAAAACAGTTATAGATAAAGTGGAGGTAGAGCGTCAAGCTAGCACCTAAACAGGACCATACTAAGGAAATCCGATTCTCAACCGATTATGAAGTCAAACACAAGTGCGCTTCTTTGGCACAAAACTCACTAACGAAAAACAACAACTCCTCAAATGATATAAATAAAACATAGGAGTAAGACCGTCACAAACTCCCCTTTTTTACACGGTCTATTCTTTTTCTTTTTCTTTTCCTTTTTTTCTTTTCCATGCTTTTCTCATTTTCCTGCCCACATATTTTCTTGTCTTTTTTCCATTTTTTTTAAAACTTTTTCTTTTCTACCAACTCCATACGAAATAGAACGAACCAAATCGCATCAAATGAGAAATATACCACAAAAATACACTAAAGTAGCTTGACAGGTAGGTTTAGTTGGGTGTAGTTAATGGATCAAAAGGCTAAGTTTGGCTAATGTGGAGCTAAATGGGTGAAAATGAAAGAAGGGGAAAAATTGCAAGCGCCTCCCTGTATGGGACACCGACCACAAACCCGAATGTATGCAAGCAAAAAGCAATCGAATGTCATAAAAGTGCAAAATGATGAGCATGTTATGCAAGGAGTATACTACTCTCAATTACTACATGAACTGGTCATAAATGACACCAGTTATACGGCTCTAATAACTTAGAAATTTTAAAGTAGTTTGCCAATTTTTCAGGTCAAGTAAATATGATCAGCTGAATTTTTGACATTATCTCGTAGACTATGCGCATGACAAATCTAATAAAATGCCAATCTGATGCAAGGCTTAAGTGAAATGACAAGTTACAGTGCAATATCATCACTGAAATCTACCATTCCGACTCGACCTGTATGCAAAATGAAACGTGATATTATTTTTGAAATTTTGAAATTTTTTTAATTTTTTTGATTTTTCATTTTTTTGAAATAAAAATACGATGCAAGCAGAAAAATAAACGTGAATGGAAAAAAAATGCAAATGCAGACTCAAAGGATGCAAAACCCTCCCCAAACCAAAAGGGACAACGCCCTCATTGTCCTACAGCATATACCAGCAGTATATATACGGAGAACGGGATAATTACAGCCAATAAATGAATGAATAAATAAATAAATAAAGGAGATGCAAAATAAAGAAAAGCAGAAAAACTTACAAAATAATCGAACTTCCCTAAACCAGCCAGAAAACTGGGGAAGTGAGTAGACCAGTAGCTATTCGTCAGCCTCCTCCTCCTCATCTACCACCGTGAAGTCAGGGTCTCGCTCCTGCTCCCGTCTCCTCTTCTTGTCAGCTCTAGCTCTCTCCTCCTACTCCGCTGTGTCCGCCTCGCTCTCTGGCTGTGGGTACCCCTCCGCCGGGTACCGGTAGAAAGAAGGGTGTGGCCAGCCGTCTGGAACGGGACGTGCTCTCCTCATGTGTTACTCGTACAGAGGGAACAAGGCAAGTGCCTGGTCCCGCTCCATATGAGCCACCCTGGTACACATCTCAAGCAACAAACCGTCACAACGCCCTTGGTCCATGACCTCGGGTGCCTCAAAGGGTGGAGGAGGAACAAAGTTAAGCGGCAGAACCGGCTGCGGTACAGAAAGAGTGGGGGTAGGGGTCGGTGTAGGCGTGGACGTCTGCCCAGCCGGAGTCGGTGTGGACCCCTCTCTAGTCTCAGGTCGCTTCCGCTTCTTAGAAGCGGAAAAAATGGAAGGAGCAAGTGTAAGGTGTTAGGAAGGTAAAGGTGGAGGCAACCTACCCGACATAGTAGTCAAAGGTAAAAGATGGGATAGGTTGGGAAATGGCAAGGTCACGGACTCGGAACCACAGATCTTCCAAGTCTGCTGATCCTTAGCTAACCAAAACATCGCCTACATGGCGTTATTATCTAAGTCTGCATCCCTATCTATATGTGTCAAGCCTCGGGGGAAGTCAGTGAAGAGAGTACGGGCGATGAAGGAGGCTATGCCTCTATAGGAAATCGTGCACGTCTTCTTCTACCCTTCAACATTAAAATGTTGAGTTGTCAAATATGGAATGTTAAAACGAAGGGCCCAGCGCTATCAATGTTCAAATAGCCCCCTAAAATAGACAACTAAACATTGTTAATGTTGTTAGGCTCCTTTCGGCCAAAGATCGTCCCTCCAAGGAGACGAAGAAAGTAACGGGCCGGGGGAAGATTGAAGTGAGCCAACTTCCGCTGATCGTAGGGATTCCATGCTAAAGTGGGCCACAGTAAGGCGAGGACCTTGCGAGGAGGGTCCTGATGGCCGTGAGACGACAAACCCAACCTCCTCCAAATCTCAGCTAAAGTCCAAGAGGTGGTCTGGTTAAACAGTCGAAAGGAGACACAAGAGCTCTCCGAGTCAGTATCATAGGCACCAGCTGGGAAAGTAAAAGAGCTGAAAAACTCAAGGGTCAGCTGCTCGTAAGTCCGTGCACTCATTGTGGTCAACCCAGTCATCCCCGTCCCATTTAGAAGTTCAGCTAGAGGTTCGAAAATCCCCAATTTTTCAAGTGAGGGACGACACAGAAATTTAGTAGATGTAATGTCACAGCCCATAAAAAACATAAAACGTTTACGATGAAGTGAGTTCACGAAATGTACTTGAGGGAACTCGGGAAGCGAGGCCAATGAGTCATCTGCCACGAACCTGGCAGTAGTGCATCCTCCAGCAGTAGGGACCCCTCGTCCCCGTCCTCGTCCTCATCCAGCAGCACCCAAAGCAGAGTCAGCCAGTCCAGGAGCGCCGCCCGAGACAGGTCTACAGACAAGTGCAGACGAAGTAGTGGTTGTGACAAGGGGTGTCGACGCAGCAGTGGTCGACACTGTGGATGGGACAGTAGCTGTAGTGACAGCAGCAACAATAGTAATGGTAGGAGTAACAGTAGGGCTAGTGACGGTTGTAGCAGCAGGGACCACCATCTCAGAAACAGTCGGACTAGCAGTAGAACTAGAGGCAGGCAAAGTACTACTATCCATCTTAATGATCACCCACGAATAAACGCAATTAGAATCAACAAAAAGCAACAAAATAATCGGATTAACACCGATTTGCGCAAACCCTAAAACCTTAATTAATCCACAATAGGCACGAGTTTGAAAGGGGAAGTAGAGGGCTTTTGTCGAAAATGAAGCAAGGAACACAATGTGGGTGTTTAATTTGGTAAAGGGGAATAAAAATGGAGATTTGGGGGATTTTTGAAGGGTTTTCCCATAAACAAAGGGAAGATGAAGAATTAGAATGAAAATAGAAAGGGAAAAAGAGACTCCCTTGCTTGTTATAAGAAGCAGTCACTCGATCGAGTGATTTGAAACCACTCGATCGAGAACTTCCTCCTTCAATCTACTCGATCGAGTAAGACTCCTTTCGATCAAGATCTTCCATTTTGGACCCTTCGATCGAGGACAGAAACCATTCGATCGAATTCTTTTCTTGGGCATTTCTCTCGATCGAGTACAAAAAGTGCTCGATCGAGTTATTTTCCTTTGGAACGCCTCCCAATGTAGCATATCTTCCCCAAACCTGCTTAAAAACACAGAAAAATGCTTCCCGCAAATACCAAATTGACAAAACGCAAGTCTTAGCTAGAAACTAACTACGCTATTGTCTAGAAGTCTAAACGCAAATAAAAATGTCTAATCGAAATTCAAATTACAAAGCCTTTACAACAGGATATTTCCCACTTATCTTCCAAAGCACTGTAACAACCCAAAAGAGGGCTTCTGACTGGAGGAGGTCCCTTCAGCATCGCGGACCGTCCTTTGGATCGCCATCAGCTTGAACTTGATCTGGTTGAAGAAGAATGGTTCGCGTCTAAATATGCCTTCACGTTCTTCTTCCCTTTGTAATTCTTATTGGCAGTGTCACTCGCGTCATTCCCATCATTTAGCTTGCCTTTCACTGTACCTTGACCGAAAAAAAATCTCCAATATCCACCCTGTTTGGACCTGCAACAAGGGAAACGACAGAATGGTACTCCTTATTGCTCTCAGTATGAGGCGGAGGTGTCAATATAGCAGCACAAAACTCAATGTTATCAACTGGAGAATCTGTGTCGGGGTCTATAGAGGGTAAGGCATTGCAAGGTTGAACTCGCATAGGGGCCCTACGAACATTCGACTGATAAAAGGTCATCTCCTCGTCACCTACCTGAAAAGTAAGGGTCTTCCCCCGACATCGATTACCGCGCGAGCAGTAAATAAGAATGGTCGTCCTAATATAATAGGAGTGTAAGAATCCTCGGGGATATCTAAGACCATGAAGTCAACGGGAATAAAGAATCTCCCGATCTTTACAGGTATGTCCTCTAAGACACCTAGTGGCCATGATATTGTACGATCGGCCATATGGACGGTCATGTTGGTACAGTGAAATTTGGTCAAACCAAGTCTCTTACCGAGAGACAATGGTAAGACACTTACGCTAGCCCCTAAGTCACATAACGCATTATCAATTAAGTGGGTCCCTATATGGCATGGAATAGAAAAGCTACCCGGGTCATATTGTTTGGGTGGTGTCTTATTCTGACTTAAGGCGGACCATATTTCAGTCAAAGCTACCGTTTCATGATCACTAATATGCCTCTTACGCGTTAATATTTCTTTCATAAATTTCATGTAAGACGGTACCTGGGTAAGCAGTTCGGCGAATGGAACGTTGACATGAAGGCTATTTAGGATATCATCAAATTTCCCGAACTGTTGATCGGCCTTCTTATACTGCAATCGCCTCGGAAAAGGGACCGTGATGGGAATTTTCAATCCTTTATTTCTTTCTACCAAAGGTTCAACACGATCATAAACATTCTTACTCGATCAACCTCTTATTCCTTTCGATCGAGCACATTCATCAGCATTTTACTTCGATCGAGGACTACCACCCACTCGATCGAAGTTTTCAATTTCAGTATCACTCGATCGAGTAGTTTCCTGAGCATTTCCTCTCGATCGACCATATGAAATGAGTCGATCGAGGACTTTTCTCGGGTTCAACATACTTTCGTCCAATGACGATTGTTCACGCTCTACAACAGTGATTTCCGGGTCTTATTTGTCTTCATCAGTCGACAATTTAGGTCCTTCGTAGGAAAGACCGCTCCTCAAATTAATCAGATTCACCGTCTCATCATGGTTCTTATCGGGTTGAGATGTTAAATGACCCGGCTTCCTTGAAGATTGATTAGTGGCGAGTTGAGCTATTTAAGACTCAAGTGACTTTATAGATGCATCTTTTTGTTGGTCACTTTTCTGCAACTGAATTGTCAATGACTGAATGATTGACTTTAACTCGGCCATCTCACTTACACCACTGGAAGAAGCACCTTGTTGCGGCGGTGGAAAGGATGGAGGCTTTTGAAAGCCTTGTTGAGCTTTATGAGTGACAGGGCAGTCGTATACCTATCAAGAATAACCAACTGGCTCTAACTAATATAGCTAGGGAAGTCGGGTCGATCTCCACAGGGAGATAAGAAAATGTCAGCTTTGTCTAAGTTCGTCACGGTAACCAAATTGGGGGGTTTTAATTGATTGATTGTTCTAAACTAATGAGAGTAAGGAAGAGAATAAAGCAGAGAAAAAGGATTAAGCAGATAAAGAATAGCTAAGACAGACGGTTCACCATGATCATTCGGTCAAGTAATCTAGGTCTCAGGTCAATGCAAGTATGGTCTAAGGAGCAGTGAATATCTCCTTTCGGTCTCAATTCGCCCTAAAGCACAAATAGCTTAGCTCTCGTCCTCACTATAGTACCCTATTGTTCGCTACTAGTCTCACCCCTTCCAACCTTTCGGTCCAGGTCAAGGTCTACTATGATTTAAATGCCTAATTGCGTCGACTCAATTAGACAGATACAGAATAATGCAGCATTTAACAACGAGGACTACACCAGCATTAACCTAATAAATCGATTACTATCCCTTCATAATCATGGATCCCCTTTAGTCTTAGCAAAAGGGAATTAGCTATGCATCATTATTGAACTAACAACAACAACATGTAGATAATAGGAATTAAACATGATAGCAAAACTAGTGAAGATTGAAATAGAGTAATGATGAAGATAATAAAAGAAAGATAGAAAAATAACAGTAAATATGATTAAGGAATTTAAGGAGGAAAAATAATACCAATCGCAAATCCAAATCCGAGTAGCAAAGTGTAGAGGAAAAGAGAAAGGGAAGCAACAGTAGGAAATTCTAGAGTAAAAGTGTATGAGAGGAGTTACGCAGTCTACTGTATTAGTAGCATACGAAATTACTTCTCCAAACCTATTGTAACACCCCCATACTCCAAGTGCCTTACCAGGACAACTTAGGTATAAGGAAATTACCATCTCGGTTACCCGAGGCAATGATAATCAAATAAACAATAATGAAACGATATTTAAATAGTAATACTTTAGCGAAAGGTTACAATCCAAAAACCAAACCAAATACTAATACATGTTCTCAAAACGGCTGTCTACTGAACTAACTGAAATGTATATGAAAACTACTAAACTACAACGGAAGACTTCTATCATCTGATCGTGGCAATCCCAGCTATCCCAGTACTCATGTCATACCTGCTCAATATCTGCTCACCATCCCCGAATGGATCACCGCAAGTTTTAAAACATTAACCGAGGTCAGTATTATTTACACAAGAGGTATAATCAACAATACAGTAACCAATACAACTCAAACAATCATACACGATCAAGCACTCCACTCCATCTCCGTCACCGACTGTCCACTGGACCAGCCCTGCCAGTGGGGGACCGCAGCCGTTCCCACCTAAGCCCCGCT
Source organism: Silene latifolia (assembly GCF_048544455.1). NCBI lineage: Eukaryota > Viridiplantae > Streptophyta > Magnoliopsida > Caryophyllales > Caryophyllaceae > Silene > Silene latifolia. The sequence goes on along the minus strand of NC_133538.1, from coordinate 116,505,167 downwards.
CATCATACCGAGTGATAACCCTGTCCCATTAATGTGCACATCCCCTTCCGTGGCGGGTTCCACGAAGGGCGAAACGAGGGCGTGAAGCCACTCCCGCAAGTGACTCCACTCAGCCGAGAACGCATCTCGAGAACCACAGACAAACAATCACAATCACAATCACAACATCGTCTGAATCAACCAATTATACTAATTACAAAGACAACACCACACCACATGTAAGTAATCCGAGTAGGGAAACCCTACCGGAAAGCACAATTGTCGACGATCTCACACCAAGTCAAAAAGCTTCCTCTACGAATCCTCCTCCTAATTATACAAGCACATAATTACTACTATGCACATAACACAACAAAATCCCCAATTCCCAATATTGGGGTTTAACTAACTTTGACGAAATACAATAAAAACGGTATAAAGGTCTTACCCTCGACGCAAGGATTACAACGGTATAAAGACAAGTGAAATCCGACCTTCCAAGCTCCGGGATTTGATAACAATGCGATTAAGGTGATGAACGTAGTTTGCTTTCTCTCCTCACAGTGATTTAGGTTTTAGAAAAGTGATTAGAATGAATGACGAAAAGATTATATACCGTAATCGCATAATTAACGAAACCCGAGAAAACAACCCTCAGTAAACCGCTACTCGATCGAGTAGCCCCGGTACTCGATCGAGTACCCCCTACTCGATCGAGTATCGTAGTTACTCGATCGAGTACCCAACAGGTCAGAAACTATTTTATTTCGCAAAACTCCCTTACTCGACAGAGTAAGGCCTACTCGATAGAGTACCCCAAGACTCATAAATACGGAGTATTACAGTCTTCCCTCCTTAAAAAGAACTTCGTCCCCGAAGTTCAAACCAACACAAAACAAAGACTCACACTACCACACTCCCGACTCAACGTGAAACAAACTCAATATAAAAACTTGTTACTAACTCAAACTCAACCCGACTCAACGACAACAACTATACCGACACAACGTAAAAAGGGTATAAAAACTCTTAAAAACTCTTTGCGATCATCTCCTACCCCCCTAAAAGAAACAAGGTTACGTCCTCGTAACCAAACATACCTGATCAAAAAGGAAAGGGTAGAGCTCTCTCATGATCTCCTCTGCCTCCCATGTAGCTTCCTCTGTCTCGTGGTTAGACCAAAGGATCTTAAGCAACACTGTCTCACCACTCCTGGTCTTCCTAACCTTCCGGTCAAGGATCTGCTTAGGTACCTCAAGATATGATAAAGACTCATCTAGTTCTATGCTCTCTGCCTCTAACACATGTGACGGGTCACTCACATACTTCCGCAGCTGCGATACATGAAACACATTATGCACTCTCTCTAAAGCAGCAGGTAAAGCCAGACGGTAAGAAACCTCCCCAACTCGCTCTAAGATCTCATAAAGACCGATGAACTTCTGACTCAGCTTGCCTTTCTTCCCAAATCTCATAACACCACGCATAGGAGACACTTTCAGAAGAACCTTATCCCCAACCCGAAACTCTATATCCCGGCGATGTAGATCTGCATAACTCTTTTATCGATCCTGAGCTGCTCTCATGCGTTCGCTGATCATCTTAATCTGTTCAACCATCTCATGTACCATCTCTGGTCCTAGAACCACTGCCTCGGCACTGTCGTCCCAACAAATCGGACTCATGCATCTCCTCCCATATAACGCCTCAAACGGTGCCATGCCAATACTAGTGTGGTAGCTGTTGTTGTAAGAAAACTCTATCAAATCCAACCTCTGTTCCCAGCTACCACCAAAGTCCATCACACAAGCTCGTAACATATCCTCAAGAGTTTTGATTGTTCTCTCGTCTCCGACGTGTCTGTCGCAGGATGAAAAGTCGTACTCATCTTCAAAGTTGTACCCAAAGATTCCCGCAACTCTTTCCGTAACCGTGATATAAACCTCGCATCTCTCGTCGGACACTATGTCCTTAGGGACTCCATGTAACTTAAGCACATTCTTTCGATAAGCCATAGCCAATTGTGCTTTAGTCCATGTATCTTTCATTGGAACAAAGTGAGCTGACTTGGTCAGTCGATCCACTATCACCCATATCATGTTATTACCATGTTGACTCTTTGGTAAACCCACAATAAAATCCATAGAAATGGATTCCCACTTCCACTCAGGTACCTTCAAAGACTGAATGTTACCTTGTGGTCGTCGCTGTTCCCCTTTAACTCTCTGGCATGTCAAACAACGGGCCACAAACTCAGCTGTTTCCTTGTTCATCCCAGGCCACCAAAACGTGTTCTTCAAATCCTTGTATATCTTGTCTCCGCCTGGATGTACTGAATATGGTGTACAATGTGCCTCTGTCATGATTGTCTTTTTCAGCCCCTCATCATTAGGGACACACCACCTACCATCAAACCTCAAACTACCATCTGTGTGAATGAAAAATCGGGACACTGTCCCTTTCTCTACTCCAGCTCTCCACTCAACCATCTTAGGATCCAAAGCTTGTTTACCTCGAATATCATCATAAAGATCGGCCGCACTTTGTCAAATCTCCCACAAAGATCTCCTCTCTGAATCATATGTATCCCAAACTTCCCCACCTCATCTCTCAACCTCATCAAAGATAGAGCTGTACACAGGGAGTGTACACTTTTCCTACTCAAAGCATCTGCAACGACATTGGCTTTCCCTTCATGGTAGATAATATCCATGTCATAATCGGCAATCAGCTCCATCCACCTCCTCTGTCTCATGTTCAACTCCTTTTGAATGAAGATGTACTTGAGACTCTTGTGATCAGAAAATACCTTAAAGGTCGCCCCATAAAGGTAATGTCTCCAAATCTTGAGAGCAAACACCACCGCACCCAACTCTAGATCATGTGTAGGGTAGTTCTCCTCATACGGCTTCAATTGCCTAGAAGCATAGGCAATCACCTTACCGTTCTGCATCAACACACATCCCAACCCATTCTTTGAGGCATCTGTATAAACCTCAAAGTTCTCGATCCCTTCAGGCAATGCTAAGATAGGAGCTGTGGTCAAACGCTCCTTTAATGTTTGGAACGCCTTTTCACAACTCTCATCCCAACGAAACCTGTTCTCTTTCCTCATCAATGCTGTCATAGGTCTAGATATCTTGGAGAAATCTTTCACGAACCGTCTGTAGTATCCAGCTAAACCCAAGAAACTCCTAATCTCAGCGACATTCTTTGGTGCTTCCCACTTTGTCACTGCCTCAATCTTTGCCGGATCCACAGCTACTCCCTCCTTAGAGATCACATGCCCCAGAAAAGCAACTTTCTCCAACCAGAACTCACACTTGGACAGTTTAGCATACAACTCATGGTCCCTTAACGTCTGCAACACGATCCTCAGATACTCCTCATGCTCTTCCTTAGTCTTAGAGTAGACTAAGATGTCATCGATGAACACCACCACGAACTTGTCCAAAAGCGCCTCAAGATTCTGTTCATCAAATCCATAAACACGGCCGGTCCGTTAGATAACCCAAACGGCATCACCACATACTCATAGTGACCATACCTCGACGTGAAAGCCGTCTTTGCTATGTCCACCTCTCTAATCTTCACCTGATGGTACCCCGACCTCAAATCAATCTTGGAAAAGACTGATGCACCACTCAACTGATCAAACAGGTCATCTATCCTTGGCAAAGGATACTTGTTCTTCACCATCACTCGGTTCAGCTCTCTGTAATCTATGCATAACCTCAAAATCCCATCCTTCTTCTTCACGAAAAGAACTGGTGCTCCCCACGGCGATACACTAGGTCTAATGTATCCCTTCTCTATCGGATCATCTAATCGCTTCCCGAGCTCCTCCATCTCTTTAGGACCCATCCGATACGGTGCCTTAGAGATTGGCCCCGTCCCCGGTTTCAACTCAACGGTGAAATCTATCTCCCTCTTCGGTGGCAACCCCGAATCTCGTCGGGAAAAACATCGCAAACTCTCCCACCTTTGGTATCTCGTCAATCGTCGGACTCTCTATCCGGTCATCTCTCATATGGCACAAGATCAAAGGACATCCCTTCTTCAGATAAGACTTCAACGTGATAGCTGCAATCAACTTAACTTTGGGTTTGACTAAAAACCCACGATAAGACACACTAATACTCTTAGGCCCTCTCAAAGACACTTTCTTTTGATGACAGTCTATCTTAGCTTTATACTTTCCTACCCAATCCATCCCGACTATCATCTCAAAACCGTTAAAAGGAAACTCTAGAAAGTCTAATGGTAGGTCGACTTGCCCAACTATCATAGACACATCCCTAAACAACCTCCCACAAGATACGAGACTCCCAGAAGGTATAAAAACTTTCTCACTTACAGGACTCATAAACTCTCAAACCCAACCTTTTAACATGACTCGATGATGCAAACGATCGGGAAGCCCCGAATCAAACAAAACAAAGGTATGAATACCGTTAACAAGAAAGGTACCGGTGATAACATGTGCATCCTCCTCATTTGCTTTCTTGTCCATCATGAACGACTTTCCATCGGTCTTGTCCACCTCCCGGACAAGACTAGCGATGTGGCCGGCTTAGCACCCGACCCCGATTGTTGTTGTTGTTGTTGTTCGTAGCTGGTTTCTGATAAGAATTACCGCCGTTGCGGTTACCTCCACTCGATAGCTGCGGCTCCCGGTTAGACCATGACCCACTTGGTACTGTTTGCTCGCATAACTCGTGCCGGTCCCTGAGAATAACTTCGCCGACCCGTCCCCTGAAAAGCTTCAGGCACACTCGTGCACTCATGCCTCTTGTGGCCGACACCGCCATAGCCAAAGCAAGTCATATCCCAACTGTTACTGCTGCCCCCACGGCCACGCCCGAAGGAAGCCCCAGCACTGAACCCTGACCCAGCAGAAAACCCCTTAGCTTGATTGTGGTTGCCTTTCTTATGACTAGATTGGTCACCACCCTCACTCTCAGCCTTTCTTTTCTCAACACCAGACCTCTCCTGAGCCATCTCCACTAACCTCTCAGCCCTCCCAGCTCTATCATAAGCGTCCTTAACATCAGTAAGGACTCCTACAGGTAGCTTATCCATGATCCTAGGGGTCAACCCCCTCTCAAACCTCAGCGCCAGATTCTCATCACTCAATCCCATGTCCTTAGCATACCTAGACTTCTCATTAAACTGCTTATAGTACTCAGCCACAGACATGTCAGATGTCATCTTGAACCCATCGAGCTCCTCCCTCTGCTTGCTTCTCACATGCTCTGGCACAAACTCTTTTCTCATAGCCCTACGGAACTCATCCCAAGGTATAGCAGGTAAGCCTTGGTTAGCATACATCTCTCTGGCACTCACTTTCACCTTATCCCACCACTCACCAGCTGCCTCTCTCAGATAGAACGCAGCTTGCTCTACTCTCATCTCATCAAGACAATGAACCAGGTCCAGTATATTCTCCATCTCACGATGCCAGTTGTCAAGAAGGTTTGGTTCTCCGGTCCCTTTGCACTCCTTTGGGTTGAACCTAGCTATGTAAAGGCTGATCTTAAAGTGATCAACCTCCTTATCCTTATTCACTTTCTTTAAGGCCTCCGTAAGAGCATCCTGGTGCTCCAACATCTTAACAATATCATCCGTATTCATGGACTCAGCTCTCGCATAGTAAGCGTTTCTCTTAGGCGGCATCTTGAAGCTATATATAAGAAAGGGTAGACGTAAACACATGTACTAAACCTCAAAACACCAAAACAGGCTACCCAGGTGCTACTCGATCGAGTGTCCCAACCTACTCGATCGAGTAAGAGGCTACTCGATCGAGTGCCTCCCATACTCGATCGAGTACCTCGACTCCAGAACACAAACAGACCTTCTGACCTCTAACATACTCGACCGAGTAGCCAGGCCACTCGATCGAGTGAGCCCCTACTCGATCGAGTACCCCTAGTTACTCGATCGAGTACCCTAAAACTCGATTCTGGTCGTAAAAACGTCAAAAACCCACCCGATCAAGTCAGTCCCACTCGATCGAGTCATGCTAACTCGAATATGCTACCCGCATGCTATAACATATTCTAACATGTAAAACAACTTATAAACACGATATCATTTCTTAATTATGCATACTATGCTACTCAACTGCTCATGCGATTAACCAACAATTATATCATGTTATTAATGCCACATAGTAATCACTCAACATGCTTCTCATTCCAACACAGTTATATATATATATATATATATATATATATATATATATATATATATATATCTTCAATTTCATTCATATTCTCAACTTCTACTTCAAACATCCAACATTTACAACACACCTCATCACATCCACACATCAACGAACAAACAACACATATGACTTAACAGATATTCCCCCCATGTGACCGGTTCAAAATTGTAGGGCGAGTTCGCGACTTTAGGACGTCTCCCAAGCCTTTGCATTAGCTCCTACAACCTTTACCCCGGGTTCATTTTAATTGACTCCCTATATTCATTGGGTTCATTGGTTACAGGTTTCAGGATCGTCGCTCTAATACCATTTTGTAACACCCCCATACTCCAAGTGCCTTACCAGGACCACTCAGGTATAAGGACATTACCATCTCGGTTACCCGAGGCAATGATAATCAAATAAACAATAATGAAACGATATTTAAATAGTAATACTTTAGCGAAAGGCTACAATCCAAAAACCAAACCAAATACTAATACATGTTCTCAAAACTACTGTCATCTTTGAACTAATCGAAATGTATATGAAAACTACTAAACTACAGCGGAAGACTTGTATCATCTGATCGTGGCAATCCCAGCTATCCCAGTACTCATGTCATACCTGCTCAATATCTACTCACCATCCCCGAATGGATCACCGCAGGTTTTAAAACATTAACCGGGGTCAGTACTATTTACACAAGAGGTATAATCAACAATACAGTAACCAATACAACTCAAACAATCATACACGATCAAGCACTCCACTCCATCTCCGTCACCGATCGTCCACCGGACTACCCGCCAGTGGGGGACCGCAGCCGTTCCCACCTAAGCCCCGCTTATCATACCGAGCGATAACCCTGTCCCATTAATGTGCACATCCCCTTCCGTGGCGGGTTCCACGAAGGGCGAAACTAGGGCGTGAAGCCACTCCCGCAAGTGACTCCACTCAGCCGAGAACGCATCTCGAGAACCACAGACAAACAATCACAATCACAATCACAACATCGTCTGAATCAACCAATTATACTAATTATAGCACAACACCACACCACATGTAAGTAATACTGAGTAGGGAAACCCTACCTGGAAAGCACAATTGTCAGACGATCTCACAGCTGAAGTCAAAAAGCTTCCTCTACGAATCCTCCTCCTAATTATACAAGCACATAATTACTATTATGCACATAACACAACAAAATCCCTAATTCCCAATATTAGGGTTTAACTAACTTTGGCGAAATACAATAAAAACGGTATAAAGGTCTTACCCTCGACGCAAGGATTACAACGGTGTAAAGACAAGTGAAATCCGACCTTCCAAGCTCCGGGATTTGTTAACAATGCGATTAAGGTGATGAACGTAGTTTTCTTTCTCTTCTCACAGTGATTTAGGTTTTAGAAAAGTGATTAGAATGAATGACGAAAAGATTATATACCTTAATCGCATAATTAACGAAACCCGAGAAAGCAACTCCCGTAAACCGGCTACTCGATCGAGTAGCCCTGGTACTCGATCGAGTACCCCCATACTCGATCGAATATCGTAGTTACTCGATCGAGTACCCAACAGGTCAGAAACTATTTTATTTCGCAAAACTCCCTTACTCGACAGAGTAAGGCCTACTCGATAGAGTACCCCAAGACTCATAAATACGGAGTATTACACCTAATCCATAGCCTAATTATAAAAGCCCATACGAAAATAGGCGGAAAAACTCTATTATAGGCTAAATCACTCGATCGAGTGGAAATAAACCACTCGATCGAGCAACTGAACGTCAAACCCCTCGATCGAGTGGAAATAAACCACTCGATCGAGTATCTCCTTGCAAAGTCTTCTCGTTTGAATACTCGAACTGCTCGATCGAGTAACCTTCAGTAATTAAAGCATTCGATCGACTAGAAAAGTAGTCGATCAAGCTATTTTGGCACGTAGACATTATAACACCTTCCGAAACCAGCTCACGCGTCTTCAAAGTGATAGATTCCAAGCTCCGGTTCCTTGTTCTCCATAAATGCATGTAAATGGGACGAATTTAGGCTCGATTTAGCACCTCTTTGGTTTATTCCTGCAATTTACATAAAACGAACCAAAGTAGAATATCCGGGGGTATTTGTAGCCAGATGCTACATAAATAATGCAGAAATGCGTGTAAAAATGAGGTAAAAACCTTATATAAAATACACGCATCAAATCTCTCCAAACCAAACCTTTGCTTGTCCCCAAGCAAACTATGAATGCAACTAAGAATAAACAGTGGAACGTGACCAACACATCAGCTACAAATCACCCACCAAAACCAGTTTAATGCAACAACTAACAGAGTGGCAAACGATAAGTGCAAACGAGTTAAATTAATGTTTCAAACTTACTGAACCGTCGACCTTGTAAGACTCAAAAGATATCGCACTCTCACGGGTCGCTCATCACTCAGAATCAGGCACAAGGTGAGTATATATGTGAAAGATAGAAAGAAGTAAAGACACTCACCTAACTCGACCTATAAGAACATGCATGCAGTTAACATGAATAAAGTCTCTACAACCGTACATATGCATTCCAACCATACTAATGACCAAGACACATGCCGAGGACTTACATTTGGGTAAGTGAGGTAATGGGTAAGAAGGGGCTAAGATGAATTTAGATATGTGGGGTTAGTAGCCAGGCTAGCAACAACGAATCCAAATATGAACTGCATCCCAACTTCGTACTCAATATAATAAAGCAAAACGGCGCAAAATCCATGCACTCAACTCACGAAACACCAATACTTGTCAACTCCCCATAAGAATTAAGTAAAACGTGGGAGTGAGAATCATCCGTACAATTTCTCAATTTTTTTTTTCTTTTCTTATATGATTTTCCTTTCTTTTTCTTTTTTTCATATTTCCATTTTTTTTTCATTCTTTTCTTTTTGTCTTTCATTTTCATCCATCATTTTTTCTTTATTCCCTTCAATTCTTCCACCATCTTCTGAAACCAGATAAAGATAACTAAACTGCAGTAGAACACATTCCAAACAGATACTCATCACTAGCTCGGCTAGGGTAGGAAAAATTATAGATAGTAGCTAATAGGACCAAAAAGGCAATTTGGCTATGTGAGGCTCATGGGTAGAATGAAATAAAGGGGAACTGCCTCTCCTAACATGTGTCACCATCCACAGACCGAATGCATATAGGTATTAAGAAGACTAGACTCATGCTTATGCAAATTGATGTTACATGTCTTAAAGAGAGCACTACTCACATCCTAAATGAAACCGGTCATGAATGTCACAAGTTTATAAAGCTCTAACCTCAGAATGTAATGTAGCTTGCCGATATATGAGTCAAGTCTATTCGTTAAGATAAGAGAGAAACAAAAACTTGTAGATCATGCACATAATCATGCCAACTAAATGTCAAGGAAATGCAAGGCTAAAGTAAGGGTTCATTGTAGCGTCAAAGTTCAAACGTTCCGACTCAAAGTAAACGTGAAAATTTTTGAATTTTATGATTTTTTGAATTAAAAACGACAATGCATGCGAAAATAATGAAACGTGCAAGCAAGCGAAAATGCAAGAAAACATGCAGACACAGATATGGATGCATACCTCTCCAAACCAAACCATACAATGCCCTCATTGTACCAAAAATAGGGAAAGAAATGCAAACTGGGGAGAAAAGGATACGTGGATTCGGAATACTTACAGAATGTCGTGAAGAAGGACCTCCCCAAACCGACCATGAACATGGGAGGTCAAAGAAAGTCAGGCAGTAGCTCCATAGACGCAAAGTAGCAGCTGGAAGACGTAACTACTCGATCGAATAGGTAGGAATAACTCGATCGAGTGAACTGGTGTCTGGAAGGACTCGATCGAGTAAACGTGATTATGCTGCTGGTCGATCGAGTATATATATCACTCGATCGAGTGAATATTGACCCAAAAGTGCTCGATCGAGTAGGAAAACTACTCGATCGAGCGCTGTAACCTGCAGAACACGCATGAAAGACAAGGAGAGTATATAGAGTGCGTAAAACAGTGTCTAAAGTTCAACATAAAGCTAAAGAAAAATAAAAAGTTCAACAAAAATGTAATAAAACAGTCCGGGCTGCCTCCCGGAGAGCGCAGGTTTAAGAGGTCCCGCACGACCTTTCTGGCATCAATTAACTGGCGCGTCAAGCTCGTCGAAGTACAAGACTTCAACACGATTATCTGCTTCATTTGCCTCGTAGTAATGCTTCACATATTTCCCATTCACCTTGAACCTACTACCTTCGGAATCTTCGAGCTCCACGGATCCAAATTTGGTAACAGCTGTGACCGTATAAGGACCACTCCACCTGGACTTCAGCTTGCCAGGAAATAATCGCAATCGGGCATTAAATAGAAGCACCTTTTGCCCTACATGAAACTCCCGAGGTAGAATTCTTTTGTCATGCCATCTCTTCGTCTTTTCCTTAAAAATGAGCGAGCTATCATAGGCATTAAGCCTAAATTCTTCCAACTCATCTAGCTGCAAAAGACGATTCTGACCACACAACTTAGGATCAAAGTTAAACTCACGAATTGCCCACCAAGACTTACATTCCAATTCGACAGGTAAGTGACATGATTTCCCATAAACTAGCCTATAAGGCGATGCACCAATTGGTGTCTTAAAGGCAGTTCTGTAGGCCCACAACGTGTCTTCTAATTTAAGACTCCAGTCCTTCCGTGATTTAGAAACTACCTTAGACAAGATCTCTTTCAAATCGCGATTATAGACCTCAACCTGACCACTAGTTTGGGGATGATACCCCAAACCACGCCGGTGTTGGACACCAACTTTAGACAGAATAGAAGTTAGTTTCTTTAATTTAAAGTGCATTCCCCCATCACTAATAACGACCCTAGGGACGCCAAATCAGGGAAATATGACCTTTTTAAACATTTTTATCACGGTCTTGGCGTCACAATGAGGTGAAGCAATTGCCTCAACCCATTTCGACACATAATCTACAGCCACTAAAATGTACCTGTTACCTTTACTAGACGGAAACGGTCCTTGGAAGTCAATGCCCCAGACATCGAAAACCTCAACCTCTAAGATACCATTTTGTGGCATCTCATGTCTCTTTTAAATGTTCCCTGATCGTTGGCAAGCACCACAAGCTGAAACAAAAGACTTAGCATCAGCAAACAAAGAAGGCCAGTAAAAACCAGACTGAAGTACCTTAGCCACGGTACGCGATGGACCGTGGTGACCACCATAGGAAGAGGAGTGACAGCCTTCCAAGACTACTTTGGCCTCCCATTGTGGAATACACCGTCTGTAGTCTGCACATTCCTTAAACAAATAAGGATCATCCCAGAAATACTGCTTAGCGTTATACAGAAAACGCTTCCTCTGCTGATGAGAAAGGTCAGGCGGCAGCTTGCCACTGACAACGAAGTTAGCTATATCTACATACCAAGGCTCTTGGTTAACGATAGGCGATAAAATAGCAAATAAAGTATCGTCAGGGAAAGAGTCATCAATAGGTAGAGAATCTTCCCCTTCCTGTCGCGTCAGTCGCGACAGATGATCAGCTACAACGTTCTTAGCTCCTTTCTTATCCTTAATCTGCAAATCAAACTCCTGAAGAAGGAGTATCCATCTCAATAGCCGTGGTTTAGCCTCCTTTTTAGCAAGGAGGTGCCTCAAAGCTGCATGGTCAGTAAAACCAGTAACTTTTGACCCAATCAAATAAGAACGAAACTTCTCCAAGGCATAAACTACAGCTGGCAGCTCTTTTTCAGTGGTAGTGTACTTCACTTGAGCCTCATCCAGAGTTCGGCTCTCATAGTAGATTGCGTTTAAAGCTTTGTCTTTCCGTTGCCCTAGCACCGCTCCTAGTGCATAGTCACTGGCATCACACATTATCTCAAACGGCAAGTCTCAGTTGGGAGGCTGTATGATCGGCGCAGAGACTAAAGCCTGCTTTAACCTGTGAAAAGCAGAAACACATTCACCAGTAAACACAAAAGAGGCATCCTTAAGTAGCAGCTGTGTAAGTGGTTTAGCAATTTTTGAGAAATCCTTGATAAACCGGCGATAGAAGCCGGCGTGGCTAAGGAAACTCCTCACCCTCTTAACATTAACAGGAGGTGGTAATTGCTGAATCACTTCCACCTTTGCTTTATCAACCTCTATTCCCCTATCAGAAACAAAGTGCCCTAAGAAAACTCCCTCGTTGACCATGAAATGGCACTTCTCCCAGTTAAGCATGAGATTAACCTCAATGCAGCGCTGCAACACTTTATCAAGGTTAGACAGACAGTTAGAAAAATCACTTCCATAAACACTGAAATCGTCCATGAAAACTTCCATAATAGACTCAATATACTCTAAAAATATCCCCATCATGCACCTTTGGAAGGTGGCAGGGGCATTACATAAACCAAAAGGAATCCTGCGATAAGCAAACACGCCCTGAGGACAAGTAAATGTAGTCTTAGCTTGATCGTCTGGGTGGATAGGGATCTGAAAGAACCCAGAATACCCGTCTAAATAGCAGAAAAACTTGTGAGAAGCTAACCTTTCTACCATTTGATCAATAAAAGGAAGGGGAAAGTGATCTTTCTTGGTGGCGGCATTAAGTTGTCTGTAATCTATACACATCCGCCAACCAGTCACTACTCGAGTGGGTATTAACTCATTCTTATCATTCTTAACCACAATAGTCCCTCCTTTCTTCGGGACTACCTGCACTGGACTCACCCATTTAGAATGACCAACGGAATAAATAATACCTGCGTCAAGCAGCTTCATTACCTCAGCCATCACAACATCCTGCATCTTCTGGTTCAGCTGGCGCTGAGCCTGTCTGCAAGGTTTGTGATCTTCCTCCAGCTCTATCCTGTGCATACAAATATCGGGACTAATCCCCTTGATATCGTCCAATGAATAACCCAATGCTTTCCTGTTTTTCTTAAGCACAGCTAACAAGGAAGTCAGCTGATCATTATCAAGCTTAGCACTAACAATGACTGGATATTGCTCAGTATCGTCTTAGAAAATATATTTTAGATGAGAAGGAAGAGGCTTACGCTCCGGTAGCTTTACCTCAATGGAGCAAAGAGTGCTAATCATCTGTTCCACTTGCTCTCCTTCAGCGTCGGTGAGTTCACGCTCATCTAAATCATCTATAAGCAAATCCATCACAGCGTCATCGTTATTTGGGCTATCTGCACATTCATCTAAAAGCATAAGAGCTTCTAGTGGGTCCTTCATGAAGGAACCCGAGCAGAAGTCGTAAATAGACTCGTCAATAATATCAACCGAATAACAAGTATCCTCTATAATTGGCCGAGCCAAAGTACTAGGCAGACTGAAAGTGATTGCATCATCCCCTACTGCAAGAGTCAAACGCCTTTGTTTGACGTCAGTAATGGCCCCAGCTATACAAAGGAATGGTCTTCCTAAGATAATTGGGGTCCGGGTGTCCTCAGGTCTATCTAAAACAATAAAATCCACTGGTATAAAGAGCTTGCCTATTTTCACAGGAACGTCCTCTAAGACACCTAAGGGTCTCCTAACAGATCTATCAGCCATCTGTAGGGTGATGTTAGTCACTTTAAGATGACTCATATTCAATTTCTTGCAGACAGATAGGGGCATGACACTGACGCTGGCTCCTAAATCACAAATAGCCTTATCAATAACCACATTGCCTATAATACAGGTAATAGAGAAGCTACACGGATTTTTCATTTCAGGGGGAGCCTTATTCAAAAGTAAATTACTAGACTCTTCCATAAATGAAACCGTCTCAAATTCACTTAGCTCTCTCTTACGCATCACAATATCTTTCATAAACTTAGCGTAAGTAGGTACCTGGGTAACAAGTTCGGTAAAAGGGACAGTTACCTGAAGGTTCTTCACAACGTCCACAAACCTACCATACTGTCGCTCGATCTTTGCATCCTTCAGATGACCTGGGAAGGGTACTCTGGTAGCAATGAGCGGACCCGCGACTTTCTCTTTAACTTTATCAGTGCGTGACGTCGCCACAGCAGGGGAAGATGACACGATAGCGGAATTAGATAGTAAAATAGAGTTTCCGCTGCTTCTGGTACTCGATCGAGCACTTTTACCACTCGATCGAGTGGTTTCATATTGGCTTTTACTCGATCGACCACTTTCTTCACTCGATCGAGTGATCTCTTTTTCAGGTTTACTCGATCGATCATTCTTATCACTCGATCGAGTGATTTCCTCAGCAATTTTACTCGATTGAGTAAGAATATTACTCGATCGACCATCAGCAATTTGGGCACTACTCGATCGACCATAATTATCACTCGATCGAGTGATGGGATGAATTATTTCGGTCGATCGAGTAGATTGTTCACTCGATCGAGGGTCTGGGCAACACGCAGCAAGGATTTCGTCCAAAAACTCATACATATCATCTTCCAGGGTATCTTCAGCTGTCAAAACCTCGTCTTTTGGAACTTTTGGCCCCTTATGAGTGAGGCCAACTTGGAGATTCGTTGCACTAACTGGATCGCATGTCGGTAGAAGGATGGCTTAGTCTTTCGCGAGTGTTAACTGCGCGACTTGTTCTCTCAACTCCACTATGACGGTTTCTTTCCTATTGCACTTATCCCCAAACTGTTGTGTTAAATTGAACATCAAGGATTTCAGTTCGGCAATTTCCTCGTTTGCAGAAGAAGAGACCGGTTGCAGCGCTGGCGTAGAAAGAGTAGAGACATTCTTCATTTCTTCATACAGTTGAGAAAAAGGGACTCCTTGCTTGTATTTCTGATAAGTAAGGACGCGCTCTATACTCGCCAGACACTCAATAGGGTCATGCCCTTCCATGCCATATCTACCACATAGCTTCACATGCTCAGTAATTGAACAAACCTGGGCGATTTCACTCACAGTTTTCGTAATCTCCACTTTACCTAGACTTTTGCTAGGACTTTCCACTGCAGCTGTAGCCAACTCGTTAACTTGCTCACTACCTCGGGGATTTCCATATTCTGAAACATGAATGACCATCTCTTCAATAAGGCGCCACCCTTGATCATCTTCAACATTCTTCGTGAATCTCCCCTTAGCTACACTATCTAGAATAGCTCTTTGGTTTCGATATAACCCGTTGTAGAACTGGGTACAAAGGAACCAACGTTTGAGACCATGGTGAGGCACAGAACGGACGAGCTTCTTGAACCTCGCCCACGCCCCATCCAAATCTTCAGTAGGTAGTTGCTCAAAAGAAGTAATCTGAGCTCTCAAAGCATTAGTGCGCTGCGGTGGGAAATATCGCCTGTAAAAGGCCATAGCAAGGGAACTCCAGTCGGTTACACCGGCTACCTCCCTATCTAGATCTCTCAACCATTCCTGGGCATCATCAGCTAAAGAAAAGGGAAAAAGAGCTCCCTTCACTTTGTCTTGTGTCACCACAGAAGCAAGAGGAATGGTAGAGCAATACTCCGTAAACAGCTCTATATGCCTGCATGGATCTTCTTCAGGTACCCCCCTAAGAAGATTTCTCTCGACCAGCTGTATGTAAGATGGGTGGATTCCAAAGGTTCCCGAATCAGTAATGGGTAATAAGAAACCTTTTGGAAGGGAATCCACATTCGGCTCTGAATGGTTGGCTATATTCGGCATTCTGGCAAATAGAATTTACAAAGCAAAACAGAAGACCTGCAAAAAAAATCAAAACTTTGCAGAAATGAGATCAGTCTCAAGGAATAAATTCCTTGAGACGAGAAACAAATTTAAATAAAGCAATAAAATGGTGCCACCTCCCCGGCAACGACGCCAAAATTTGACAGGGCAGTCGTATACCTATCAAAAATAACCAACTGGCTCTAACTAATATAGCTAGGGAAGTCGGGTTGATCTCCACAGGGAGATGGGAAAATGTCAGCTTTGTCTAAGTTCATCACGGTAACCAAATTGGGGGGTTTTAATTGATTGATTGTTCTAAACTAATGAGAGTAAGGAAAAGAATAAAGCAGAGAAAAAGGATTAAGCAGATAAAGAAAACAGCTAAGACAGACGGTTCACTATGATCATTCGGTCAAGTAATCTAGGTCTCAGGTCAATGTAAGTATGGTCTAAGGAGCAGTGAATATCTCCTTTCGGTCTCAATTCGCCCTAAAGCACAAATAGCTTAGCTCTCGCCCTCACTATAGTACCCTATTGTTCGCTACTAGTCTCACCCCTTCCAACCTTTCGGTCCAGTTCAAGGTCTACTATGATTTAAACGCCTAATTGCGTCGACTCAATTAGACAGAAACAGAATAATGCACCATTTAACAACGAGGACTACACTATCATTAATTAATAAATCGATTACTATCCCTTCATAATCATGGATCCCCTTTAGTCTTAGCAAAAGGGAATTAGCTATGCAGCATTATTGAACTAACAACAACAACATGTAGATAATAGGAGTTAAACATGATAGCAAAACTAGTGAGGATTAAAATAGAGTAATGATTAAGATAATAAAAGAAAGATAGCAAAATAACAGTAAATATGATTAAGGAATTTAAGGAGGAATAATAATACCAATCGCAAATCCAAATCCGAGTAGCAAAGTGTAGAGGAAAAGAGAAAGGGAAGCAACAGTAGGAAATTCTAGAGTAAAAGTGTATGAGAGGAGTTACACAGTCTACTGTATTAGTAGCATACGAAATTACTTCTCCAAACCTAATCCATAGCCTAATTACAAAAGCCCATACAAAAATAGGCGGAAAAACTCTATTACAGGCTAAATCACTAGATCGAGTGGAAATAAACCACTCGATCGAGCAACTAAACGTCAAACCCCTCGATCGAGTGGAAATAAACCACTCGATCGAGTATCTCCTTGCAAAGTCTTCTCGTTTGAATACTCGAACTGCTCGAACGAGTAACCTTCAGTAAGTAAAGCATTCGATCGACTAGAAAAGTAGTCGATCAAGCTATTTTGGCACGTAGACATTATAACACCTTCCGAAACCAGCTCACGCGTCTTCAAAGTGATAGATTCCAAGCTCCGGCTCCTTGTTCTCCATAAATGCATGCAAATGGGATGAATTTAGGTTTGATTTAGCTCCTCTTTGGTTTATTCCTGCAATTTACATAAAATGAACCAAAGTAGAATATTCGGGGGTATTTTTAGCCAGATGCTACATAAATAATGCAGAAATGCGTGAAAAAATGAGGTAAAACCTTATATAAAATACACGCATCAATGAGGCGGAACATACGGTTGCTGCTGCTGCGGTGGAGGTGTAGGATTCAATACATTCTGACTAGTCCATTTCAAATTTGGATGAACTCCACTCTGATTGTTGTAATAGGAGCCCCCTTGCCTATATTGTTGAAAGGCAAGAACCTGCTCCTTCTCAGTTAGACAGTCAATAGCAGTGTGACCATCATTGCTTCCACACCTCTCACATGAAGCAGTTCCTAGACTAGTCAACAAGTGAACCGTCTGTTGATCTCCTGCATTCTTTAACTCCAATTTGTCAAAACAGGCATTCATGGCTTCCAGTTGAGCCACAACTGCACTATCAACAGAAGGAACTATTCTTATTCCACCTCTTGGGTTCCCATATTCAGCACAATGGGTAGCCATCTCCTCAATAATTCCCTATCCTTTGTCATCATCTATATTCTTCTGAAACCGGCCATTTGATGCAGCATCCAAGATAGCACGGTGATCGTCATACAACCCATTATAAAATTGGTTGCACAAGTACCATGGCTCTAAACCGTTATGTGGGATAGACCGTACCATTTTATTGAACCGGTTCCACGCTTCATACAAGTTTTCATCCGGAGTTTGCTTGAAACTCGTGATTTTTCCTCTCAGCTGATTAGTTCTTTGTGGAGGAAAGTATCTTTTGTAGAAAGTGATACCCATCGTGAGGTGTCAAAAATAAATTTATAATCTCCAACTACAACTATAGCTAGCGGCAGTCGGGTCGAACCACAGAGAGGCAGACATAATTTCTAGTTGTTTAAATTCGGTCTAAGGTAACAATAAGATGGGGGTTTGATTGGGTTTGGTCTATAGCTAATAACAATAAAAGAAATGTAAACTAATGAAATATATAAAATCAAGTTTAAAAAGAGGTACTAGGATGGTCGGTTCGTTATAGTTTCGGCGACAGCATACTAAACAGGTCTAAGTCAAACACATGAGGCAGGAAATAAAGAGGTCCTCTCGGTCCACTCTTAACAAATAGCATCTTTCGATCTCGCTATAGGTCCGTAATATCACTAATACTAACTTTCGTCCTGAAAAGTGATTTACGGTCTAAACATTACCTATCTTTCGATCTCAGCATAGTTTAGTCATTTTAATTGGTGATCTAACAACTGTCCCTATCTCTCGATCTAATGGGTCAGTCGTATCCTAAGCATTCAACTAGTCGTGTGCACTCGATTCGTCGAATAAATAATTAAAACAATTAAAACGAAAATAAAACCTCACGTGGTCAGTCGATCGACCAGGTATGGCGGTCGATCGACTGACACGCGATTCAGGCCGTGTTCATTATATTGCCGCCTACACTACAATTCCCCTACATCCTAGCACGAATAATTTAGCTACTCATACTAATAATGGTAACAACAATAATATTGAAGAAATAAACAGAAGAATTCATAATTAAAACTACGGAACAAAAGGCTAGCATAAAACGATAATTATGGTTTCGGGAACTAACTAACAATTCTATATCTATGAATGCAATAAAGATGAACTGAAATAAGAAGAATACCAAGATCGCAGAAGAATTGTAACGGAAATGATTGAAAGCACAAACGAAAATCCAATGCGAAATAGTATCCCGAACCCTAATTATTAAAGCTAATGAAAACCGAATGTAAAAGCGATGAAAACTCGGATGAATAATCTGATGTTCTAGGTTACGTTATATAGAAAGTATACGTAACATAATTCCTAAACCTAATAACTCATGGGCTTGATAAATCTCGATCTTTAAATTCTCGTCTGGAATAGCGACTTGGTCGATCGACTAAGAGTGGCGGTCGATCGACCGAATGGCAGTGTACAATAGCTTCTGGAACCCGCAAGCCGGTCGATCGACTGAAGGTAGTGGTCGATCGACTGCTTTAGCTGCTACTTGACTTTCATAATCTCGTGGATTTATATTTTGGGCCTTGGATTGCGCACCAAGCTCGTTCCTTAAGCGAATACTTCACGTCAAATGCAATGCAGGATACTCGGGGACGGATTTAGCTCGATTTCCGCTGGATTCTTCATATTTCTGCAATAATGTACAAAAATACGGAAGTAAACGGGAATAAGGAGAAATGTAGCATAAACTACATGAATGAGCTCTGAAATGCGTGTAAAATGGGATGTAAAACATCATATAAAAGACACGCATGAAACTTCCCCAAACCAAACCCTTGCTTGTCCCCAAGCAAGAACTAGACTCGATCCTAAAACCTAATGGAACGAGTTCAATCTCAGAGTGAAATGCAACATGTAAAGCCTAAACCAATTTAATGCAATAACTAACAATTAATTAGCAATGCGAATCATGCAAACGAGTTATGTAGTCGTTAAAAACCGCTGAACCGTCAACTGTAGATACTTATCAAATCGGACTCTAACGGGTTGCTCAAATCTCTCATAAGCATAGGTGAATATAAGAGGATAGAAAGAATTCATTTTGTAGAGACTCTCACCTAACTACGACCTATGAGAACATGCTTGCAGTATAATATAAAAGTAATCTCTATGACCGTTCATATGCATTCCAACCAACAAATGACCATGACACATGCCGAGGTATATATGGGATATGTGAGGTATGGGTAAGAAGAGGCAAAACATGTATGGAAAAGTGGAGATATAGGTGATCAAGCTAGTACCCAAACGGAACCACATGGCAACATCCTTCTTCTTGCTCAAAATCAATTGATACGGTGCGATGCTATAGCAAGCACAAATCTCACAATCTCCAGGTATAAAAGTAATCAACTAACTCCCCATAAGATATGAATAATACATGGGAGCAAAAATCGCCATAAGATAAAGCTTGAATTATACGAAATTGATTCTTTCTTTTTTCTCGAACCTCAGTCGATCGACCTATGATGTCAGTCGATCGACCGCTTCAACAGTACAGAACCTCTTTTTCTCTTTTTGAATCACTTTTCACTTCTTTTTTCTTTCTTTCCTTTCTTTTCATTCTCCCAATAACATCTCAAATAAGAGCAAATGCTACCAAAAACTAAGTAACAATCCCAAGAACACGGACTACTAGCTTGACAAAGGACAGGCTAAATGTAGGATGTAGTAATGGGACAAAAAGGCTATTTTTGACAGTATGGAGCTTATGGGCAAAACGAAAAAAAGGGAAACCTCTACCACATGTGTCAACTAACCACAAACCGAATGC
The DNA here is from genome assembly GCF_048544455.1 of Silene latifolia. Lineage (NCBI taxonomy): Eukaryota > Viridiplantae > Streptophyta > Magnoliopsida > Caryophyllales > Caryophyllaceae > Silene > Silene latifolia. The sequence goes on along the minus strand of NC_133538.1, from coordinate 116,484,570 downwards.
ATATAGGTATTAAGCAGATTAAGTTCATATTTATGCACATTTATGTAACATGTCTCATAAGGAGTAACTACTCACATCCTAGATAAACTGGTCATAAATGTCACCAGTTATAGGCTCTAAATCTCAGAAATATGATGTAGTTTGCCAATTTTCTAAGTCAAGTCTCAATTTCAGCAAGAAATTTAACGAAAACTCGTAGATATGCACTAATATGATTCTACTAATAACATGTTAATCAAGCAAGGCTTAAGCATAAACAAATACAAATGCAATATCATCCTTGAAATACCACCGTTCCGACTCGACCTATATGCTAAAATAAACATGCATTTTATTGAAATTTTTGAAAATTTTCAATTTTTTTGGATTTTGTATTTTTTGTGTGTACAAATATAAAATGAAATAAACAATGCAAAACAGAATGTAAACGTGAATGCAAGCAAATGATATGCGACGCAAAACCCTTCCCCAAACCAAATCGCACAATGTCCCCATTGTTCAAAATCATGTAATGAAGAAAAGAGAAATGGTAATTTGCGAGAAAATTTAAACAAATAAAACATGAAGTAAAGACTTAGAAACTCACAAGACTTTTAAGTGCAGCAAAGGAAACCTCCCCAAACCAGCGTGAGCTAGGAGGTTTCAGTAGCCAGCAGTGCTACTCATAAGTACCTGAAAAGACAAACAAAATACCACGCATAAAATCGAGAAAGCAGTGATGAAGCGGTATTATGTGCAAAATTGAGAAAAATAGAAGAAATAAATAGTGACGGAAGATAAAGTGGAGTAGAAAACTCCCTTAGTTCCGCAAATCGACCAAACATAGCAGGAGAGAGGTCGTAACAGGTACAGCAGTGCAGGTCGGTCGATCGACCACAACACTCAATCGATCGACCGAGGTGAAAGGAACAGTAGCTCCTGGAAACTGCAGACCAGTCGATCGACCACTCAGGCCAGTCGATCGACTGAGAATACTGCTGTAACTTCTTATTTCTTCGTGTTTGCTCAATTATTTGAGCTAATGAGGTCTAAAAACCTGCAAGTGCACAATAATACGCGCCCAAAATTACGCAAAACCCAAAATAAAGTCTAAAGCGTATAAAATCCTAAGCAAGCAAAATAAAATGCGAACTTTCGCGCACACAAAAGTAATAAAAAGTTTCTAACAAAAGCAAATAAAAAGTTTGGAAAACATGTGATCAACTAGTAGTTGATCAAGAACGGCCACGAAATGGCCCACTTCGTCGGCTTCTGGCTACTAGAGGTAGCCTCAACGGTGCTTATCTTATCAGTTGCACCCTTCTTAGCTTCCACGTCCGTATGGCTCAACGGATCAACACTTTCATCATCTCCCCAGTCAATGATCTCTTCTTGCTCACCAAAGTCCAAGTCGGACTCCGTTACTTTGATTGGCTCGTCATCAACTTCCTCATAAGAGGCATAGCTAAGGCAACCAAGACCTCCTCGTGAAACGATTGGCTTCTTCGCAGCTAGGGTGACTTGCAGCTCTCCCTTCCCCAAACCAGCTCCTGCAGTATCAGAAATAGACAAATATTCCTCCAATTTGCTCCCAATCTGGGGCGGAGGGGTTACAGCAGGAATAGAGATAGGCATATCAGGAAGCACAAAGTACGATTTCTTGTCAGAAACCGTATTATAAGTCACAGCCCACATGGGGCCCTTCTTCTTAGCAGGTTGGGCAAAAACAATAGAATGCTTCCCTACTTTAAAAGTCAAGGTACCCGAACCAACATCTATGACTGCACCAGCAGTGTGAAGAAATGGCCTACCCAAAATAATGGGAATATGGGCATCCTCAGGCATGTCAAGTACGACGAAGTCAACAAGGAAGAAGAACTTCCCTATTTGCACGGGGATGTCCTCTAAGACTCTATCTAATTTGGACCGCAGATCGGTCACCATTTGTATTGTGTCATGTCATCACCGTGAACCTAGTCAATTTGAGCTTCCTAGCAAGACTCAGGGGCATTACACTTATACTAGCTCCTAAATCACATAATGCCTTCTCAATAGAGAAGGTACCTATATTGCAAGGAACAGAAAAGCTACCCGGGTCCTCTAGCTTATGGGGTGCAGTGTGAGACAAATAAGAGCATGAATCTTTGGTTAATGCGACAGTATGCACATTTTCAAGTGACTTTTTCTTAGACAAGAGTTGTTTCATGAATTTAGTATAGGCAGGCACTTGATTAACTAACTCAAGGAAAGGCACTTGTACATTCAAGCTACGAATAAATTTTTCAAATTTGTTGAAAGATACCTGTTCCTTCGTCGGCACTAGCCTTTAGGATATGGGGAAATTTGTAAGAAGTAGCTTAGCCCTCTCCTCTAAATCGCGCATGCCGGTATCCGTGGACTTAGGCTGGAAGTCAATTACTTTCTCCTTGTTGAAGCTTGAACCCTCTTCAGACCGTCGTAAATGTGAACCATTGATCGACATCGGTCGTCATTTGCCGGAGCCGGATCGACCCATCGAAGCATTCTCGTCCCCCCTAATATTTCGGGATCGTCGTGCCCCGAAACAAATGATCCCTCAAGTTGTCGGGCATCGGAGGACGAAAAATCTCACTATCGCAGCCGATCTCGTCGATCGACCGGTGATGTCGATCGATCGACCGAGATGAACAGACAGAAGCTCTGTAACCCGCACTTGATCGATCGACCGGGTATGTCAGTCGATCGACTGATATACCTGGTAGACGCCTTTTTCTTTCCTTTGCTCGTTCCAGCTTTGTTTTGACTCGGTTTTGCCTCATCTTTTGCAGCATCATCCTCGACCATAGCAGGCCCCTCCAGGGTAGACCCACTCCTTAAAGTTATGGCATTTAGGGTCTCTTTCTGGTCAGTTTGAGTCGGTAAGTGTCCCGGAGCTCGAGTGGTACTCTTGCTAGCCAACTAAGCAATTTGGCTCTCTAGCATCTTCATCCCGGCCTCTCTAGCTTGGGACTCCTTCAGCAATAAGTTCTTCAACTCGGTGAACTCGGAATTTTGGGATTGTTGCTGGTGCTGAGGAATATACGGAGGTTTTTGATATGGTTGTTTGTGTGGAGGCACATATGTTTGCTGCTGCTGCTGTTGTGGAGGTTGAGTCGGATTCAGGACATTCTGGCTACTCCACCTCAAGTTGGGGTGGACATTCGGCTCATAGTACGTGTTTGTTTGCCTATAGTGTTGAAAGGCAGCACAAGACTCAAAGGGGACAGAATAATTCTCTGAGACATACCCCTCAGCTCCACATCTTCTACAGACGAAAGGACCGTCTGAAACAGCGTTAACATGGTACATACATCCTTTAGAATCTCCTCTTGACTCATATTTGTCAAACCTTGCAGTGAGAGCTTCTAGTACAGCAACAGAGGAAGATTCAGCAGCTCTCCTCTGGTTTCCTCTCGAATTCCCATATTCAGCCTTATGAGTGGCCAAATCATCAATGATCTTCCACCCCTTAGTCTCTCCCATGTTCTCAGCAAATCGGCCATTGGCTGCAGCATCCAAAATAGCCCTCTGATCGTCATACAACCCATTATAGAACTGATTGCAAAGACTCCATTTCACGAACCCATGGTGCGGTATGGTTCGCACCAATTTCTTGAAACGGACCCATGCTTCATGAAAGTTCTCATCAGGCCCTTGTTTAAAGCTCGTGATCTGAGCTCTAATGGCATTTGTCTTCGTGGAAGAGAAGTACTTTTTGTAGAATGCCAGGGCTAAGGAATTCCAGTCGGTGATCGCCTGGGCGGCTCGGTCCAGATCTCTATACCACTCCCTTGCAGCATCACAAAAGGAGAAAATGAACATGGTCTCCTTGATCTGGTCTTGGGTCACACCGGCCGACGGGGGTATAGAGCAGCAATAATCAATAAAAATCTCCATATGCTTGGCTGCATCTTCATTTGCAGCTCCCTCGAACTGGTTTCTCTCAACCAGATTAATATAGGAAGGCTTTGGCTCGAATTTTCTCGCCTCCCCAGGTAGTTCGAATCCTTTGTAGAGATTGGCAGCTGTCGGCTCTGAGTGACTAGCATTGGTTGCTTCTTCAGCCATGACTGGAATTTCTGGAGAAGTGACTGTCTCAGTTGAAGAAGTAGAGGCAGGAGATGTAGGTGGATCTCCTTCGAACAGAGCGTTCTCGTAGTAGCTTGACAGAGTACTCAGCTCTTCCTCTGTCGGTAATACCCTTTGTGATCGTCTCAACTCGCGCAAGGATTTCTCGATCTCAGGATTGAATGGTACTAGTTCACCATCCTGTGACCTGCGCATAAGAAGAAACTACAAAAAGAATATAAGAAAAGTTTAAGGAACGAAAGTCCCTTAAACTAAAGAAAGACTAAATAAAAACAACTAAAAATTAGAACAATTGCCTCCCCGGCAACGTCGCCAAAATTTGATACCCGTCGTGAGGTGTCAAAAATAAATTTATAATCTCCAACTACAACTATAGCTAGCGGCGGTGGGTCGAACCACAGAGAGGCAGACGTAATTTCTAGTTGTTTAAATTCGGTCTAAGGTAACAATAAGATGGGGGTTTGATTGGGTTTGGTCTATAGCTAATAACAATAAAAGAAATGTAAACTAATGAAATATATAAAATAAAGTATAAAAAGAGGTATTAGGATGGTCGGTTCGTTATAGTTTCGGCGGCAGCATACTAAACAGGTCTAAATCAAACACATGAGGCGGGAAATAAAGAGGTCCTCTCAGTCCACTCTTAACAAATAGCATCTTTCGATCTCGCTATAGGTCCCTAATATCACTAATACTAACTTTCGTCCTGAAAACTGATTTACGGTCTAAACTTTACCTATGTTTTGATCTTAGCATAGTTTAGTCATTTTAATTGGTGATCTAACAACTGTCCCTATCTCTCGATCTAATGGGTCAATCATATCCTAAGCATTCAACTAGTCGTGTGCACTCGATTCGTCGAATAAAGAATTAAAACAATTAAAACGAAAATAAAACCTCACGTGGTCAGTCGATTGACCAGGTATGGCGGTCGATCGACTGACACGCGATTCAGGCCGTGTTCATTATATTGCCGCCTACACTACAATTCCCCTACATCCTAGCACGAATAATTTAGCTACTCATACTAAGAATGGTAAAAACAATAATATTGATGAAATAAACAGAAGAATTCATAATTATAACTACGGAACAAAAGGCTAGCATAAAACGAAAATTATGGTTTCGGGAACTAACTAACAATTCTATATCTATGAATGCATCAAAGATGAACTGAAATAAGAAGAATACCAAGATCGCAGAAGAATTGTAACGGAAATGATTGAAAGCACAAACGAAAATCCAATGCGAAATAGTATCCCGAACCCTAATTATTAAAGCTAATGAAAATCGAATGTAAAAAGCGATGAAAATCGGATGAATAATCTGATGTTCTAGGTTACGTTATATAGAAAGTATACATAACATAATTCCTAAACCTAATAACTCATGGGCTTGATAAATCTCGATTTTTAAATTCTCGTCTGGAATAGCGACTTGGTCGATCGACTAAGAGTGGCGGTCGATCGACCGAATGGCAGTGTACAGTAGCTTCTAGAACCCGCAAGCTTGTCGATCGACTGAAGGTAGTGGTCGATCGACTGCTTTAGCTGCTACTTGACTTTCATAATCTCTTGGATTTGTCTTTTGGGCCTTGGATTGCGCACCAAGCTCGTTCCTTAAGCGAATACTTCATGTCAAATGCAATGCAGGATACTCGGGGACGGATTTAGCTCGATTTCCGCTGGATTCTTCACATTTCTGCAATAATGTACAAAAATACGGAAGTAAACGGGAATAGGGAGAAATGTAGCAGAAACTACATGATTGAGCTCTGAAATGCGTGTAAAATGGGATGTAAAACATCATATAAAAGACACGCATCAGAAAGCAAGAGCCAAGGTCTCCCAATTTGTTATTCCTACTGCCGTTCTATCAAGGTCGGTCAACCAATCTCGTGCTCCATCAGTAAGAGAGAAAGGAAATAAAACTTCCTTAATCTTGTCCCGGGTCACTCCTTTAGTGGCGGGAATGGTAGAACAGTAGTCCGTGAACACCTCCATATGCTTCCGCGGATCCTCACCAGCTACTCCACGGAACATATTTCTTTCGACCAAGTTGATGTAAAACGGCCGAATGTCAAATGTGTTCCCATCCTTGGTTGCAAGATTGAAACCTTTAGGGATGGAAGCAGTTGTAGGCTCCGAGTGACTCGCGATATTAGGCATCTTCACAGGACTAACGGAAGAAATAAAATTTTCTTGTTCAAAAGACGAGACTTCTACAAATAAGAAATGTTCTAGTTTGGCTTCAAAAGTACTCAAGGCTTCCTTTTGAATCTTTCTCAGCAATCTTTGTCTATAGCGAAAGGTCCGCTCTTGTTCAGGATTAGCTAGCACTAACTCTGACCTGTTAGACCTAGGCATAAACAATACTAGAGAAAATAAATAAGAACTGTCTCAAGGAATTGAAAATTCCCTGAGACTAAGACAAACTAAAATAGGACAGATAAATAGGCTAATTGCCTCCCCGGCAACTGCACCAAAATTTTATACCGTCTTTTTAGTACCAAAAATAATTACCTAGGACAACAAACAGAAGTTAGCGAAAGTAGGGTCGATCTCCACAGGGAGGCTAATGTATCTATCTGCTAATTACGTCTGTCTAGTAACACTTGGGGATTTTTAGTTGACTTCTAAACTAATGAAGTTTTAAGGTAAGAGAAATATGGCAAAAGAGCAGTAAAAGTAGAGACAAGCGAAGAATGTAATCAAATAGAGAAATATGTTAGGAATTCGGTTCACCATGGCAGTTTACTAACTCAGTCATAAATAATTCAGACGATCTACTGTGAGAAGGGCGAGGAAAAGGTCCATCCGGTCCGCTATCCACCCTAGATTACAACTAACTTAACTTCCGTCCTCATTAGGGTAGTCTACTTTTCATAACAGGCCTGTTCATTCCAACCTTCCGATCTAGGATTGAATTTAACCAAATTAAAGGGTTTAGAAGCGTGCTCTCAACTAAACTATTACAATTATATTGTTAATGACGCAGTTCTCACAGTTAATTATCTGATCTATTCACAACATCGTCAACTCACTACCATGGCTCCCCTAATCCTAACATAAAGGGAATTAGCTACTCATGCTATTGATATTACTAACGATAACAATATTGAATATGCTAATGGAAGACATGATAAATGAATAATGATGAAGCATAAACTAATCAAGATAATAATTAAACGGAGATTATGAGGCAAGGATTAAGAGCAAACAAAGGAAAATTAAATTAAGAGTAAGAGTCAAGAAGGGTTACAAGAAGATGAATCCGGCAATAAAGAGTAATCAATCATCAAGCAAAAGAGAAAGAGGGACTGACTGCTTTAAGAGAGTAATTAAGAGTATCAAGTGTGATAAAAGATAGATCATTAACCTAATAACGTCTTCCCTTATATAGGTAAGCGTTTATATAAACCTAAACACGGAAAAAAAATCCCGAGTAGATAAGTAAATCACTCGATCGAGGCATTTCATTCCTCTCGATCGAGTGATTCCTCAGCCATTCTCCTCGATCGAACAAATAGGACTCTCGATCGTAGACCTCCAATACAACACACTTCGATCGAGTACAACAGGGACTCGATCGAACTCCTTGCTCTGCTAAAACCACTAGATCGACCACCAAAGCTCTCGATCGAGTGACTTCCACTGAAAACAGCTTTGAACTCGCTTGGTCAGCTTCTAAGGACCTCCTTCACGCTTCTCAAGGCACGACATTCTGCTCTAAATCTTCATCTCCTTAAAATGCATGCTCGGAGGAATGTATAAGGTACAATTCCCTTACATTAAGGTCCATTCCTGCAAACGAGACAAAACAAACCAAAGCAGCCAATTCGGGGCATTTTGCAATACAAAGCAACGAAAATGATATAGAAATGCCTGCAATAAGAGGCTAAAAAGACTATATAAATTGCACGTATCAACTACTACAGCTGCCGCCACTGTCACAACAGTGGTGTCGACCCCTGCTGCGTCCACACTTACACCCGTGACCACTGCCCTTGTCCCTGCTACCGTTGTTTCTACTGTGGTCACTACTGCGGCTGCTTCGGGTTCACGCTCTAGGACGATTACGGGGTTTCGTGCCGCTGCTCTACGGGCTGCTGCCCGACGCGAGATTGACACTTCCACTGAGACTTTAACTGAGTTTCCGCAGGTACGATTCATTTCCCCGTCCTACCGAACACGATTTTTAAATTTAATGGAATGTGACATGACATCGACCCGTTTCTTGTGTCGACCATCCTTAGAGAAATTGGGAAATTTTGAGCCTGTTGTTGAGCTACTCAACGGGACGGGATTGTCGGGTTTGGACACCATGAAAGAGCTCACATATTGATAATCGATCTTAGAATTTTTCAGCTCTCTCACCTTTTGCCTTGCGGCATATGCGACTGACCACGGGAGAAAGTGCATTACTTTCAGACTGTTTAACACAACCTTTACCTGGACTTTAGCAGAGTTTGGGGGTCGGTTGGGTTTAGTTAGTGACGGTCTCCTAGAGCCTCCTAGGAAGCTCCTGGCTTTGCTTTGGCCTACACTTGCACACATTCCCTTCAGTCAGCGATGTGTTCCTCACGTTCACTTACCCTCAGCCCGTTACTTTCTCCGTCCGCTAGGAGAGACCATTTTTGGTCGTCACGAGCCAAACAATGTTAACAATGTCGAGCTGTCCATTTTAGTGGGTTACCTAAACTCCAGTCGGTTACACCGGCTGCCTCCCTATCTAGATCTCTCAACCATTCTCGGGCATCATTAGCTAAAGAAAAGGGAAAAATAGCTCCCTTCACTTTGTCATGTGTCACCCCAGCACCAAGAGGAATGGTAGAGAAATACTCCGTAAACAGCTCTATATGCCTGCATGGATCTTCTTCAGGTACCCCTCTAAAGAGATTTCTCTCGACCAGCTGTATGTAAGATGGGTGGATTCCAAAGGTTCCCGAATCAGTAATGGGTAATAAGAAACCTTTTGGAAGGGAATCCACATTCGGCTCTGAATGGCTGGCTATATTCGGCATTCTGGCAAATAGAATTTTCAAAGCAAAACAGAAGACCTGCAAAACTAATCAAAAACTTTGCAGAAATGAGATCAGTCTCAAGGAATAAATTCCTTGAGACAAGAAACAAACTTAAATAAAGCAACAAAATTGTGCCACCTCCCCGACAACGGCGCCAAAATTTGACAGGGCAGTCTTATACCTATAAAAAATAACCAACTGGCTTTAACTAATAAAGCTAGGGAAGTCGGGTCGATCTCCACAGGGGGATGGGAAAATGTCAGCTTTGTCTAAGTTCGTCACGGTAACCAAATTGGGGGGTTTTAATTGATTGATTGTTCTAAACTAATGAGAGTAAGGAAAAGAATAAAGGAGAGAAAAAGGATTAAGCAGATAAAGAAAACAGCTAAGACAGACGGTTCACCATGATCATTGGGTCAAGTAATCTAGGTCTCAGGTCAATTCAAGTATGGTCTAAGGAGTAGTGAATATCTCCTTTCGGTCTCAATTCACCCTAAAGCACAAATAGCTTAGCTCTCGCCCTCACTATAGTACCCTATTGTTCGCTACTAGTCTCACCCCTTCCAACCTTTTGATCCAGGTCAAGGTCTACTATGATTTAAATGCCTAATTGCGTCAATTCAATTAGACAGATACAGAATAATGCAGCATTTAACAACGAGGACTACACCAGCATTAACCTAATAAATCGATTACTATCCCTTCATAATCATGGATCCCCTTTAGTCTTAGCAAAACGGAATTAGCTATGCATCATTATTGAACTAACAACAACAACACGTAGATAATAGGAATTAAACATGATAGCAAAACTAGTGAGGATTGAAATAGAGTAATGATGAAGATAATAAAAGAAAGATAGCAAAATAACAGTAAATATGATTAAGGAATTTAAGGAGGAATAATAATACCAATCTCAAATCCAAATTCGAGTAGCAAAGTGTAGAGGAAAAGAGAAAGGGAAGCAACAGTAGGAAATTCTAGAGTAAAAGTGTATGAGAGGAGTTACGCAGTCTACTGTATTAGTAGCATACGAAATTACTTCTCCAAACCTAATCCATAGCCTAATTACAAAAGCCCATACGAAAATAGGCGGAAAAACTCTATTACAGGCTAAATCACACGATCGAGTGGAAATAAACCACTCGATCGAGCAACTGAACGTCAAACCTCTCGATCGAGTGGAAATAAACCACTCGATCGAGTATCTCCTTGCAAAGTCTTCTCGTTTGAATACTCGAATTGTTCGATCGAGTAACCTTCAGTAAGTAAAGCATTCGATCGACTAGAAAAGTAGTCGATCAAGCTATTTTGGCACGTAGACATTATAACACCTTCCGAAACCAGCTCACGCGTCTTCAAAGTGATAGATTTCAAGCTCCGGCTCCTTGTTCTCCATAAATGCTTGCAAATGGGACAAATTTAGGTTTGATTTAGCTCCTCTTTGGTTTATTCCTGCAATTTACATAAAATGAACCAAAGTAGAATATTCGGGGGTATTTGTAGCCAGATGCTACATAAATAAAGCAGAAATGCGTGTAAAAATGAGGTAAAAACCTTATATAAAATACACGCATCAATGAGGCGGAACATACGGTTGCTGCTGCTGCGGTGGAGGTGTAGGATTCAATACATTCTGACTAGTCCATCTCAAATTTGGATGAACTCCACTTTGATTGTTGTTAATAGGAGCCCCCTTGCCTATATTGTTGAAAGACAAGAACCTGCTCCTTCTCAGTTAGACAGTCAATAGTAGTGTGACCATCATTGCTTCCACACCTCTCACATGAAACGGTTTCTTGTCTAGTCAATAAGTTAACCGTCTGTTGATCTCCTGCATTCTCTAACTCCAATTTGTCAAAACAGGCATTCATGGCTTCCAGCTGAGCCACAACTGCACTTTCAACATAAGGAACTGTTTTTATTCCTCCTCTTGGGTTCCCATATTCAGCACAATGGGTAGCCATCTCCTCAATAATTCCGTATCCTTTGTCATCATCTATATTCTTCTGAAATCGACCATTTGATGCAACATCCAAGATAGCACAGTGATCGTCATACAACCCATTATAAAATTGGTTGCACAAGTACCACGACTCTAAACCGTGATGTGGGATAGACCGCACCATTTTATTGAACCGGTTCCACGCTTCATACAAGTTTTCATCCGGAGTTTGCTTGAAACTCATGATTTTTCCGCTCAGTTGATTAGTTCTTTAGGGAGGAAAGTACCTTTTGTAGAAAGCGAGAGCCAAGGTCTCCCAATTTGTTATTCCTACTGCAGTTCTATCAAGGTCGGTCAACCAATCTCGAGCTCCATCAGTAAGAGAGAAAGGAAATAAAACTTCCTTAATCTTTTCCCGGGTCACTCCCTTAGTGGCGGGAATGGTAGAACAGTAGTCGATGAACACCTCCATATGCTTCCGCGGATCCTCACCAGCTACTCCACGGAACATATTTCTTTCGACCAAGTTGATGTAAGACGGCCGAATGTCAAATGTGTTCCCATCCTCGGTTGCAAGATTGAAACCTTTAGGGATGGAAGCAGTTGTAGGCTCCGAGTGACTCGCAATATTAGGCATCTTCACAGGACTAACGGAAGAAATAGAATTGTCTTCTTCAAAAGAAGGGACTTCTACAAATAAGAAATGTTCTACTTCGGCTTCAAAAGTACTCAAGGCTTCCTTTTGAATCTTTCTCAGCAATCTTTATCTATAGCGAAAGGTCCGCTCTGGTTCAGGATCAGCTGGCACTAACTCTGACCTGTTAGACCTGGGCATAAACAATACTAGAGAAAATAAATAAGAACTGTCTCAAGGAATTGAAAATTCCCTGAGACTAAGACAAATTAAAATAGGACAGATAAATAGGCTAATTGCCTCCCCGGCAACGGCGCCTAAATTTGATACGGTCGTTTTAGTACAAAAAATAATTACCTAGGACAACAAATAGAAGTTAGCGAAAGTAGGGTCGATCTACACAGGGAGGCTAATGTATCTATCTGCTAATTACGTCTGTCTAGTAACACATGGGGGTTTTGAGTTGATTTCTAAACTAATGAAGTTTTAAGGTAAGAGAAATATGGCAAAAGAGCAGTAAAAGTAGAGTCAAGCGAAGAATGTAATCAAATAGAGAGAAATATGTTAGGAATTCGGTTCACCATGGCAGTTTACTAACGCAGTCATAAATAGTTCAGACGATCTACTGTGAGAAGGGCGAGGGAAAGGTCCTTCCGGTCCGCTATCCACCCTAGATTACAACTAACTTAACTTCCGTCCTCATTAGGGTAGTCTACTTTTCATAACAGGCCTGTTCATTCCAACTTTCCGATCTAGGATTGAATTTAACCAAATTAAAGGGTTTAGAAGCATGCACTTAACTAAACTATTACAGTTATATTGTTAATGATGTAGTTATCACAGTTAATTATCTGATCTATTCACAACATCGTCAACTCACTACATGGCTCCCCTAATCCTAACATAAAGGGCATTAGCTACTCATGCTATTGATATTACTAACGATAACAATATTGAATATGCTAATGGAAGACATGATAAATGAATAATGATGAAGCATAAACTAATCAAGATAATAATTAAACAGAGATTATAAGGAAAGAGCAAACAAAGGAAAATTAAATTAAGAGTAAGAGTCAATAAGGGTTACAAGAAGACGAATTCGGCAATAAAGAGTAATCAGAAAGAAGGACTGACTGCTTAAGAGAGTAATTAAGAGTATCAAGTGTTTATATAAACCTAAACACGGAACAAAAATCCCGAGTAGATAAGTAAATCACTCGATCGAGGCATTTCATTCCTCTCGATCGAGTGATTCCTCAGCCATTCTCCTCGATCGAACAAATAGGGCTCTCGATCGTAGACCTCCAATATAACACACTTCAATCGAGTACAGTAGGGACTCGATCGAACTCCTTGCTCTGCTAAAACCACTCGATGAACCACCAAAGCTCTCGATCGAGTGACTTCCACTGAAAATAACTTTGAACTCGCTTGGTCAGCTTCTAAGGACCTCCTTCACGCTTCTCGAGGCACGACATTCTGCTCTAAATCTTCATCTCCTTAAAATGCATGCTAGGAGGAATGTATAAGGTAAAATGCCACTACATTAAGGTCCATTACTGCAAACGAGACGAAACAAATCAAAGCAGCCAATTCAGAGCATTTTGCAATATAAAGCAACGAAAATGATATAGACATGCGTGCAATAAGAGGCTAAAAAGACTATATAAGTTGCACGTATCAACTACTACTGCTGCCGCCGTTGTCACAACAGTGGTGTCGACCCGTTCTGCGTCCACACTTACACCCGTGACCACTGCCCTTGTCCCTGCTACCGTTGTTTCTACTGTGGTCACTACTGCGGCTGCTTCGGGTTCACGCTCTAGGACGATTACGGGGTTTCGTGCCGCTGCTCTACTGGCTGCTGCCCGACGCGAGATTGACACTTCCACTGAGACTTTAACTGAGTTTCCGCAGGTACGATTCATTTCCCCGTCCTACCGAACACGATTTTCAAATTTAATGGAATGTGACATGACATCGACCCGGTTCTTGTGTCGACCATCCTTAGAGAAATTGGGAAATTTTGAGCCCGTTGTTGAGCTACTCAACGGGACGGGAATGTCCGGTTTGGACACGATGAAAGAGGTCACATATTGATAATCGACCTTAGAATTTTTCAGCTCTTTCACCTTTTGCCCTGCGGCATATGCGACTGACAACGGGAGAAAGTGCATTACTTTCAGACTATTTAACACAACCTTTACCTGGACTTTAGCTGAGTTTGGAGGACGGTTGGGTTTAGTTAGTGACGATCTCTTAGAGCATCCTAGGAAGCTCCTGGCTTTGCTTTGGCCTACACTTGCACACACTCCCTTCAGTCAGCGATGTGTTGCTCACGTCCACTTACCCCCAGCCCGTTACTTTCTCCGTCTGCTAGGAGAGACCATTTTTGGTCGTCACGAGCCAAATAATGTTAACAATGTCGAGCTGTCCATTTTAGTGGGTTACCTAAACATTGACAGCGGTAACTCCTTTGTTTTTAACATTTCCTACTTGACTGCTTAACATTTTAACACTGTCGGGCAGATTGTGACGGGCACGATAGTTTGTGCTGGGTTAGTGACTCGCATCGCCCGCGGCCTTTTCCCTGACTTTCCCCGTGGTCTTCATTTTTTAGATAAGGATTATGTCATCGACATTCCCGTCATGCTTTCTATCCATTGGCTGGCAGCTGACCAGAGGACGTGGAAGATAGGCACTTCCACGTCTGTGACTTTACCTTCACCCTCTCTACCCTGTCTGTTACCGTTGACTACTGTGATGGGTAGAATTCAACCTCCTCCACCTTTATACCTCCTTGACCTCACACATACCGCTTCTAGCAAGCGGAAGAGGACTTCCCCTGCTGTTAAGGAAGTCAGATAGGGGTCTACACAGACACAGGTTGGGCATACGTCCGCGTCCACAGCCACGCCCACACCTACACCTATCCCTACCCCTACACCTACACTCTCTATCCCTCAGCCGGCTTTACCGGCTAATTTTGTTGCTCCTCCTACTTTTGAGGCACCTGAGGTCACGGACCAAGGGCGTCGTGATGCTTTGCTTTTGGAGATGTGCAGTAGAGTTGCTCGTATGGAGCCGGATCAGGCACTTGCCTTATTCCCTCTTTACGAGTACCACATGATGAGAGGACGTCTTGTCCCAAATGACTGGCCACACCCTTGCTTCTACCGGTACCCGGAGGAGGGGTACCCACAGCCTGCGAGCGAGGAGGACACTGCTGAGAGGGAGGAGAGGTTTAGGCCTGAGCTTGCTGCTGGAGGTCGTCAGAGGAGAGGAGAGGAGGAGAAGGACCCCACCTACGAGGTGGTTGACGAGAAGGCTGACGAGTAGCTACTGGACTACTCACTTCCCCGGTTTGCTGACTAGTTTGGGGAAGTTCGTTTTGTAATTATTTTGCTTTTTCTTTCTTTTCATCTCCTTTTAGTTTATTTCATTTGTTTGGATTTGGTTTTATTTTTCTCGTCCTCTATTATTCTGCTGGTGTATGCTGGAGGACAATGAGGGCATTGTCCATTTTGGTTTGGGGAGGGTAATGCATCCTTTGAGTCCGCATTTGCATTTGTTTTGCATTCAAGTTTATTGCATTTCTGTTTGCATTGTCTTTTATTTTCAAAAAAATGAAAAATCCAAACAAATTAAAAATTCGAATAATTCATATAATATTCACGTTTATTTTTGCATAAAGGTTGAGTCAGAACGGTAGATTTCAATGATGAAATTGCAATACTTTTAGTTCTTTTTGCTTAAGCCTTGCAAAAAACTGATATCTTTTTAGCTTTGTCTTTCTGCATATCCACGAGTTAATGTCAAAATTTAGCTGAACAAATAGTCTTGACCTGAAATTTTGGCAACCCACTTATAATTTCTAAGAATTAGAGCCTTAAAACTGGTGTCATTTATGACTAGTTCATGTAGGATTGTGAATATTTACTCCTTGCATAGCATGTATCATTAATTTGCACATATATGAAATTCAATTGCTTTTTGCCTACATACATTCGGGTTAGTGGTTGGTGTCACATGCAGGGAGGTGCTTATTTTCCCTTTTATTCCATTTTTACCCATTAAACTCCACATTTAGCCAAATTTGCCTTTTGACCCTTAACTACATCCAAATTTAGCCTGCCTTGTCGAGCTACTTTAGATTAATTTTTGCGGTATTTGTTTATTGAGCCGAGTTTGGTTTGTATTTGATGATTTGGAGTTGGTGATATATGGAGAAAGGAGGATGATGAAATGAAGAAAAAAAAAAGAATTCGAAAAAAAAAATGAAAAAAAGAAAGAAAAGAAAAAAAACCCGAGAAAGAAGAAAAGAAAAAAGAAAGAGAAAAATTGAAAAAGATTGAATAAATAAAGTCGGTTTTACTTCTATGCTTTTATCTTTATCTTATGAGGAGTATTTATTTGGTTAGTGAGTTGTATGCCAACCAAGGGCATTTGTGCTTATTTCTAATGGTTTTGAAGCGGATGTCGTCGTTTGGTTTTGTTAGGTAGCTAGCTTGACTTATTACCTCACATATCCGAAAATGTTTTGCCCTTCTTACCCATTGCCTCACTTTTCCATATTTTTGTAAACCCTCTTCTGTGACGGGACCTTGATTGGTTGGAATGTATGTGTACATTAGTGATAATTGTCTATCATATTAGTTGCATGCATGTCTATGCCGGTCGTAGTTTAGGTGAGCGACTATATTTCTTTCTCTCTTACCTTCTTATACTTACCCTTTGCTTCATGAGAGAAGAGTGACTCGTGAGTGTCCATTTTTAAAGGTCTTGCAAGGTCGACAATTCAGCTCTATTATAAACATCATACAACTCATGTTCATTTGACAGTTTTGCTATAAGTATCAGTTTGTTTGCATTAAACCGGTTTAAGTGGACAATTTGTAGCTAGCTCTGAGTTTTCTATTCCGTTCCATTAGTTAGTTTCATATATTTGCTTAGGGACAAGCAAAGGTTTGGCTTGGGGAGATTTGATAGGTGTATTTTATATAGTCTTTTTTAGGCTTTATGCACGTATTTCTATGCGATTTTCTTAGTTTTATATTACAAAATGCCCCGAATAGTCTACTTTGGTTTGTTTGGCTTTAATTGCAGGAATGGACCCGAAAGTAGCTGAATCGTGTCTTTCATTGCCTTTTTAGCTTGCATTTATGGAGATGGAAGAATTGGAGCGGAATTACTACTGCCTCGGGAAGCGTGAAGTGGTCTCGGAAGCTAAATGAACGAAACAAGAGCTGGTTCAGTAGTGATTGACTCGATCGAAGCCTTTTGTTGGCCATTCTGTTCGATCGAGTACATATGGATGGTGAGAAGAGCTCGATCGAGACCCTGCTGTTCTCGATCGAGAGGTGGCCTTTCTGTGGTTCTCGATCGAGTATATTTTTTGCTCGATCGAGAGGTTTGGTTAGTGGATTGCTCGATCGAGAAGTTTGGAAGTGCTCGATCGAGTATTTCGCTATTTGACGTGAGATTTTCTCGCGTCGACTTAAAATCTTAATTACGTTTTAGGTTTATAAAATATCTTTCCTATATAAAGGTTTAATTATCTCTTCATTCTACATACTTTACACGGAATCATTGAGTAATCATTGTCCCTGAAGTTCGTCGTTGCTTTTCATTTCCGGATCTAAAACTTTTGTAATCTTTCTTTACTCTCCTTTATTCAACCTAATTCCTTTGCGCAATTTAGTCTCTTGTCTCTTAATCTTTATTAACATTAATTTCAGTTTATGCAATTTACTCTTAATCATTTTAATACCATGTCTATCATTACTTCATTTATCGTTGTTAGTTTCATTATCGCCATGAGTAGCTAAATCCCTTAGTTCTAGGAATAGGGGAGCCATGATAGTAAAGCAATAATGTTATAATTAGATTTGACGGTTTTGATTGTGAGAATTGATTCATAGTAATTTAATTGTAATCGTTTAGTTGAGTGCACGCTTCTAAACTAGTTAACCCGGTTAAGTTCTAACCTAGATCGGAAGATTGGAATGAATAAACCTATTATGAACAATAGACTACACTAATGAGGGCGGAAGCTAAGTTAGTAGTATTTTAGGGCGGATAGCGGACCGGAAGGACCTTTCCTTTACCCTTCTCACATCAGGTCGACTGACCTTACCTTTATCAGAATTGTGTGATATCATGGTAAACCGACATCCTAGCATCTCTCTCTCTCTATTTGATCACATTTTTATATCTTTCTTTTCCTTTTTATTGTTCTCTCTCTGCTTTATTTTCAGTTAAGTAGTTTAGAAATTAAACTAAACACCCCAATTTTTTTACTGTGACGGACTAGAATAACAAGTAGATATAATAGCCTCCCTGTGGAGTACGATACCGGACTTACCTCTGCTATATTAGTTAGAGCCGACTGGTTTATTTTTGATAGGGTTGCGACAGCCATGTCAAGTGGGAATAGATCTTTTGGGCAGGCTTTGTTAAGGTCTGTGTAGTCTACATAAACTCTCCACTTGCCATTCTTCTTTTGTACCATAACCACATTAGCCAGCCATTCAGGATACATAACTTCCCTGATCTTCCCCATATCGAAGAGTTTT
This sequence comes from Silene latifolia, assembly GCF_048544455.1. NCBI lineage: Eukaryota > Viridiplantae > Streptophyta > Magnoliopsida > Caryophyllales > Caryophyllaceae > Silene > Silene latifolia. The sequence goes on along the minus strand of NC_133538.1, from coordinate 116,466,304 downwards.
TCCACCTCTTCATTAATGATAGTGTTGCGTTCAGGGGCAAACTTTCTCCTTTTCTGCTGTACAAGCTTAAATGAAGTATCAATATTGAGTTTATGGGTAATAATATTAGCACCTATACCAGTCATATCAAAGTGGGACCAGGCAAAACATGAAGATTTATTCTTAAGAAAACTTACTAGCTCTGGTCTGATATTGTCAGGGACATCAGATCCTATCAAGACATTCTGTCGGGATACTCGTGGTCTAATATTACCCGATCTGTTTCCATTTGGGTTTCTGCCACATAAGTGCTCCTGCCACGGTACTGTAATTGCTAGGCGAGAGACTTACCTGCCTTGGATGGTTTTAAGGATTCAGTATAGCATTCCTGGGCAGACTTTTGTTCACCTTTGATGGTTGCTATTCCCCATTCCGTTGGTATTTTTATGCATTGGTGATAGGTTGAAGGAATAACTCTTGATACTGTCGTAGAGTACCAAAGATAAATTTATAATCTAAACTACTACTATAGCTAGTGGCAGTCAGGGTCGAACCACAGAGAGGCGATGCAATTAATAGTTGTCCAATTTTAGTCTAAGGTAACAAATGTGTGGGGGTTTGTTTTGAACAATTCTATGATTAAAGGCAACAAAATCAAAACTAAACTAAAGGAAATAATTAAGCAATTAAAGAAAATAGATAAAATCAAATATTAAAGGAATGCTAAGATGGTCGGTTCACTGTAGATTCGGCGGCAGTATCCCAAGTAAGTCTGAGAAAATCACGTAAGACGGGAAAAATAAGAAGTCCTCTCGGTCCATTCTTAACAGGTAGCATCTTTCGATCTAGCTACGGGTTCCTAATATCACTAATGCTGAATTTCATCCTGAAAAGCGATTTAAAAGCCTAAATTAAGTTATCTCTTGATCTTATTAATTTAGTCGTCTTAATTAAGTAGTCTATCTCCCTCCCTTATCTTTCGATCTTATCGGGTCGGTCAATACCTAAGCATTCAACTAGTCGCGTGCACTCGATTCGTCAAAAATAGCAATTAAATTAAACAACGAAATTGATCTCACGTGAGCCAGTCGATCGACCAGGGTAGGCGGTCGATCGACCATGGCGCGACTCAGGCCTACAAAATTTACGCCGCCTCCACTACAGATTCCCTACATCTTAGCACGTTAAATTTAGATACTCATGATAATAATAACAGCAATAAAATTAACTAATAAAGCAAACGAATTCATAATTAAATTAACTAAATAAATAACTATCATGAACGATAAATTGGCTTTGGGAAATCTAACCTAATAATTCTAATCTATGAATGAATTAAAGCAGCGAAACTGAACAAAAGAACAGAAGAATACCGTAAATAATTGAAGAGAAAAGATCAAAACCAGATGCGGAAGTAAACTTTATTAACGAAAGAATAATCTAAGCTAATGAATTAATTAAAATTCAACTTCTGTGATGAACCCTAATAAATTCGATGATGTCTTTGCAGTCGGGGGGGGGGGGAGTGACGTTATATAGATATTCATACGTAACTTTATTTCTAAAACCTAGTTACATTAGGCTTCTAACTTCTCGTCCTTTTAATTTCCGCCAGATTAACGGTTTCGTCGATCGATCACTCGGACCGGTCGATCGACTGACATGCGCTGTACAGGAGCTTCTGATAGTCGTGCTTTGGTCGATCGACCAAAGGAACCAGTCTATCGACCACTTCAACAGGTACTTGGCTCCAAAAGCTTCGTGAATTCGTCTTTCGAGCCTCGATACACGCACCAAGTTCGCTTCCCAAGTAAATACTTCATGTTAAATGAAATGCCAAGTACTCGAGCACGGATTCGGCTTGATTTCCGCTGGATTCTTCACATTTCTGCAATATTACACAAAAACACGAATGTAGACGGAAATGGGAAAATAATAGCATAAACTACAGAAATGAGCTCTGAAATGCGTGTAAGATAGGGTGTAAAACTTCATATAAATGACACGCATCAAACTTCCCCAAACAGAACCCTTGCTTGTCCCCCAGCAAGAACTAGACTCGATCCTAAAACCTAATGGAATGAGTTAAATCTCAGAGCGAAATGCAAACCGAATAGCCTAAACCAATTTAATGCAACAACTAACAATCAATTAGCAATATGAATCATGCAAACGAGTTATGTAGTCGTCAAAAACTGCTGAACCGTCAACTATAGAGACTTATCATTATGGACTCTCACGGGTCACTCATATCACACATAAGCATAGGTGAAAATATGTAAAAGATAGAAAGAATTCATTTTGTAATGACACTCACCTAACTACGACCTATAAGAACATGCATGCAATCTAATATGAAAATAATCTCTACAACCGTACATATGCATTCCAACCAAACAAATGACCATGACACATGCCGAGGTAAATATGGATATGTGAGGTATGGGCAGGAAGGGCTAAGATGAATTTGGATAAAAACAGAGTTAAAAGCCAAGCTAGTAACTAAGGTAACCAAATTATAACAACATCCAACTTCTTGCTCAAGATTTTAATCGAAACGGTGCTAATAATTAGCACTAATTTCGCAATTCCACAATTAATCAACTCCCCATAAAATACAAATATAACATGGGAGTATAAATCATCAACCCAATAACTTTCACTTTACCGCATATGATTTTTTTCTTCTCGAATTTTTCCACGGGGTTCAGTCGATCGACCATTGTTTCCAGTCGATCGACTGCTCTTCCACAGTACAACACGAATTTCCTTTTTCTTTGTCTTTTTTTTCTTTTTCTTTCTTTCCCTTCAATCATTTCACCAAGTTCTCATAAAGAGCAATAGCTGCCAAAAACGAAATAACAATCCCAAGAACATAAACTACTAGCTTGACGTGGGCAGGCTAAATGTAGGATGTAGTAACGGGACAAACAGGCTATTTTTGGCAGTGTGGAGCTTATGGGCAAAAAGAATAAAGGGGCGACCTCTTCCACATGTGTCAACTAACCACGAACCCGAATGCATACAGGTATTAAGCAGATTAAGTTCATATTTATGCATATTGATATAACATGTCTCATAAGTAGTACTACTCCCAATCCTAGATAAACCGGTCATGAATGTCACCAGTTATGAGCTCTAAACCTCAGAAATATAAGTAGTTTGCCATAAATCTAAGTCAAGTCTCAAGATTCAGCAAGAAATTTAACGAAAACTCGTAGACTATGCATATATGATTATACTAATAACATGTTAATTAAGCACGACTTAGGCATAAACAGATGAAAATGCAATGTCATCATTGAAATACTACCATTCCGACTCAACCTATATGCTAAAATAAACGTGAAAATTTTTGAATATTTGAAAATTTCCAATTTTTTTCTTGAATTTTGTATATATAGGAATTTTGTATATATAGGAAATAAATAACAAATGCAATCTGAAGTGCAATAAACGTCAAACAGAAATGCAATAAAACATGTGAATGCAATGCAAAACCCTTCCCCAAACCAAATCACACAATGTCCCCATTGTGCAAAATCATGTAAGAAAATAATCAAGGGAAATGGGAGTTTGCGTTAAATAATAACTAAATAAAACATGAAGTTAAACTCGGAAACTCACAAGACTTTAAGCGGAGCAAAAGGAAACCTCCCCAAACCAGCGTGAGCTAGGAGGTTTTAGGAGCCAGCAGTGCTACCATAAAGTACCCGAAAAGAAACAAAAGTACCATGCATAATTCCGAGAAAACAATTTACGAAACGCAAAATTATGTGCAAAATAAGGAAACGGAAGAAAACAAAAATGAATCGGAGAATAAAGTGGAGAAAATACTCCCTCAACTCCGCAAATAGACCAAAATTAGCAGGGGAATGGTCGTGAACAGGTACAGCAGCGAAGGCGGTCGATCAACCATACAGGGTAGTCGATCGACCATACAGGGCAGTCGATCGACTGAGAAACCTTCTGTAAGTTTCTGATTTCTTTGAATTAACTCAATAAATTGAGCTAATATGGTCTATGAACCTGCAAATACACATAATAACACGCCCAAAATTTGCGCAAAACCCAAAGTAACAGTTTAGAATCTCTAAATCCGACGCAAACTTATTAAAGGGAAGTCTCGCGCAAACCAAAACAATAAAAAGGTCTAACAAAAGCAATAAAATGTCTTTTTTAAAAAAAAGTTTTACTCAACTAATAGTTGATCAAGAATGGCCACGGAACGGCCCACTTGCTCGGCTACAAGAGGTAGCCTCTACAATGCTCATCTCCTCCGCTGCACTCCTATCAATTCCAATATCCGCAGGACTCAACGGATCAACATCTTTAACATCTTCCCAATCAATGACCTCGTCTGGCTCGTCAAAAACCAAATCGGACTCCGTCACCTTGACTGGCTCTTCATCAGTACCATAGCTAAGACATCCTAAGCCGCCTCTTTGAATGATTGGCTCCTTCACAGCTGGAGCAATGAACGGCTATTCCTTCCCCAAACCATTTCTTGCAATATCCAAAACAGAAGAATCTTCCTCCAATTTGCTCCCAATCTGGGGCGGAGGTGTTATAGTAGAATTAGGCATAGGTGCAGGCATATCAGAAAGCACAAAATAATATTTCTTCTCAGAAATCGTATTACAAGTGACTGGCCACATAGGATCTTTCTTCTTAGCGGTCTAGGCAAAAATAATGGAGTGTTTTCCTACTTTAAAGGTTAATGTCCCTAAGCTAACATCTATAATCGCACAAAAAGTGTGCGAGAAATGGTCTACCCAAAATGATAGGAATGTGAGCATCCTCGGGTATATCTAGTACAACGAAGTCAACTGGAAAAAAGAACTTTCCTATTTGCACAGTAATATCCTCTAAGACTCCTATAGGCTGAACTGCAGAATGATCAGCCATCTTGACTGTCATGTTAGTAACTGCAAACCTAGTCAATTTCAATTTCCTAGCAAGACTCAAAGGCATAACGCTAATACTTGCTCCTAGATCACATAATGCCTTCTCAATAGAAAAGGTGCCAATATTACATGGGACTGAAAAACTACCTGGGTCTTCTAGCTTATGAGGTGCAGTATGAGTCAAATAGGAACATGACACCTCAGTTAGTGCGACAGATTGCACAGTATCAAGTGACTTCTTTTTAGACAAAAGCTGCTTCATAAATTTCGTGTAAGCAGGCACTTGATTAACCAATTCTAAGAAAGGAACTTGCACATTTAAACTACGAATAACATTTTCAAACTTGTTAAACGATACATGTTCCTTTGTCGGCACCCAATGTCTCTGGATAAGGGGCTGTAAGAAGCAACTTAGCCCTCTCCTCTAGGTCTCTCATACCGGCGTCAGTGGACTTAAGGTGAAAATCCACTACTTTGTCCTTGTTGTAGCTCGAACCTTCCTCAGACCGTCTCAAGAATGAACCATTAACCGTCATAGGGTCATACTTTGGAACCGGAACAGACCCATCAGCATTTGGATCTTGCCTTAATAATTTGGATCTTGCATTGGAGGACGAAAAGGTTCACGATCAGCAGTATCCTCAGTCGATCGACCATGTTGGTTAGTCGATCGACTGACTTCTTCAGGACCAAAAGCTGTACTGTTTCGCGGACCTGGTCGATCGACCGGGTATGTCAGTCGATTGACTGATATACCTGCTGATCGTCTTTTTCTTTCTACTGTTTGTTCCATCCTTTTTCCTGCTTGGCTCCGCCTCATCTTTTTCGGTAACATCTTCGACCATAGTGGGCCCATCAAGGGTAGACCCACTCCTCAAAGTGATCGCATTTAGGGTCTCTTTCTGATCCGGCTGCGATGATAAATGTCCCGGAGCTCGAGTTGCACTTTTGCTTGCCAGTTGGGCAATTTGACTCTCCAACATCGTTGTAGAAGTCTCTCTAGCTAGAGACGCCTTTTGCAGCAAACCCGACAAGTTCTGAACCATGTTTTTCAACTCATAAATATCGGAACTTTGAAATTGCTGCTGCTGCTGTGGCACATAGGGAGGCTTTTGAAACTGCTGCTGCTTATGAGGGGGCACATAGCTTTGCTGCAGCTGCTGCAGTGGACCGGGATTAAGGACATTTTGGTTAGTCCACCTCAAATTAGGGTGGATATTGGAGGGATCGGGGTAAGTACCAGTCTGCCTATAATGTTGAAAGGCAGCAAATATTTCATTCGAACTGGTACAAAATTCCGAAACATGTCCCTCTCCTCCATATCTTTTGCATGTAAAGGGACCGTCTGAAACTGTGTTAACCTTATATATCCCGCCTTTTGAGGATCCCCCAAAATCGAACTTGTCGAACCTCGCAGTAAGGGTCTCTATTGCAGACTACGATGAGGTGATTGGTGATCTTTCTCGATTTCCTCTGGAATTCCCATGCTCAGCTTTATGGATGGCCACATCTTCAATAATCTTCCATCCCTTTGTCTCTCCAACATTCTCCTGGAATCTGCCATTAGTCGCAGCATCCAGGATAGCTCTCTGATCGTCATAAAGCCCATTGTAGAACTGATTACACAGGGACCATTGTTCGAACCCATGATGCGGAATAGATCGCACCATCTTCTTGAAACGGACCCATGCCTCATGAAAGTTTTCATCAGATCCCTGTTTAAAACATGTGATCTGAGCCCTAATTGCATTAGTCTTCGAGGCAGAGAAATATTTCTTATAGAACGCTATGGCCGGCGAATTCCAATCAGTAATCCCATTGGCAGCTCGATCCAGATCTCGGTACCACTCCCTAGCAGCATCACGAAGTGAGAATATGAACATTGTCTCTTTGATCTGGTCCTGGGTCACACCTGCTGGTGGGGGTATGGAACAACAATAGTCAATGAATATCTCCATATTCTTAGCTGCATCTTCATTTGCTGCTCCCCCAAATTGGTTTCTCTTAACCAAGTTGATGTAGGACGGTTTTGCTTCGAATTTTCTCTCCGTCCCGGCTGGCAATGCAAATCCCTTATGGAGATTCTCAGCTTTCGGCACGAAGTGACTGCCTATACTTGCCTCTTCAGCCATGTCTGGAGATGTGGCGGTCTCAGCTGAAGAAGTAAAAATAGGAGACGAAGGTGGATCCTCCTCAAATAGCTCGTTGTCGTAGTAACTGGACAGAGTACTCAGCTCTTCCTCTGTCGGCAATAATCTAGATGATCGTCTCAACTCACGCAAAGTCCTTTCGATCTCAGGATCTAATGGTTGTAATTCACCACCTTGTGACCTGCGCATAAGAGGAAACTACAAGTAGAATATGAGAATAGTTTAAGGAACAGATGTCCCTTAAACTAAGAAAAAGACTAAGATAAAAACAACTAAAAATTTAAACAATTGTCTCCTAAGACAACGGGCGCCAAAATTTGATACCGTCGTAGAGTACCAAAGATAAATTTATAATCCAAACTACTACTATAGCT